>NC_084550.2:33880000-34137500 GCF_033978685.3 Nerophis lumbriciformis | reverse complement strand
TCAAACTTTCACCATTTCCACATTTTTCCCACCTTCAACACACTCCACCCATCCTGGAAATTTAAGCTACCTTTTTTCCAAGTTCAAAAAAATTCCATGATTTTCCAGAATTCCAAAAATCCCCAGAATTCCAGGTTTTCCGGGACATTTTCCCCATTCAAAATGAATTGGCCATTTTTCAAACTTTCACCTTTTCCACAATTTTCAACCGATTCAAACTATTCCACCTTCAACACATTATACCATCCTGGAAATGTAAACTACCTGTTTTCCAAGTTCAAAAAAATTCCATGATTTTCCAGACTTCTAAAATCCCCAGATTTCCCAGAATTCCAGGTTTTCCGGGAAATTTTTCCCATTTAAAATGAATTGGGCATTTTTCAAACTTTCACCATTTCCACATTTTTTAACCGATTCAAACCATTCCACCTTCAACACATTCTACCAGCCTGGAAATTTAAACTACATTTTTTCCAAGTTCAAAAAAATTCCCAGATTTCCCAGAATTCTAGGTTTTCCGGGACATTTTTCCCATTCAAAATGAATTGGGCATTTTTCAAACTTTCACCATTTCCACATTTTTCAACCGATTCCAACCATTCCACCTTCAACACATTCCACCCATCCTGGAAATTTAAACTACATTTTTTCCAAGTTAAAAAAAAATTCCATGATTTTCCAGAATTCCTGCTTTTCCAAAGCCCTATTTCCACCATTTTTTCTGGCGACTACTCCTTCCAAATTTCCAATGCATTTCAGTTTAAATGTTTTATGCTGACTGAACGCTTTTTTTTTTTTTTTTTTTTTTTGCACCATGACTAGGGAAGGTTGTTTGATTGTGTCGTATAAGTTAATGCTGTGCATGTATTTACATCGGTGTACAATTAATGGCCACTGACTTCAGTACTTCCGTCGGCCCTCAAATGGGGTTTTATAATACTCACAAAGTTCAATGAGCAGTGTGTGACCATGTTTGTTGGATTTTTTGTTTTATGCACCATTACTAGGGAAGGTTGTTTGATTGGGTCATATAAGTAAATGATGTGCGTGTATTTACATCGGTGTACAATTAATGGCCACTGACTTGAGTACTTTCGTCGGCCGTCAAATGGTGACTAATTGACAGCTATCAAACTACTGACTCCTTGTATTTGTATGCCAAATTGAAGAGGCCGGCGCACCGCACTTGGCCCACGAGCCGTAGTTTGGACACCCCTACCATAACCAAAGTTTTTTAGATCCCTGCCTTAATTATTGTGTCAGTTTTGACTTAAATAACCAATGTGAAGGCTAAGCAAAGTGTCTTTTTTGACCTTCCCGAGCACAAAGGTGAACGCAGCCTTAAAGGGACGGCACATGGCAGGAAGTGTGTTACATTCCGGGATAAAGAAGATCTCTGACACAATGGTGGTAAAGGCAACTTGAAGATGAGTCACAGTGGAGCTGAACACCTCACAAATGCAACACTTGACAGCGAGTAACCTGCAATGTACACGTGTCCAATAAAAGGAGTGACGGGAACAGAACACGCACAAACAATAACTGACTTTTGTTGCTGGTCCACAGTACACATATTTGCACGTCACTTGCCTTTTTACAGGGCTCACAAAAATGTTCCTGGAGTCATTTAGCGTCACACAGGTGGCCTCGCTAGGAGATGAAGCAGGGCTGCTTGAATAAGTTAGGAGGGAAAAGGACTCACGTGACAATAAGACGTGGTGACACTTTCCCTTCCTGCTGGGAAAACTAATCAGACCAAGATGTCTGCTGACTGGTGGGGAGAGCAGACTTCATCCGTGACAGGCGGCACCACCCTGAAAGGGGGACTTTGAGAGCAAGACTCAAGTCCTCAGAGCTCCTGTCGGCGTCGGTCGGGACAGGCGGCGAGTTCCCAGCCCGACGCTTCCGGAATCTGGCGTCAAAGGTGAACTTCTGTCAGTCGCTTGCTTTCCGACGTGCGGCGCCTCTCCCAGAAATGCTGTGACGGGGATAAACAGGAAGTCAAAGGTGAGTGGAATCATTCAAAGTCCTGTTGTGTATTTGTTGGTCGTGCCACTCTCCCAGGACAGAGTGACTAAGTGAGGAACGAGGGATTGTCGAACAAAAAAAAACTGCAGCTTCCAGGAGAAATAGTATGGGCCTTTAGTGTAGTAGTAATAGTATTAGAGATAGTGTTGTAATAAATAATAGAGATAGTGTATTAGTAATAGTACTAGAAATAGTGTAGTAGTAAATAGTAGTAGAGATAGTGTAGTACTAATTAGTAGAGAAAGTGTATTAGTAAACAGTAGTAGTAAATAGTAGTAGACATTATGTATTAGTAAATAGTATTAGAAATAGTGTAGTAGTAAATAGTAGTAGAAGTAGTGTATTAGTAAATAGTAGTAGAAATAGTGTAGTAGTAAATAGTAGTAGAAATGGTATAGTAGTAGAAATAGTGTATTAGTAATAGTAGTAGATAGTGTATTAGTAAATAGTAGTAGAAATAGTGTATTAGTAAATAGTAC
Organism: Nerophis lumbriciformis; assembly: GCF_033978685.3. Lineage (NCBI taxonomy): Eukaryota > Metazoa > Chordata > Actinopteri > Syngnathiformes > Syngnathidae > Nerophis > Nerophis lumbriciformis. Next base: position 34,134,993 of record NC_084550.2, on the reverse strand, counting down.
TAGAAATAGTGTAGTAGTAAATAGTAGTAGAAATAGTGTATTAGTAAATAGTACTAGAAATAGTGTAGTAGTAAATAGTAGTAGAGATAGTGTAGTACTAAATAGTAGAGATAGTGTATTAGTAAACAGTAGTAGTAAATAGTAGTAGACATTATGTATTAGTAAATATTAGAAATAGTGTAGTAGTAAATAGTAGTAGAAGTAGTGTATTAGTAAATAGTATTAGAAATAGTGTAGTAGTAAATAGTAGTAGAAATAGTGTATTAGTAATAGTACTAGAAATAGTGTAGTAGTAAATAGTAGTAGAGATAGTGTAGTACTAAATAGAAGAGATAGTGTATTAGTAAACAGTAGTAGTAAATAGTATTAGATATTATGTATTAGTAAATAGTATTATAAATAGTGTAGTAGTAAATAGTAGTAGAAGTAGTGTATTAGTAAATAGTAGTAGAAATAGTGTAGTAGTTAATAGTAGTCGAAGTAGTGTAGTAGTAAATAGTAGTAGAATAGTGTATTAGTAATAGTAGTAGAAATAGTGCAGTAATAATAATATTAGAGATAGTGTATTAGTAAATAGTAGTAAAAATAGTGTAGTAGTAAATAGTAGTAGAATAGTGTATTAGTAATAGTAGTAGATAGTGTAGTAGTAAATAGTAGTAGAAATAGTGTATTAGTAAATAGTACTAGAAATAGTGTAGTCGTAAATAGTAGTAGTAATAGTGTATTAGTAAATAGTACTAGAAATAGTGTAGTAGTAAATAGTAGTAGAGATAGTGTAGTACTAAATAGTAGAGATAGTGTATTTGTAAACAGTAGTAGTAAATAGTAGTAGACATTATGTATTAGTAAATAGTATTAGAAATAGTGTAGTAGTAAATAGTAGAAGTAGTGTATTAGTAAATAGTAGTAGAAATAGTGTTGTAGTAAATAGTAGTAGAAATAGTGTAGTAGTAAATAGTACTAGAAATAGTGTAGTAGTAAATAGTAGTAGAAATAGTGTATTAGTAAATAGTACTAGAAATAGTGTAGTAGTAAATAGTAGTAGAGATAGTGTAGTACTAAATAGTAGAGATAGTGTATTAGTAAACAGTAGTAGTAAATAGTAGTAGACATTATGTATTACTAAATAGTATTAGAAATAGTGTGGTAGTAAAAAGTAGTCGAAGTAGTGTATTAGTAAATAGTAGTAGAAATAGTGTAGTAGTAATAATATTAGAGATAGTGTATTAGTAAATAGTAGTACAAATAGTGTAGTAGTAAATAGTAGTAGAAATAGTGTATTAGTAAATAGTACTAGAAATAGTGTAGTAGTAAATAGTAGTAGAGATAGTGTAGTACTAAATAGTAGAGATAGTGTATTAGTAAACAGTAGTAGTAAATAGTAGTAGACATTATGTATTACTAAATAGTATTAGAAATAGTGTGGTAGTAAAAAGTAGTCGAAGTAGTGTATTAGTAAATAGTAGTAGAAATAGTGTAGTAGTAATAATATTAGAGATAGTGTATTAGTAAATAGTAGTACAAATAGTGTAGTAGTAAATAGTAGTAGAAATAGTATAGTAGTAAATAGTAGTAGAAATAGTGTATTAGTAATAGTAGTAGATAGTGTAGTAGTAAATAGTAGTATAAATAGTGTATTAGTAAATCGTACTAGAAATGGTGTAGTAGTAAATAGTATTAGAAATAGTGTATTAGTAAATAGTACTAGAAATAGTGTAGTAGTAAATAGTAGTAGAAATAGTGTATTAGTAAATAGTAGTAGAGATAGTGTAGTAGTAAATAGTAGTAGAGATAGTGTAGTAGTAAATAGTAGTAGAGATAGTGTAGTACTAAATAGAAGAGATAGTGTATTAGTAAACAGTAATAGTAAATAGTAGTAGACATTATGTATTAGTAAATAGTATTAGAAATAGTGTAGTAGTAAATAGTAGTAGAAGTAGTGTATTAGTAAACAGTAGTAGAAATAGTGTAGTAGTAAATAGTAGTCAAAGTAGTGTAGTAGTAAATAGTAGTAGAAATAGTGCAGTATTAATAATATTAGAGATAGTGTATTAGTAAATAGTAGTAAAAATAGTGTAGTAGTAAATAGTAGTAGAAATAGTGTATTAGTAATAGTAGTAGATAGTGTAGTCGTAAATAGTAGTAGAAATAGTGTATTAGTAAATAGTAGTAAAAATAGTGTAGTAGCAAATAGTGTATTAGTAAATAGTATTAGACATAGTGTAGTAAATAGTGGTAGAAGTAGCATATTAGGAAATAGTAGTAGAAATATTGTCGTAGTAATACTATTAGTGATACTGTAATAGTAAATAGTAGTAGAAATAGTGTAGTAGTAATAGTATTAGAGATAATGTATTAGTAAATAGTAGTAAAAATAGTGTAGTAGTAGTAAATAGTAGTAGAAATAGTATAGTAGTAAATAGTAGTAGAAATAGTATAGTAGTAAATAGTAGTAGTAATAGTGTATTAGTAATCGTAGTAGAGATAGTATAGTAGTAAATAGTAGTAAAAATAGTGTAGTAGTAATAGTAGTAGAAATAGTGTATTAGTAAAGAGTAGTGAAATAGTGTGGTAGTAAAAAGTAGTAGAAATAGTGTATTATTCATAGTAGTAGAGATAGTGTAGTAGTAAAGAGTATTAGACATAGTGTAGTAGTAAATAGTAGTAGAAATAGTGTTTTAGTAATAGTAGAATAAATAGTGTATTAGTAATAGTATTAGAAATAGTGTATTAGTAATAGTAGTAGAAATGGTGTATTAGTAATAGTAGTAGAAATGGTGTATTAGTAATAGTAGTAGAAATGGTGTAGTAGTAATAGTAGTAGAAATAGTGTAGTAGTAATAGTAGTACAGATAGTGTATTAGTAATAGTAGTAGACATGGTGTATTAGTAATAGTAGTAGAAATAGTGTAGTAGTAATAGCAGCACAAATAGTGTATTAGTAATAGTAATAGACATGGTGTATTAGTAATAGTAGTAGAAATGGTGTATTAGTAATAGTAGTAGAAATAATGTAGTAGTAATAGTAGCACAAATAGTGTATTAGTAATAGTAGTATAAATAGTGTATTAGTAATAGTAGTAGAAATGGTGTATTAGTAATAGTAGTACAAATAGTGTATTAGTAATAGTAGTAGAAATGGTGTATTAGTATGGGCCTGATTACTCTTCTGATGTCGTCTCGGACCACTGTCCTTAAATACCTTTTACACGAAGACAGTTAGTCTTTGTAGTTCTAGCCTTAGGGCCGGCCAGTCTGGACAACACCCAGGTTGTTGGTACAAATGCAGACAACACCTGGGCGTTGTCACTTTGCTCAAGCAAGTCGGGTGACCTCCAACCCCTGATCTCTACTCCTACTGGGGGGCTCTTACCAGGTGTCGTTTTTGTGTTTACGCTTCCTCCTAAAATCAAACTGCTGCTATCCTTTAAGTTCCGCAATGTCCTGGGGGCAAGAGCCACCACTCTCTGGAGGGCCGTGATGGACATCTGCACCCCAAGCTATCTGAGGGCATATTTCCTTCATAGAATCATCCCTTATAAGACTCTGTGACCAAATAAAAATACAAGTGATATATACCGACAGCCATCAGACTGTACAATGCATATGTTCCTTCTTAAATGTAGAATATATTTATATTATTCACATGTGAATAATGCTGTATAGTATTTATTGTCTATAGTGTGCTGCTGAATTTACCCCAGGGATCAATAAAGTACTTTCTATTCTATTCTATAAGAAAATGGTAGACGGTATAATTCACCACTGGACTTTTGAATAAAGTTTAACAGAACTTTTCATCAGTCTTGCTCCAACTTTCTCTGATTGCTGTGTCAGTCTTGTCATCCACCATTTTCTTTCATTCCCACCTCACATTTCACTTAGGATTCAGGTCCAGACTATCTCACTACCTCACATTGTACGTTTGATTTAGATCCAGACTATCTCACTACCTCCCATTGTACGTTGGATTCAGGTCCAGACTATCTCACTACCTTACATCTAGTTGGATTTAGGTCCAGACTATCTCACTACCTCACATTGTAAGTTAGATTCAGGTGCAAACTATCTCATTACCTCACATTGTACGTTTGATTCAGGTCCAGACTATCTATCTCACTACCTCACATTGTACGTTTGATTTAGGTCCAGACTATCTCACTACCTCACATTGTACGTTTGATTCAGGTCCAGACTATCTCACTACCTCACATCTAGTTGGATTCAGGTCCAGACTATCTCACTACCTCACATTGTAAGTTGGATTCAGGTCCAAACTATCTCATTACCTCACATTGTACGTTTGATTCAGGTCCAGACTATCTCACTATCTCCCATTGTACGTTTGATTTAGGTCCAGACTATCTCACTACCTCACAATGTACGTTTGATTTAGGTCCAGACTATCTCACTACCTCACATTGTACGTTTGATTTAGATCCAGACTATCTCACTACCTCCCATTGTACGTTTGATTCAGGTCCAGACTATCTCACTACCTCACATCTAGTTGGATTCAGGTCCAGACTATCTCACTACCTCACATTGTACGTTTGATTCAGGTCCAGACTATCTCACTACCTCACTTTTTACGTTTGATTCAGGTCCAGACTATCTCACTACCTCACTTTTTACGTTTGATTCAGGTCCAGACTATCTCACTACCTCACATTTCACTTTGGATTTAGGTCCAGACTACCTCACTACCTCACATTGTACGTTGGATTCAGGTCCAGACTATCTCACTACCTCACATTTCACTTTGGATTTAGGTCCAGACTACCTCACATTGTACGTTGGATTCAGGTTCAGACTATCTCACTACCTCACATTGTACGTTTGATTCAGGTCCAGACTATCTCACTACCTCCCATTGTACGTTTGATTTAGGTCCAGACTATCTCACTACCTCCCATTGTACATTTGATTCAGGTCCAGACTATCTCACTACCTCACATCTAGTTGGATTCAGGTCCAGACTATCTCACTACCTCACATTGTACGTTTGATTCAGGTCCAAACTATCTCATTACCTCACATTGTACGTTTGATTCAGGTCCAGACTATCTCACTATCTCCCATTGTACGTTTGATTTAGGTCCAGACTATCTCACTACCTCACAATGTACGTTTGATTTAGGTCCAGACTATCTCACTACCTCACATTGTACGTTTGATTTAGATCCAGACTATCTCACTACCTCCCATTGTACGTTTGATTCAGGTCCAGACTATCTCACTACCTCACATCTAGTTGGATTCAGGTCCAGACTATCTCACTACCTCACATTGTACGTTTGATTCAGGTCCAGACTATCTCACTACCTCACTTTTTACGTTTGATTCAGGTCCAGACTATCTCACTACCTCACTTTTTACGTTTGATTCAGGTCCAGACTATCTCACTACCTCACATTTCACTTTGGATTTAGGTCCAGACTACCTCACTACCTCACATTGTACGTTGGATTCAGGTCCAGACTATCTCACTACCTCACATTTCACTTTGGATTTAGGTCCAGACTACCTCACATTGTACGTTGGATTCAGGTTCAGACTATCTCACTACCTCACATTGTACGTTTGATTCAGGTCCAGACTATCTCACTACCTCCCATTGTACGTTTGATTTAGGTCCAGACTATCTCACTACCTCCCATTGTACATTTGATTCAGGTCCAGACTATCTCACTACCTCACATCTAGTTGGATTCAGGTCCAGACTATCTCACTACCTCACATTGTACGTTTGATTCAGGTCCAGACTATCTCACTACCTCCCATTGTACGTTTGATTCAGGTACAGACTATCTCACTACCTCCCATTGTACATTTGATTCAGGTCCAGACTATCTCACTACCTCACATCTAGTTGGATTCAGGTCCAGACTATCTCATTACCTCACATTGTACATTTGATTCAGGTCCAGACTATCTCACTACCTCACATTTCACTTTGGATTTAGGTCCAGACTATCTCACTACCTCACATTGTACGTTTGATTTAGGTCCAGACTATCTCACTACCTCACATTGTACGTTTGATTCAGGTCCAGACTATCTCACTACCTCACATTGTACGTTTGATTTAGGTCCAGACTATCTCACTACCTCACATCTAGTTGGATTCAGGTCCAGACTATATCACTACCTCACATTGTAAGTTGGATTCAGGTCCAGACTATCTCACTACCTCACATCTAGTTGGATTCAGGTCCAGACTATCTCACTACCTCACATTGTACGTTTAATTCAGGTCCAGACTATCTCACTACCTCACATCTAGTTGGATTCAGGTCCAGACTATCTCACTACCTCACATTGTAAGTTGGATTCAGGTCCAAACTATCTCATTACCTCACATTGTACGTTTGATTCAGGTCCAGACTATCTCACTATCTCCCATTGTACGTTTGATTTAGGTCCAGACTATCTCACTACCTCCCATTGTACGTTTGATTCAGGTCCAGACTATCTCACTACCTCACATCTAGTTGGATTCAGGTCCAGACTATCTCACTACCTCACATTGTACGTTTGATTCAGGTCCAGACTATCTCATTACCTCACTTTTTACGTTTGATTCAGGTCCAGACTATCTATCTCACTACCTCACATTGTACGTTTGATTTAGGTCCAGACTATCTCACTACCTCACATCTACTTGGATTCAGGTCCAGACTATCTCACTACCTCACATCTAGTTGGATTCAGGTCCAGACTATCTCACTACTTCACATTGTAAGTTGGATTCAGGTCCAAACTATCTCATTACCTCACATTGTACGTTTGATTCAGGTCCAGACTATCTCACTATCTCCCATTGTACGTTTGATTTAGGTCCAGACTATCTCACTACCTCACATTGTACGTTTGATTTAGGTCCAGACTATCTCACATTGTACGTTTGATTTAGATCCAGACTATCTCACTACCTCCCATTGTACGTTTGATTCAGGTCCAGACTATCTCACTACCTCACATCTAGTTGGATTCAGGTCCAGACTATCTCACTACCTCACATTGTACGTTTGATTCAGGTCCAGACTATCTCACTACCTCACTTTTTACGTTTGATTCAGGTCCAGACTATCTCACTACCTCACTTTTTACGTTTGATTCAGGTCCAGACTATCTCACTACCTCACATTTCACTTTGGATTTAGGTCCAGACTACCTCACTACCTCACATTGTACGTTGGATTCAGGTCCAGACTATCTCACTACCTCACATTTCACTTTGGATTTAGGTCCAGACTACCTCACATTGTACGTTGGATTCAGGTCCAGACTATCTCACTACCTCACATTGTACGTTTGATTCAGGTCCAGACTATCTCACTACCTCCCATTGTACGTTTGATTTAGGTCCAGACTATCTCACTACCTCACATCTAGTTGGATTCAGGTCCAGACTATCTCACTACCTCCCATTGTACATTTGATTCAGGTACAGACTATCTCACTACCTCACATCTAGTTGGATTCAGGTCCAGACTATCTCATTACCTCACATTGTACATTTGATTCAGGTCCAGACTATCTCACTACCTCACATTTCACTTTGGATTTAGGTCCAGACTACCTCACTACCTCACATTGTACGTTGGATTCAGGTCCAGACTATCTCACTACCTCACATTTCACTTTGGATTTAGGTCCAGACTACCTCACATTGTACGTTGGATTCAGGTCCAGACTATCTCACTACCTCACATTGTACGTTTGATTCAGGTCCAGACTATCTCACTACCTCCCATTGTACGTTTGATTTAGGTCCAGACTATCTCACTACCTCACATCTAGTTGGATTCAGGTCCAGACTATCTCACTACCTCCCATTGTACATTTGATTCAGGTCCAGACTATCTCACTACCTCACATCTAGTTGGATTCAGGTCCAGACTATCTCATTACCTCACATTGTACATTTGATTCAGGTCCAGACTATCTCACTACCTCACATTTCACTTTGGATTTAGGTCCAGACTATCTCACTACCTCACATTGTACGTTTGATTTAGGTCCAGACTATCTCACTACCTCACATTGTACGTTTGATTCAGGTCCAGACTATCTCACTACCTCACATTGTACGTTTGATTTAGGTCCAGACTATCTCACTACCTCACATCTAGTTGGATTCAGGTCCAGACTATATCACTACCTCACATTGTAAGTTGGATTCAGGTCCAGACTATCTCACTACCTCACATCTAGTTGGATTCAGGTCCAGACTATATCACTACCTCACATTGTAAATTGGATTCAGGTCCAGACTATCTCACTACCTCACATCTAGTTGGATTCAGGTCCAGACTATATCACTACCTCACATTGTAAGTTGGATTCAGGTCCAGACTATCTCACTACCTCACATCTAGTTGGATTCAGGTCCAGACTATCTCACTACCTCCCATTGTACATTTGATTCAGGTCCAGACTATCTCACTACCTCACATCTAGTTGGATTCAGGTCCAGACTATCTCATTACCTCACATTGTACATTTGATTCAGGTCCAGACTATCTCACTACCTCACATTTCACTTTGGATTTAGGTCCAGACTATCTCACTACCTCACATTGTACGTTTGATTTAGGTCCAGACTATCTCACTACCTCACATTGTACATTTGATTCAGGTCCAGACTATCTCACTACCTCACATTGTACGTTTGATTTAGGTCCAGACTATCTCACTACCTCACATCTAGTTGGATTCAGGTCCAGACTATATCACTACCTCACATTGTAAGTTGGATTCAGGTCCAGACTATCTCACTACCTCACATCTAGTTGGATTCAGGTCCAGACTATATCACTAACTCACATTGTAAATTGGATTCAGGTCCAGACTATCTCACTACCTCACATCTAGTTGGATTCAGGTCCAGACTATATCACTACCTCACATTGTAAGTTGGATTCAGGTCCAGACTATCTCACTACCTCACATTGTACTTTTGATTCAGGTCCAGACTATCTCACTACCTCACATAGACTGAATTCAGGTACAGACTATCGCACTACCTCACATTGTACGTTGGATTCAGTTCCAAACAATCTCACTTTGTACGTTTGATTCAGGTCCAGATTATCTATTGACTTATGTGTCTTTCTTCATGGACCGTTTTTTAACACTTTTCGCTCTATGGCAAGATGCATTATCATCTTGAAACATGATGTCATCGTTCCCGAACATGCGTTCCATAGTTGAATTGGAGACAAAGTAAACCTTTGCATTTACTGAAGATGTTAATTACCTGACATCTCATCAATGAGTGTGGGAACCTGCATGTTTTCTTCAGGCAGTCGTCTTCATAAATCTCATTAGAACCGAAACCAAACAAAAGTTGCAGCAATGCAGATCACTGAATGTGACTTTCATCCAGTCATCCGTATTCCATGACCAGGTTTTTTATGTTTAAATGTTAATGACGGCTTTCGTTTAGACTTTCTGTGTTTGAATCCCATTTTCTTTAGGTGGTTTCTTGCAGTTTCCACCCATTTTTTTCTTTTCAAGACTTTTTGCTTGAAGTTTTCTGTCTTGACACTTTGTTTTCCTTGGTCTACCTTTTACAACCGTCCCAAGTGGTCTGTACTTGGTCCACATTCAGACACAGCTGACTGAAGAACCAACATCTTTTACTCTACCTCCATGAAGAAGTTTAATAATCCTCTCCTTTGTTTCAATGACATCTCTCATGTAAGAGCCATGATTCATCCTAATCCACCTGCTGCAACAGCTCTCCAAGTAATTAAAAGGGAGTTTTCTAACACTCCTGTTTTAAAAGGAGTGTTAGAACACTAATAAACAGATTTAAGCTGATGCTACAGTTACAGTAGCTTCCAAAAACATAAAAATACAGGGTGATTCCATTTTTTTTTTAACTCAAAATTAATTTAAAAATTAAACTTTTTTTTTTAATGTTTCTTAAAGCCATTTAAACTAAATATAATTTTGTGTCATGTGTCAACTGATGAACATCCTCCAAGTTTGCCGATTCCATCAATTCATCAAGAGTAGTAAATAGTAGAAATAGTGTAGTGGTAAATAGAAGTAGAAATAGTGTAATGTAAATAGTGGGGTTTACAAACTACGGCCCGTAGGCAAAGTTTGGCCCGCCAGCATCTTCAATGTGGCCCACGAGATGTCATGACTTCAATAAAGCATCACAACGCGGAGTGCTTTAAATTTCATCTTAAAATAAATAAAAAGGCAGTCTCTGAATGCTACAGATTTGCTGCCATCTTGTGGACATTGTGAGTAAATCAGATCAATGACCCTTACTTAAATGACACAATCCAAACAACCTTTCCTAGTCATGGTGCAAAAAAAAAAAAAATACAACAATGAAAAATGTCCCATCACCATAAAAAAAACAAAAAAACTAAATTACACCCATTTAAATCCATTACAGTGCATGATGGGAAAAATGCAAAACACTCTCCACACTTATCAATGTTTGGCACATTTTAGCTGCTTGATGTTTCTGATTGATTATAAAACTTTAAGAAGGTCGTCACGGGAGTAAACAAGGTCGGAGTGGAACTTTCATATACACTTAATATCAATTATATTAATTATATATGCATTATATTAATATAATATGTGCATGCACGCACACATTATATTTATACATATGTATATATGTACATGTACATATATATATATATACTGTATAAATGTACATATACATACATATATACTTATACATATATATGTACATACACATACATATATGTACATATATATACACTGTATAAATGTACATATACATACATATATACTTATACATATATATGTACATACACATACATACTGTATATGTACATATATATATACACTGTATAAAATTACATATACATGCATGACATATATATGTACATATACATACATATATGTACATATATATAAATATATAAATATATACACATATATACATATATATATATATATATATATATATACATACATACATCTATAAATATATATACGGTATATATATATATATACATAAATATATATATCCATCCCATCCATTTTCTACCATTTGTCCCTTTTAATATATATATATATATATATACAAACATAAATATATAAATATAAAAAAAAAAAAAAAAATATATATATATATATATATATATATATATATAAAAATATATACATATATAAATATATATATCCATCCCATCCATTTTCTACCGTTCATCAGGAGAAAATCTCCTGATGATTGAGGGAACCCCTCATGAAACAGGCCTGTAGAGATGAAGTAGTCTTGTGATTTTTCTTCCCACACATACATATATATATATATATATATATATATATATATATATATACAAACATAAATATATAAATATAAATATATATAGATATATATATATATATATATATATATATATAAATATATACATATATAAATATATATATCCATCCCATCCATTTTCTACCGTTTGTCCCTTTTAAATATATATATATATATATATATATTTATATATATATATATATATATATATTTATATATATATATATATATATATATATATATATATATATATATATACATATACATATACAAACATACATACCGTATTTTTCGGACTATAAGTCGCAGTTTTTTTTCATAGTTTGGCCGGGCTCCAGTGCGATTTATATATGTTTTTTTCCTTCTTTATTATGCATTTTCGGCAGGTGCGACTTATACTCCGGTGCAACTTATACTCCGAAAAATACGGTATATGTATATGTATATATATATATATATTTATCCATCCCATCCATTTTCTACCGTTTGTCCCTTTTAAATATATATATATATATATATATATATATATATATATATATATATATATATATATATATATATATATATGTATGTATGTATGTATGTATGTATGTATGTATGTATGTATATATATATATATATGTAGGAGCCAAATAGAGAGCCATACTTGAATCTATGTTTATTTTATTATTTTGAGTGATTGATGTGTGTATGTCAGTGTGCACCCTTTGCAGGTGGTGAAAAGTTCCCACGCAAGCCTATAAGGGGCAGGAGCATGCTGGGCGCGTGATTGACAGTCGGGCACCAGCATACCGTCTTTGACCTCACCTGTCTGTAGACCTCGGCTCATTCATTTTGTTTCCCGAGTATTCTGTTCCTTGATTTTTGTAAATAAAACAATCTTCAATTGCGCTGCTGGATCAGTTTGAATTAGTGGATGGATAGCGGGAAAAGGAAGAATTCGTGACAAGGAAGGCTGTGTATATGGTGTGAGTCAGACAAGATTCCCGCGCCACAAGTGGAACAAACATTTGAAACAAAGGGGTTATAGGAACAATCACTTTCAGTGTTTTATGCCACTTCAAGTTGTCAAAGACGAGCTGTGGAAGTACAGCCGACAGGATTGCGCACCAAACAGGAAGCAAGGCCAAAGTGCATGCATGGTGCAGGAGAACAAAGGACTTCTTTCATTAAGGTTTGTGATAAACCATCAAACTCATTCGTTAAAAGGACTCTATAGTAATATAAAGTGAGTTTTTCTGGACATTATCATGCAAGAAAAGTTTATTTTTGGGACCGAGATCACCGCGTAATGATTTTTAAAGGTTGCATTACAAACATTTGGTGACGGGCTTGCGCGCGCGCGCCCGACGGCCGGTGAACGGACATTTAATTCCCAAAAAGGATAAAGACTGTTATTGAAAACTTTTATATTCGCTTGGAAGTGTAAACGTTTTTTGATGCACCAAGTGAAGGATTTTTGTTGATTAAAAGAGGAAAATGTCAGCTAATAATTCAGCCGAAGGAGAGGAAATGACGACAATTGCGCAGGAGGTTTCTCGTGTGCGCGCCGCCAGAATAGGCAAAATGTCACACATAACAAGGCGAATGAACATTGTGCGCAATTTGATGGTGGATGCAGAGGCTTTAAAAGAAGTGAAAATAAATATAAGCAAGTTTAATGAATTCCTAATGGAGTTTAAATCTCTGCACAGATCATATTCTGAAGGTTTAGAGCCAGACGAGCGAAGGGATGATGACCAAACATGGTATCAGCCTAAAATTGCTCTTATAGATGCCTTTGAAGCTGATGTGTCCCGATGGATATCAGATCTTGAAAACCCCTCAACCCACACCTGTGCTCCTCCACCTGAGGACATTGTTATATTTAAAGACAGTGATTTAAAAACTGGTCATTTTAAGGACAATTTAGAAGAGGCGGACAGCCTATATAGGCATGAACTAACTGGTCACCCAGGCATAGTGTCAAGCAGGGAGGCATCAGTCAAGTCCTCCAGTTCAGGACGGTCATCCAATAATTCCTCTTCATCATTGCGGATTAGAGCGGAGGTGGAGAAGACTGCTTTGACAGCCAGGGCAGCAAGGTTGCAGGAAAACATGGTATTGAAGAACAGGAGTTAATGTGCAGGAAAAAAAGAGAGGCTTTGGAGTTGAAAACAGAAATAGAGGCGGCTAATGCTAAAATTAACTACTTGAGGGAAATAGAAGGTTTAGTGGTGCATGGTGCAGATCAGAGAGCAGCGGTTACAGGGGTAGCATTTGATCCATCAAGGTGTGGTTCACCTGTGGGAGGCCCAGTGGTTAGGCCCAAGGAAAGAGTTCAGATGCAGTTCCCCACTACTCTGTTCGATGTATCTATACCCCAAGTTCCACCTGCCAGCTTCCAACCTCAACAGGCCCCAATTCAGCATGCCAGCCTCCAACTCCAACCCCAACCTCAGCAGGCCCCAACTCAACTGCAGCAGGTCCCAGTTCTACCTCTGCAGGCCCCAGGTCAGCCTGCCGGTCTCTATCCCCAGCAGGCCCCCGTTCACCAAGCTGTGGCTGCCAGTTTCCAGTTCCAACCTCAACAAGCCATCCCCAGCTCAACACAGAACAATCAGCTAATCAAAATTCTGGAAGCCCAAAATGAACTGACTAAGATTCTTGTGAAAGAGCAGCTTCTGTCCACTCTCCCACAAGGAAGTGTTCCCCTCTTTGATGGGCAAACCTTGGAGTACAAGTCATTCATTCATTCCTTTGAACACATGGTCGAAAGTAAAACTGACAATGACAGGGACAGGTTGCAGTTTCTCATCCAGTACACAAAAGGCCATGGTCAAAAGCTAGTCAAAAGTTGTGAATATATGTCACCAGATAGAGGCTACCAGAAAGCCAAAAGGTTGTTAAAAGAGAACTTTGGTCATGACTTTAAAATTGCCTGTGCTTACCTAGATAAGGTCCAGACCTGGCCTCAAATTAGGGCAGAGGATTCCAAATCCTTGCAGGAGTACGCCATGTTCCTCAGGAGCTGCTGTAATGCCATGGATGAGACGGAGTACATGGACGAACTGGACACAGTGGCCAATATGAGAAACATTGCGTTTAAGTTGCCCTTCAAGCTGAAGGAGAAATGGCGCAACAAAGCATATGAGCAGCAGGAAGAGCACAACCGCAGGGTGAGGGTTTTAGACCTGGTTAGCTTTATAGAAAAGCAAGCTCGTGTGGCAGCCCATCCAGTCTTTGGAGAGCTAAGGGTACAGGAGCAGTCAGCCAGCATAGGAAAGGCTAACGCTAGACCCTCTGTAAAGCCACAACACTCAAAGTTAGCTGGTAGTAGTTTTGCCACGAGTATTACTATTAGCCCAATGGAGTCCAAGCCAGAGTCTGAGTCAGAGCCCATTTGTCCACTTTGTAAAAACAAACACCCACTAGAGTTGTGTAGACTGTTCATTAAGAAGAAGCACAGAGACAAGCTTAGTTTCCTAAAGAGTCAGGGCATATGCTTTGCCTGTCTTTCAATAGGGCACATGAGTTCTGTTTGTCCAAGTCGTCACACATGTAGCCTGTGTAAAAAATCTCACCCAAGTGTGTTACGCTTTCGAGGCATTGAGATGCCGGAGGTCGTCTTTTCAAGATGCAGAGGGATGTCAGGAAGCGGCTTGCAGGTGAGAATAAATGATTTATTCTGATTGTAGAACAAAATGCTGCGCGGTGCACCACGGCACGGAAAACAAGAGGGTAGCAAAGATGCTAATATCAAAAATGTAAACTATGAGCGAAACTAGGAGCGTAACTTGTTGCGTAGGAGCAAACAAAACCAACAGGCCGAATGAGGCCAGCGCGTAAACTAAAATAGCCCTCTGATTAGTGCCCGGGCAACAGGTGCGCGTCCGGGACACTAACCAGAGGCAGGTGACTATAATCTGCCGTCATGGCAACAGAAACAAACTCAAGAGGTGCTGAAAACACAAGTGACTTGAAAACAAAAACAAAAATATGATCCGGGCAGCGGATCATAACAAAGTGTCTTACATTATGACAGGAAAGATAAGGTATCAAAAGAGGTAGAAAAGCCCTCTAGAGATGTAAGCAGTGCAGGAGCAGAGCTATGTGGCCATATAGGGGCCGGGGACCAAGAGAGTGTTCTGTCCATTGTCCCAGTCAAAGTTAAGGCCGGGAAGGGCAGCCAGGTCCTCTCAGTCTATGCTCTCCTTGACCCTGGATCCTCCGCTAGCTTCTGTTCTGAACAGCTCATGTCCCAGTTGAACGTAAAGGGAGTAAAGACCCACATCCTACTAAGGACCATAAATAAGAAAAAGTCTGTATCAACTCACATGGTAGCTGGGCTAGAAGTGTCTGCACTGGACAACAATCATTTCCTACCTCTTCCTGTTGTCTTCACACAGAAAGAAATGCCAGTCACCACAAGCAGCATCCCCAAACAGGAAGACATAGCACCATGGCCATATTTAGGCAACGTTATACTCCCGAGCATCAGTTCAAAGGTGGAGCTGTTGATAGGCACAAATGCTCCAAAACTGTTAGAGCCATGGGAGGTTATAAATAGCCATGGTGGGGGTCCATATGCAGTGAGAACGCTATTGGGATGGGTGGTTAACGGGCCATTTAGAGGTCGGAATAGTGAGGCAGTGAGTGCAACTGTGAACAGTATTTCAGTTGCAAATCTGGAGGAGCTTCTAATTTCCCAGTATAACCTGTAATTCAGTGAAGTAGTGTCAGAGGAAAAGACTGAGCTGTCAGTAGAAGACAAACAGTTTTTAGAGATAGCCAATGAGGCAGTGCTACAGGACGGACACTACAACCTGAAATTACCTTTCAGAAAGCCCACGGTCAACCTGCCCAACAATCGCCCAAGTGCCGAACAGCGCCTCCAAAGCCTGAAAAGAAAAATGGAAAGGAACCAGCAACCCAAACAGAAGTGTGTTGCATCTCTCAGTAACATTATGGAAAGCAACTATGCTGAGGAGGTGCCAGAGGAGGAGCTCAGCCAGACAAAAGTTTGGTACATACCACACCACAGAGTGTACCACCCCAAAAAGAAGAAACTCAAGATGGTCTTTGACTGTGCATCCACCTACAAAGGTGTGACCCTCAAAACAAAGCTGTCTCAATGGAGGTATGTGGGCAGTAAGGACAATCCAGCTGATGATGCCTCCAGAGGACTGAGTACTGGCAGATTCATGCAGCAAAGGAGATGGATACATGCCCCTGACTTCTTATGGAAAGCAGAGGAAAGTTGGCCTGCACAGGAAGCATTGGGCTCCAAGTCAGTGTTACAGGATGACCCAGAAGTCAGAAAGAACACTACTGTCTTCACTACAGTGGTAAACACTGAACCCCCCACAAGCCAGCTGCTTTCCACCTTTTCAAATTGGAAAAAGCACCTTAGAGCAATGGCAAGTTTACCCCAAGAGAGAATCGTCAACAGTCGTACCCTCTCCACAGTCTCCCAAGATCCACAGGACTTAGAGCCGCTGACCGCAAACCACATTCTCCTTCTAAAAACTCAACCCATCATTCCCCCTGGCACATTCGAGAAAAAGGATCTCTACGCCAGACGCCGCTGGAAACAGGTCCAGTATATGGCTGACCTTTTCTGGCACAGATGGACAAGGGAGTACCTGGCGCTTCTGCAGGAAAGACAGAAATGGACCCAAGTGAGGAACAACCTGCAGCCAGGAGATGTGGTCCTGGTGGTCGACCCCACAGCCCCACGGGGCTCCTGGCCATTGGGCAGAGCACTGGAGACTCGGCCAGATGGAGGAGGCCTGGTCCGGTCAGTCAAGCTCCAAACAAAGACTTCAGTCATCGAAAGGCCTATCACCAAGCTGTGCCGCATCCTGGAGGCTGAGAGCTGACTCGTCAGTCATGGAGACCAGACCACAAGACACGCACAAGGGGCGTAATGTATATACTTTATTTTCTCTCAAGGCTTTGCCTTTTGTTTGTTTATTATGGAATAGGCTCCTTTTTTCATTAAATTAATGTATGTGATTGAGTCTGTAAAGATCAATCAGGGGCCGGTGTGTAGGAGCCAAATAGAGAGCCATACTTGAATCTATGTTTATTTTATTATTTTGAGTGATTGATGTGTGTATGTCAGTGTGCACCCTTTGCAGGTGGTGAAAAGTTCCCACGCAAGCCTATAAGGGGCAGGAGCGTGCTGGGCGCGTGATTGGCAGTCGGGCACCAGCATACCGTCTTTGACCTCACCTGTCTGTAGACCTCGGCTCATTCATTTTGTTTCCCGAGTATTCTGTTCCTTGATTTTTGTAAATAAAACAATCTTCAATTGCGCTGCTGGATCAGTTTGAATTAGTGGATGGATAGCGGGAAAAGGAAGAATTCGTGACAAGGAAGGCTGTGTATATGGTGTGAGTCAGACAAGATGCCCGCGCCACAAGTGGAACAAACATTTGAAACGAAGGGGTTATAGGAACAATCACTTTCAGTGTTTTATGCCACTTCAATATATATATATATATATATATATATATATATATATATATATGTATGTGTGGGAAAAAAATCACAAGACTATTTCATCTCTACAGGCCTATATATATATATATATATACACATGCAGTCGGCTTTAGGCCCCCCAGCCAAATTATTTTTAAGACAATGTGGGCCCCAGGTCAAACACCCCTGGTGTAGTACAAACAGTAGTACAAATAGTGCAGTACAAATATTAGTCAGCAGTACGTCCAACCTGATAATGGACGTCGATGTGGTGAGTCAGTAGCGTGTAGCTAACAGTTCTGTGTAAAAGAAAAAAAAAACAAAGATGCTAACATCAACAGTAAATAGACTTGAAGTGAACATAGTGTATTTATTAATACCATCTTTGCTGCATTCTACAAGTGAACAGAGTGTATTTATTAACATCATCTTTGCTGCATTCTACACTGACTTACTGACAACTTGTGCTCCAGCGGGGGGCGATCGGACTTGGGGCGGCCGTCTGGAGCTTTGGACTCGGGTCCCTTCAGACTGTCAGTTTGATGCTGGAGGCGGGTGGCTGCAAGGTGGATGGACCAAACATCTGTGGCCCTCAGGCTGTTTATGTCCAGTGAGAATGAGGAGACTGAACTCACCTGTGAAGACTCCATGACTCGTACTGAGCGCTCCTTCATCCAAGGAGTGTCTTGGCGTCATGGCCGACACGCTTTCCTGCAAGAAGTTACACATTTGATCATCTCAGCAACCACTTCACTATCTAACTAATAATAATTATTTTTTCACTTTTGAGAGAAGAGGCGCTCAGACGTAACGGGAAAAAAACCCTAATCAGGCTTTGCTACACATCTTAAAATGAGGCCTGGAGGTCTGTCAATCAATCAATCATTCACCCGCACACATAGGAGCTATAAATTTGAGCAGTTTGTTGTTCTTCAGCAAGCAAATTAACCTAGCATGTTGCTGTTACAATGTGAGTGTAACGTCAACACAAGCTAACGTAGCTGTATGCAAATAGTAAGTACACAAAGCTCCTCCCCCTTTCTTTCGCTGCAGGCAACGCTTAACTGAAAAGGTAAAGCGGGTTTCCTTTTTTTTTTTTTATTAATCCCTAATCATTGTAGCAACCTGACAGTTAGTGAGTTTTGTGACTTCAAACTGAGTGCACCACAGGGCTAGTGACAGTGTGTGTGCGGGTTGGCAGGGTGGATGGATAGGAGGACAGTTCAGCTACACGCCCTGGAAAAAAAATGATGGAATCACCAGTTTTGGAGGATGTTCATTCAGTTATTTAAGTTGGTAGAACAAAGCTATATTCATTCTGGTTTTAGGAACACTAAAATAAATCAATAAAGTACATTGAGTTCATCATTTTTAGAGTGAACAAAGTATGCAATGTCTCAATTCAGAGGACAAATGTATGGAAGATTAGGGATGATGTTCGAAAACCGGTTCTCCTGATTGTTCGATAAGAACAGAACCGATTCCATGGATTCAAATCCCTTTTTGAGAAACGGTTCCCGTTATCGAAGCCACTATAGTAAAGAAAACGATTTGGTTCTTTATTCGAATCCCGTGTCACAGGACATTCACAGGAAATGACGTAGCTCAGTCATTCGGCGGGAAATACAGAAGCAGCAACAACAATGGACCAGAAAAAAACGCTCCGAGGCATGGCTTCCCTTTACTAATACGACGAGGAAACGGCTATCTGCAATTATTGCCAGGCTTCGCTTTCCTGTAAGGGGAGCAGTACATGTTGAAACATGTTCAGTCCGTACATAACCTGAAGGTTAGAGAAAGGTGTCGTGGAGAAGCAGCGACAGAGGTGACGAAGCACGCCCCTCTTCCTCTGCTTCAACCTGCAGTCCCAGTGATAGTGCCGGTGAGTAACTAACGTTAACTGTTGCCGCTTCATTTCCATATCTGATCACTTGTAGCCTTTAGGCTAAAATAACGATACCTCTTATGTCAACCAGGACTGTAGAAATGTTAGCTAAGCATATTCAGTGGCTAACGGTAACGTTTTTGTATGTGTCTGATAACGTTAACGGTATCTTGTAGCCTACATCGATCCAGAGTTTGCAGGTCTAATAAATAATACAAATGAATGCAGGATTTTCCCTGCATGTATTATTCTTAGGTGGCCCAATTATAAGGGCACTAACAGTCAATATTTATTTATTTAATTTAATTTTTTTCTTAAAAAATGTAAGTGAAGGCTGCCAAAAGTGAGTTTTTGTTAAACCAAGTATTTGTGTGGTTTTTTTTCCATATACAAACCCCGTTTCCATATGAGTTGGGAAATTGTGTTAGATGTAAATATAAACGGAATACAATGATTTGCAAATCCTTTTCAACCCATATTCAGTTGAATGCACTACAAAGACAACATTTTTTGATGTTCAAACTCATAAACTTTATTTGTTTTTGCAAATAATAATTAACTTAGAATTTCATGCAGAGTAAGAAGGACCATCAAGACGGAATAGGAATATTATCAAGTTTTACTAAAGCTTCAGGAGACCAGCCCACACCAATACATTCATATCAGCTTCTCGAATTGGTCTAACATTCAAACGGAATAGACAACTTCTTGCATACGAAGAAAACCCCCTCCCTCTCCAAAAAGGAATACAGGCTTATTGTTCTACTACAGATACGATATAAGGGAGTACTCCAACTCCTACATTGCAAGCCTTCAAAGTAACACACACAGTTTACTTGTGGACATAAAATGAAAAAATAGAAAGAGTACAAATGGAAAACCACTAGCTGATTAAACATGACTATGAATAAAGAAATAACTCTTAAACATATACTATGCATTCTCCACAGTAGTCAGTAATAGTTTCATTTTTAGATCAAGCAAAGAGTTGAAAAAATTACAGAGTCACTCAACCTTAAAGGATAACACTTTGGAGTCACCCTGTAAATTTTAATTTCCAAAGTCAGCACCTGCATCGGCTCAAATCGGTTCATTAGTCTGCAGTTAAAAAATAGAGTGTCCGCACCTTGGAGAGCTGTTGCAGCTGGTGGATTAGGATGAATCATGGCTCCAACACGAGAGATGTCAATCGAAACAGAGGAGAGGATTATCAAGCTTACTCACGAAGGTAAATCGTCATGCAATGTTGCAAAATATGTTCACAGTCAGCTGTGTCTAAATCAGGATTCGATAATAGGCTCGAACTCGATAATTTCTTATCAAACATCATCCCTACTGTCAGTGCTATCAGAAAACCAAAACTAAAACCAACTACAACCAACGCTAGCAATGGTTATACTGGTGAAAATAAGTAGAGCATGCTTAGCAGCCTAATGTGCGCCCAAAACTAAAGAGGAGACATTTTACCAAGGTATGCCTATAGGCTACTGTTTCAAACTTTTCAGATTGCCATATAACTTGGTACATGTGGTCCACAATATGCAAACACCAATAAGGAATTATTTTATCATGTGATTTGGCCGTGCTAATGATGGAACCCATTTCCTCAGCGTATCAGCATAGTGAGAAGGAAATAGGCACTGACACTACCCATATCCACATAGGTGTTAATTGTCCAAAATATATTTTGCCCATCGACATACGGGCTAACGGGCATATATTTCCCTCGTTAGCCTGTATGTCGATGTGTCATTGATCGGGCTAGCATGCTAACATTGGTTGCAGGAACACACTAGCTTTGTTAGACAAGCTCATAGACCAAATGTCAATTTCCATTTATTACAAGTAATAAGAAAACGTAAATGCCTGACTTACCTATCAAGAAGGAAATTAGCAAATTTGGCGTCAGATGAAAAAAATCTTCTCCGCCTTCAATGGTCTCCATCTCTCAAAGGCATCCCCGATACAAATCCTGGTTTTTGTTCCTGGCTATGTCATGAATAAGTTGAGAATGGTAACTTTTAGATGGACTAAGGTCTGACATGTTTAGTAACTTTACCGGTGGCAGTAGCCAGACGAAGGTAACCTGGCAACCTGGATGTGACACACTCACAGACTTTCGAATTGGTCAAACGGTGGAGGGCGGGGCATCGGAATGAAAACAAAAACAATATTTCGGGGCTGTAAATCTAATGTTGAAATGAACATAACTCGGCTGAACAACTGTTATCAGTTATAGAAGTATTGGAAAATGACATTATTTATTAATGCATTTTGACATATCAGGGCCATTTAGTGATGACTTGACATGACATTATTACATATTACTCCTTTAAACAACTGAATGAACAAAATCCAAGTCTGGTGATTCTATAAATTCCAGGGGTTGTAACTTCTTGCCAGGGCTGGACCAATTATTCATATTTACATTGTGTCTTAAGGAGAAATTAGCTTCACGATACAAACTTTTCTCATTATTAACCCTTCTCAAGAACCAATTAAGTTTTTAAATCGAGGTTCCACTGTGCCTCATCATGACAAACACAGAACATGTCACGTTCCCAGCAGGCTTTGCAGAATCAAGGTTCGATTTCAGGCAAAAACCTTGAAATTGCGGGACATCCGAGACTGAAATTGTTGAAAAATACTTCAACACGGGACCTTTAAAGTGAGGATTCAGCACCCACCAGTCCAGTGTCGTAGTCCTCCTCGGCCTCGTGCTCCTCCACCACGCTGGCGAAGCTGCTGGCGTTGGAGGAGGAGCGGGAAAGGTCCTGAGCCTCAGGAATGGATGGCGCCCTGCAACACATGCCCAAACTACAACGCCTACGTCACTTTGACCACTCTGAAACACATACCCTATCTTCACGACTATAAGTTGTATACAATCCTATCTTGCTGATTGTATTGTACCATATGTCCCGGCAAGAAATCTGCCTTCAAAGAACTGCGGCTTATTAGTGATTCCCAGAGCCCAAAAAAAGTCTGCGGACTATAGAGCGTTTTCTATTGGAGCTCCAGTACTATGGAATGTTCTAGCAGTAACAGTTAGAGATGCTACCTCAGTAGAAGCATTTCAGTACCATCTTAAAACTCATTTGTATACTCTAGCCTTTAAATAGACCCCCTTTTTAGACCAGTTGATCTGCCGTTTCTTTTCTTTTCTGCTCTGCCCCCCTCTCCCTTGTGAAAGGGGGGGGGGCACAGGTCCGGTGGCCATGGATGAAGTGCTGGCTGTCCAGAGTCGGGACCCGGGGTGGACCGCTCGCCTGTGCATCGGTTGGGGACGTCTCCTGCTGGCCCCACTATGGACTGGACTCTCACTATTATGTTAGATCCACTATGGACTGGACTCTCACACTATTATGTTAGATCCACTATGGACTGGACTCTCACTATTATGTTAGATCCACTATGGACTAGACTCTCACACTATTATATTAGATCCACTATGGACTGGACTCTCACTATTATGTTAGATCCACTATGGACTGGACTCTCACAATATTATGTTAGATCCACAATGGACTGGACTCTCACTATTATGTTAGATCCTCTATGGACTGGACTCTCACACTATTATGTTAGATCCACTATGGACTGGACTCTCACACTATTATGTTAGATCCACTATGGACTGGACTCTCACTATTATGTTAGATCCACTATGGACTAGACTCTCACACTATTATATTAGATCCACTATGGACTGGACTCTCACTATTATGTTAGATCCACTATGGACTGGACTCTCACACTATTATGTAAGATCCACTATGGACTGGACTCTCACTATTATGTTAGATCCACTATGGACTAGACTCTCACACTATTATATTAGATCCACTATGGACTGGACTCTCACTATTATGTTAGATCCACTATGGACTGGACTCTCACTATTATGTTAGATCCACTATGGACTAGACTCTCACTATTATGTTAGATCCACTATGGACTGGACTCTCACACTATTATGTTAGATCCACTATGGACTGGACTCTCACTATTATGTTAGATCCACTATGGACTGGACTCTCACACTATTATGTTAGATCCACTATAGACTGGACTCTCACTATTATGTTAGATCCACTATGGACTGGACTCTCACACTATGTTATATCCACTATGGACTGGACTCTCACTATTATGTTAGATCCACTATGGACTGGACTCTCACTATTATGTTAGATCCACGATGGACTGGACTCTCACAATATTATGTTAGATCCACTATGGACTGGACTCTCACTATTATGTTAGATCCTCTATGGACTGGACTCTCACACTATTATGTTAGATCCACTATGGACTGGACTCTCACACTATTATGTTAGATCCACTATGGACTGGACTCTCACTATTATGTTAGATCCACTATGGACTAGACTCTCACACTATTATATTAGATCCACTATGGACTGGACTCTCACTATTATGTTAGATCCACTATGGACTGGACTCTCACACTATTATGTAAGATCCACTATGGACTGGACTCTCACTATTATGTTAGATCCACTATGGACTAGACTCTCACACTATTATATTAGATCCACTATGGACTGGACTCTCACTATTATGTTAGATCCACTATGGACTGGACTCTCACTATTATGTTAGATCCACTATGGACTAGACTCTCACTATTATGTTAGATCCACTATGGACTGGACTCTCACACTATTATGTTAGATCCACTATGGACTGGACTCTCACTATTATGTTAGATCCACTATGGACTGGACTCTCACACTATTATGTTAGATCCACTATAGACTGGACTCTCACTATTATGTTAGATCCACTATGGACTGGACTCTCACACTATGTTATATCCACTATGGACTGGACTCTCACTATTATGTTAGATCCACTATGGACTGGACTCTCACACTATTATGATAGATCCACTATGGACTGGACTCTCACTATTATGTTAGATCCACTATGGACTGGACTCTCACACTATTATGTTAGATCCACTATGGACTGAACTCTCACACTATTATGTTAGAGCCGCTATGGACTGGACTCTCACTATTATGTTAGATCCACTATGGACTGGACTCTCACTATTATGTTGGATCCACTATGGACCGGACTCTCACTATTATGTTAGATCCACTACGGACTGGACTCTCACAATATTATGTTAGATCCACTATGGACTGGACTCTCACACTATTATGTTAGATCCACTATGGACTGGACTCTCACACTATTATGTTAGATCCACTATGGACTGGACTCTCACAATATTATGTTAGATCCACTATGGACTGGACTCTCACACTAGGTTAGATCCACTATGGACTGGACTCTCACACTATGTTAGATCCACTATGGACTGGACTCTCACTATTATGTTAGATCCACTATGGACTGGACTCTCACACTATTATGTTAGATCCACTATGGACTGGACTCTCACTATTATGTTAGATCCACTATGGACCGGACTCTCACTATTATGTTAGATCCACTACGGACTGGACTCTCACAATATTATGTTAGATCCACTATGGACTGGACTCTCACACTATTATGTTAGATCCACTATGGACTGGACTCTCACAATATTATGTTAGATCCACTATGGACTGGACTCTCACACTATGTTAGATCCACTATGGACTGGACTCTCACACTATGTTGGATCCACTATGGACTGGACTCTCACTATTATGTTAGATCCACTATGGACTGGACTCTCACACTATTATGTAAGATCCACTATGGACTGGACTCTCACTATTATGTTAGATCCACTATGGACTAGACTCTCACACTATTATATTAGATCCACTATGGACTGGACTCTCACTATTATGTTAGATCCACTATGGACTGGACTCTCACTATTATGTTAGATCCACTATGGACTAGATTCTCACTATTATGTTAGATCCACTATGGATTGGACTCTCACACTATTATGTTAGATCCACTATGGACTGGACTCTCACTATTATGTTAGATCCACTATGGACTGGACTCTCACACTATTATGTTAGATCCACTATGGACTGAACTCTCACACTATTATGTTAGAGCCGCTATGGACTGGACTCTCACTATTATGTTAGATCCACTATGGACTGGACTCTCACTATTATGTTAGATCCACTATGGACCGGACTCTCACTATTATGTTAGATCCACTACGGACTGGACTCTCACAATATTATGTTAGATCCACTATGGACTGGACTCTCACACTATTATGTTAGATCCACTATGGACTGGACTCTCACACTATTATGTTAGATCCACTATGGACTGGACTCTCACAATATTATGTTAGATCCACTATGGACTGGACTCTCACACTATTATGTTAGATCCACTATGGACTGGACTCTCACACTATTATGTTAGATCCACTATGGACTGGACTCTCACAATATTATGTTAGATCCACTATGGACTGGACTCTCACAGTATGTTAGATCCACTATGGACTGGACTCTCACACTATTATGTTAGATCCACTATGGACTGGACTCTCACACTATTATGTTAGATCCACTATGGACTGGACTCTCACACTATTATGTTAGATCCACTATGGACTGGACTCTCACTATGGGTTGTACTTGTACTTGTATAGCGCTTTTCTACCTTCAAGGTACTCAAAGCGCTTTGACACTACTTTCACATTTACCCATTCACACACACATTCACACACTGATGGAATGTCTAACTATTATGTTAGATCCACTATGGACTGGACTCTCACTATTATGTTAGATCCACTATGGACTGGACTCTCACACTATTATGTTAGATCCACTATGGACTGGACTCTCTCACTATTATGTTAGATCCACTATGGACTGGACTCACACTATTATGTTAGATCCACTATGGACTGGAATCTCACTATTATGTTAGATCCACTATGGACTGGACTCTCACACTATTATGTTAGATCCACTATGGACTGGACTCTCTCACTATTATGTTAGATCCACTATGGACTGGACTCTCACACTATTATGTTAGATCCACTATGGACTGGACTCTCACTATTATGTTAGATCCACTATGGACTGGACTCTCACTATTATGTTAGATCCACTATGGACTGGACTCTCACACTATTATGTTAGATCCACTATGGACCGGACTCTCACTATTATGTTAGATCCACTATGGACTGGACTCTCACAATATTATGTTAGATCCACTATGGACTGGACCCTCACACTATTATGTTAAATCCACTATGGACTGGACTCTCACACTATTATGTTAGATCCACTATGGACTGGACTCTCACTATTATGTTAGATCCACTATGGACTGGACTCTCACACTATTATGTTAGATCCACTATGGACTGGACTCTCACACTATTATGTTAGATCCACTATGGACTGGACTCTCACAATATTATGTTAGATCCACTTTGGACTGGACTCTCACACTATGTTAGATCCACTATGGACTGGACTCTCACACTATGTTAGATCCACTATGGACTGGACTCTCACTATTATGTTAGATCCACTATGGACTGGACTCTCACACTATTATGTAAGATCCACTATGGACAGGACTCTCACTATTATGTTAGATCCACTATGGACTAGACTCTCACACTATTATATTAGATCCACTATGGACTGGACTCTCACTATTATGTTAGATCCACTATGGACTGGACTCTCACTATTATGTTAGATCCACTATGGACTAGACTCTCACTATTATGTTAGATCCACTATGGACTGGACTCTCACACTATTATGTTAGATCCACTATGGACTGGACTCTCACTATTATGTTAGATCCACTATGGACTGGACTCTCACACTATTATGTTGGATCCACTATGGACTGAACTCTCACACTATTATGTTAGAGCCGCTATGGACTGGACTCTCACTATTATGTTAGATCCACTATGGACTGGACTCTCACTATTATGTTAGATCCACTATGGACCGGACTCTCACTATTATGTTAGATCCACTACGGACTGGACTCTCACAATATTATGTTAGATCCACTATGGACTGGACTCTCACACTATTATGTTAGATCCACTATGGACTGGACTCTCACACTATTATGTTAGATCCACTATGGACTGGACTCTCACAATATTATGTTAGATCCACTATGGACTGGACTCTCACACTATTATGTTAGATCCACTATGGACTGGACTCTCACACTATTATGTTAGATCCACTATGGACTGGACTCTCACAATATTATGTTAGATCCACTATGGACTGGACTCTCACAGTATGTTAGATCCACTATGGACTGGACTCTCACACTATTATGTTAGATCCACTATGGACTGGACTCTCACTATGGGTTGTACTTGTACTTGTATAGCGCTTTTCTACCTTCAAGGTACTCAAAGCGCTTTGACACTACTTTCACATTTACCCATTCACACACACATTCACACACTGATGGAATGTCTAACTATTATGTTAGATCCACTATGGACTGGACTCTCACACTATTATGTTAGATCCACTATGGACTGGACTCTCTCACTATTATGTTAGATCCACTATGGACTGGACTCACACTATTATGTTAGATCCACTATGGACTGGAATCTCACTATTATGTTAGATCCACTATGGACTGGACTCTCACACTATTATGTTAGATCCACTATGGACTGGACTCTCTCACTATTATGTTAGATCCACTATGGACTGGACTCTCACACTATTATGTTAGATCCACTATGGACTGGACTCTCACTATTATGTTAGATCCACTATGGACTGGACTCTCACTATTATGTTAGATCCACTATGGACTGGACTCTCACACTATTATGTTAGATCCACTATGGACCGGACTCTCACTATTATGTTAGATCCACTATGGACTGGACTCTCACAATATTATGTTAGATCCACTATGGACTGGACCCTCACACTATTATGTTAAATCCACTATGGACTGGACTCTCACACTATTATGTTAGATCCACTATGGACTGGACTCTCACTATTATGTTAGATCCACTATGGACTGGACTCTCACACTATTATGTTAGATCCACTATGGACTGGACTCTCACACTATTATGTTAGATCCACTATGGACTGGACTCTCACTATTATGTTAGATCCACTATGGACCGGACTCTCACTATTATGTTAGATCCACTACGGACTGGACTCTCACAATATTATGTTAGATCCACTATGGACTGGACTCTCACACTATTATGTTAGATCCACTATGGACTGGACTCTCACACTATTATGTTAGATCCACTATGGACTGGACTCTCACAATATTATGTTAGATCCACTATGGACTGGACTCTCACACTATGTTAGATCCACTATGGACTGGACTCTCACACTATGTTAGATCCACTATGGACTGGACTCTCACTATTATCTTAGATCCACTATGGACTGGACTCTCACACTATTATGTAAGATCCACTATGGACTGGACTCTCACTATTATGTTAGATCCACTATGGACTAGACTCTCACACTATTATATTAGATCCACTATGGACTGGACTCTCACTATTATGTTAGATCCACTATGGACTGGACTTTCACTATTATGTTAGATCCACTATGGACTAGACTCTCACTATTATGTTAGATCCACTATGGACTGGACTCTCACACTATTATGTTAGATCCACTATGGACTGGACTCTCACTATTATGTTAGATCCACTATGGACTGGACTCTCACACTATTATGTTGGATCCACTATGGACTGAACTCTCACACTATTATGTTAGAGCCGCTATGGACTGGACTCTCACTATTATGTTAGATCCACTATGGACTGGACTCTCACTATTATGTTAGATCCACTATGGACCGGACTCTCACTATTATGTTAGATCCACTACGGACTGGACTCTCACAATATTATGTTAGATCCACTATGGACTGGACTCTCACACTATTATGTTAGATCCACTATGGACTGGACTCTCACACTATTATGTTAGATCCACTATGGACTGGACTCTCACAATATTATGTTAGATCCACTATGGACTGGACTCTCACACTATTATGTTAGATCCACTATGGACTGGACTCTCACACTATTATGTTAGATCCACTATGGACTGGACTCTCACAATATTATGTTAGATCCACTATGGACTGGACTCTCACAGTATGTTAGATCCACTATGGACTGGACTCTCACACTATTATGTTAGATCCACTATGGACTGGACTGTCACACTATTATGTTAGATCCACTATGGACTGGACTCTCACACTATTATGTTAGATCCACTATGGACTGGACTCTCACACTATTATGTTAGATCCACTATGGACTGGACTCTCACTATGGGTTGTACTTGTACTTGTATAGCGCTTTTCTACCTTCAAGGTACTCAAAGCGCTTTGACACTACTTTCACATTTACCCATTCACACACACATTCACACACTGATGGAATGTCTAACTATTATGTTAGATCCACTATGGACTGGACTCTCACTATTATGTTAGATCCACTATGGACTGGACTCTCACAATATTATGTTAGATCCACTATGGACTGGACTCTCACACTAGGTTAGATCCACTATGGACTGGACTCTCACACTATGTTAGATCCACTATGGACTGGACTCTCACTATTATGTTAGATCCACTATGGACTGGACTCTCACACTATTATGTTAGATCCACTATGGACTGGACTCTCACTATTATGTTAGATCCACTATGGACTGGACTCTCACACTATTATGTTAGATCCATTATGGACTGGACTCTCACTATTATGTTAGATCCACTATGGACTGGACTCTCACACTATTATGTTAGATCCACTATGGACTGAACTCTCACACTATTATGTTAGAGCCGCTATGGACTGGACTCTCACTATTATGTTAGATCCACTATGGACTGGACTCTCACTATTATGTTAGATCCACTATGGACCGGACTCTCAGTATTATGTTAGATCCACTACGGACTGGACTCTCACAATATTATGTTAGATCCACTATGGACTGGACTCTCACACTATTATGTTAGATCCACTATGGACTGGACTCTCACACTATTATGTTAGATCCACTATGGACTGGACTCTCACACTATTATGTTAGATCCACTATGGACTGGACTCTCACACTATTATGTTAGATCCACTATGGACTGGACTCTCACAATATTATGTTAGATCCACTATGGACTGGACTCTCACTATTATGTTAGATCCACTATGGACTGGACTCTCACACTATTATGTAAGATCCACTATGGACTGGACTCTCACTATTATGTTAGATCCACTATGGACTAGACTCTCACACTATTATATTAGATCCACTATGGACTGGACTCTCACACTATTATGTTAGATCCACTATGGACTGGACTCTCACACTATTATGTTAGATCCACTATGGACTGGACTCTCACTATTATGTTAGATCCACTATGGACCGGACTCTCACTATTATGTTAGATCCACTACGGACTGGACTCTCACAATATTATGTTAGATCCACTATGGACTGGACTCTCTCACTATTATGTTAGATCCACTATGGACTGGACTCACACTATTATGTTAGATCCACTATGGACTGGAATCTCACTATTATGTTAGATCCACTATGGACTGGACTCTCACACTATTATGTTAGATCCACTATGGACTGGACTCTCTCACTATTATGTTAGATCCACTATGGACTGGACTCTCACACTATTATGTAAGATCCACTATGGACTGGACTCTCACTATTATGTTAGATCCACTATGGACTGGACTCTCACTATTATGTTAGATCCACTATGGACTGGACTCTCACACTATTATGTTAGATCCACTATGGACTGGAATCTCACTATTATGTTAGATCCACTATGGACTGGACTCTCACACTATTATGTTAGATCCACTATGGACTGGACTCTCTCACTATTATGTTAGATCCACTATGGACTGGACTCTCACACTATTATGTTAGATCCACTATGGACTGGACTCTCACTATTATGTTAGATCCACTATGGACTGGACTCTCACTATTATGTTAGATCCACTATGGACTGGACTCTCACACTATTATGTTAGATCCACTTTGGACCGGACTCTCACTATTATGTTAGATCCACTATGGACTGGACTCTCACAATATTATGTTAGATCCACTATGGACTGGACCCTCACACTATTATGTTAAATCCACTATGGACTGGACTCTCACACTATTATGTTAGATCCACTATGGACTGGACTCTCACTATTATGTTAGATCCACTATGGACTGGACTCTCACACTATTATGTTAGATCCACTATGGACTGGACTCTCACACTATTATGTTAGATCCACTATGGACTGGACTCTCACAATATTATGTTAGATCCACTTTGGACTGGACTCTCACACTATGTTAGATCCACTATGGACTGGACTCTCACACTATGTTAGATCCACTATGGACTGGACTCTCACTATTATGTTAGATCCACTATGGACTGGACTCTCACACTATTATGTAAGATCCACTATGGACAGGACTCTCACTATTATGTTAGATCCACTATGGACTAGACTCTCACACTATTATATTAGATCCACTATGGACTGGACTCTCACTATTATGTTAGATCCACTATGGACTGGACTCTCACTATTATGTTAGATCCACTATGGACTAGACTCTCACTATTATGTTAGATCCACTATGGACTGGACTCTCACACTATTATGTTAGATCCACTATGGACTGGACTCTCACTATTATGTTAGATCCACTATGGACTGGACTCTCACACTATTATGTTGGATCCACTATGGACTGAACTCTCACACTATTATGTTAGAGCCGCTATGGACTGGACTCTCACTATTATGTTAGATCCACTATGGACTGGACTCTCACTATTATGTTAGATCCACTATGGACCGGACTCTCACTATTATGTTAGATCCACTACGGACTGGACTCTCACAATATTATGTTAGATCCACTATGGACTGGACTCTCACACTATTATGTTAGATCCACTATGGACTGGACTCTCACACTATTATGTTAGATCCACTATGGACTGGACTCTCACAATATTATGTTAGATCCACTATGGACTGGACTCTCACACTATTATGTTAGATCCACTATGGACTGGACTCTCACACTATTATGTTAGATCCACTATGGACTGGACTCTCACAATATTATGTTAGATCCACTATGGACTGGACTCTCACAGTATGTTAGATCCACTATGGACTGGACTCTCACACTATTATGTTAGATCCACTATGGACTGGACTCTCACTATGGGTTGTACTTGTACTTGTATAGCGCTTTTCTACCTTCAAGGTACTCAAAGCGCTTTGACACTACTTTCACATTTACCCATTCACACACACATTCACACACTGATGGAATGTCTAACTATTATGTTAGATCCACTATGGACTGGACTCTCACACTATTATGTTAGATCCACTATGGACTGGACTCTCTCACTATTATGTTAGATCCACTATGGACTGGACTCACACTATTATGTTAGATCCACTATGGACTGGAATCTCACTATTATGTTAGATCCACTATGGACTGGACTCTCACACTATTATGTTAGATCCACTATGGACTGGACTCTCTCACTATTATGTTAGATCCACTATGGACTGGACTCTCACACTATTATGTTAGATCCACTATGGACTGGACTCTCACTATTATGTTAGATCCACTATGGACTGGACTCTCACTATTATGTTAGATCCACTATGGACTGGACTCTCACACTATTATGTTAGATCCACTATGGACCGGACTCTCACTATTATGTTAGATCCACTATGGACTGGACTCTCACAATATTATGTTAGATCCACTATGGACTGGACCCTCACACTATTATGTTAAATCCACTATGGACTGGACTCTCACACTATTATGTTAGATCCACTATGGACTGGACTCTCACTATTATGTTAGATCCACTATGGACTGGACTCTCACACTATTATGTTAGATCCACTATGGACTGGACTCTCACACTATTATGTTAGATCCACTATGGACTGGACTCTCACTATTATGTTAGATCCACTATGGACCGGACTCTCACTATTATGTTAGATCCACTACGGACTGGACTCTCACAATATTATGTTAGATCCACTATGGACTGGACTCTCACACTATTATGTTAGATCCACTATGGACTGGACTCTCACACTATTATGTTAGATCCACTATGGACTGGACTCTCACAATATTATGTTAGATCCACTATGGACTGGACTCTCACACTATGTTAGATCCACTATGGACTGGACTCTCACACTATGTTAGATCCACTATGGACTGGACTCTCACTATTATCTTAGATCCACTATGGACTGGACTCTCACACTATTATGTAAGATCCACTATGGACTGGACTCTCACTATTATGTTAGATCCACTATGGACTAGACTCTCACACTATTATATTAGATCCACTATGGACTGGACTCTCACTATTATGTTAGATCCACTATGGACTGGACTTTCACTATTATGTTAGATCCACTATGGACTAGACTCTCACTATTATGTTAGATCCACTATGGACTGGACTCTCACACTATTATGTTAGATCCACTATGGACTGGACTCTCACTATTATGTTAGATCCACTATGGACTGGACTCTCACACTATTATGTTGGATCCACTATGGACTGAACTCTCACACTATTATGTTAGAGCCGCTATGGACTGGACTCTCACTATTATGTTAGATCCACTATGGACTGGACTCTCACTATTATGTTAGATCCACTATGGACCGGACTCTCACTATTATGTTAGATCCACTACGGACTGGACTCTCACAATATTATGTTAGATCCACTATGGACTGGACTCTCACACTATTATGTTAGATCCACTATGGACTGGACTCTCACACTATTATGTTAGATCCACTATGGACTGGACTCTCACAATATTATGTTAGATCCACTATGGACTGGACTCTCACACTATTATGTTAGATCCACTATGGACTGGACTCTCACACTATTATGTTAGATCCACTATGGACTGGACTCTCACAATATTATGTTAGATCCACTATGGACTGGACTCTCACAGTATGTTAGATCCACTATGGACTGGACTCTCACACTATTATGTTAGATCCACTATGGACTGGACTGTCACACTATTATGTTAGATCCACTATGGACTGGACTCTCACACTATTATGTTAGATCCACTATGGACTGGACTCTCACACTATTATGTTAGATCCACTATGGACTGGACTCTCACTATGGGTTGTACTTGTACTTGTATAGCGCTTTTCTACCTTCAAGGTACTCAAAGCGCTTTGACACTACTTTCACATTTACTCATTCACACACACATTCACACACTGATGGAATGTCTAACTATTATGTTAGATCCACTATGGACTGGACTCTCACTATTATGTTAGATCCACTATGGACTGGACTCTCACAATATTATGTTAGATCCACTATGGACTGGACTCTCACACTAGGTTAGATCCACTATGGACTGGACTCTCACACTATGTTAGATCCACTATGGACTGGACTCTCACTATTATGTTAGATCCACTATGGACTGGACTCTCACACTATTATGTTAGATCCACTATGGACTGGACTCTCACTATTATGTTAGATCCACTATGGACTGGACTCTCACACTATTATGTTAGATCCATTATGGACTGGACTCTCACTATTATGTTAGATCCACTATGGACTGGACTCTCACACTATTATGTTAGATCCACTATGGACTGAACTCTCACACTATTATGTTAGAGCCGCTATGGACTGGACTCTCACTATTATGTTAGATCCACTATGGACTGGACTCTCACTATTATGTTAGATCCACTATGGACCGGACTCTCAGTATTATGTTAGATCCACTACGGACTGGACTCTCACAATATTATGTTAGATCCACTATGGACTGGACTCTCACACTATTATGTTAGATCCACTATGGACTGGACTCTCACACTATTATGTTAGATCCACTATGGACTGGACTCTCACACTATTATGTTAGATCCACTATGGACTGGACTCTCACACTATTATGTTAGATCCACTATGGACTGGACTCTCACAATATTATGTTAGATCCACTATGGACTGGACTCTCACTATTATGTTAGATCCACTATGGACTGGACTCTCACACTATTATGTAAGATCCACTATGGACTGGACTCTCACTATTATGTTAGATCCACTATGGACTAGACTCTCACACTATTATATTAGATCCACTATGGACTGGACTCTCACACTATTATGTTAGATCCACTATGGACTGGACTCTCACACTATTATGTTAGATCCACTATGGACTGGACTCTCACTATTATGTTAGATCCACTATGGACCGGACTCTCACTATTATGTTAGATCCACTACGGACTGGACTCTCACAATATTATGTTAGATCCACTATGGACTGGACTCTCTCACTATTATGTTAGATCCACTATGGACTGGACTCACACTATTATGTTAGATCCACTATGGACTGGAATCTCACTATTATGTTAGATCCACTATGGACTGGACTCTCACACTATTATGTTAGATCCACTATGGACTGGACTCTCTCACTATTATGTTAGATCCACTATGGACTGGACTCTCACACTATTATGTTAGATCCACTATGGACTGGACTCTCACTATTATGTTAGATCCACTATGGACTGGACTCTCACTATTATGTTAGATCCACTATGGACTGGACTCTCACACTATTATGTTAGATCCACTATGGACCGGACTCTCACTATTATGTTAGATCCACTATGGACTGGACTCTCACAATATTATGTTAGATCCACTATGGACTGGACCCTCACACTATTATGTTAAATCCACTATGGACTGGACTCTCACACTATTATGTTAGATCCACTATGGACTGGACTCTCACTATTATGTTAGATCCACTATGGACTGGACTCTCACACTATTATGTTAGATCCACTATGGACTGGACTCTCACACTATTATGTTAGATCCACTATGGACTGGACTCTCACTATTATGTTAGATCCACTATGGACCGGACTCTCACTATTATGTTAGATCCACTACGGACTGGACTCTCACAATATTATGTTAGATCCACTATGGACTGGACTCTCACACTAGTATGTTAGATCCACTATGGACTGGACTCTCACACTATTATGTTAGATCCACTATGGACTGGACTCTCACAATATTATGTTAGATCCACTATGGACTGGACTCTCACACTATGTTAGATCCACTATGGACTGGACTCTCACACTATGTTAGATCCACTATGGACTGGACTCTCACTATTATCTTAGATCCACTATGGACTGGACTCTCACACTATTATGTAAGATCCACTATGGACTGGACTCTCACTATTATGTTAGATCCACTATGGACTAGACTCTCACACTATTATATTAGATCCACTATGGACTGGACTCTCACTATTATGTTAGATCCACTATGGACTGGACTTTCACTATTATGTTAGATCCACTATGGACTAGACTCTCACTATTATGTTAGATCCACTATGGACTGGACTCTCACACTATTATGTTAGATCCACTATGGACTGGACTCTCACTATTATGTTAGATCCACTATGGACTGGACTCTCACACTATTATGTTGGATCCACTATGGACTGAACTCTCACACTATTATGTTAGAGCCGCTATGGACTGGACTCTCACTATTATGTTAGATCCACTATGGACTGGACTCTCACTATTATGTTAGATCCACTATGGACCGGACTCTCACTATTATGTTAGATCCACTACGGACTGGACTCTCACAATATTATGTTAGATCCACTATGGACTGGACTCTCACACTATTATGTTAGATCCACTATGGACTGGACTCTCACACTATTATGTTAGATCCACTATGGACTGGACTCTCACAATATTATGTTAGATCCACTATGGACTGGACTCTCACACTATTATGTTAGATCCACTATGGACTGGACTCTCACACTATTATGTTAGATCCACTATGGACTGGACTCTCACAATATTATGTTAGATCCACTATGGACTGGACTCTCACAGTATGTTAGATCCACTATGGACTGGACTCTCACACTATTATGTTAGATCCACTATGGACTGGACTGTCACACTATTATGTTAGATCCACTATGGACTGGACTCTCACACTATTATGTTAGATCCACTATGGACTGGACTCTCACACTATTATGTTAGATCCACTATGGACTGGACTCTCACTATGGGTTGTACTTGTACTTGTATAGCGCTTTTCTACCTTCAAGGTACTCAAAGCGCTTTGACACTACTTTCACATTTACCCATTCACACACACATTCACACACTGATGGAATGTCTAACTATTATGTTAGATCCACTATGGACTGGACTCTCACTATTATGTTAGATCCACTATGGACTGGACTCTCACAATATTATGTTAGATCCACTATGGACTGGACTCTCACACTAGGTTAGATCCACTATGGACTGGACTCTCACACTATGTTAGATCCACTATGGACTGGACTCTCACTATTATGTTAGATCCACTATGGACTGGACTCTCACACTATTATGTTAGATCCACTATGGACTGGACTCTCACTATTATGTTAGATCCACTATGGACTGGACTCTCACACTATTATGTTAGATCCATTATGGACTGGACTCTCACTATTATGTTAGATCCACTATGGACTGGACTCTCACACTATTATGTTAGATCCACTATGGACTGAACTCTCACACTATTATGTTAGAGCCGCTATGGACTGGACTCTCACTATTATGTTAGATCCACTATGGACTGGACTCTCACTATTATGTTAGATCCACTATGGACCGGACTCTCAGTATTATGTTAGATCCACTACGGACTGGACTCTCACAATATTATGTTAGATCCACTATGGACTGGACTCTCACACTATTATGTTAGATCCACTATGGACTGGACTCTCACACTATTATGTTAGATCCACTATGGACTGGACTCTCACAATATTATGTTAGATCCACTATGGACTGGACTCTCACACTATGTTAGATCCACTATGGACTGGACTCTCACACTATGTTGGATCCACTATGGACTGGACTCTCACTATTATGTTAGATCCACTATGGACTGGACTCTCACACTATTATGTAAGATCCACTATGGACTGGACTCTCACTATTATGTTAGATCCACTATGGACTAGACTCTCACACTATTATATTAGATCCACTATGGACTGGACTCTCACACTATTATGTTAGATCCACTATGGACTGGACTCTCACACTATTATGTTAGATCCACTATGGACTGGACTCTCACTATTATGTTAGATCCACTATGGACCGGACTCTCACTATTATGTTAGATCCACTACGGACTGGACTCTCACAATATTATGTTAGATCCACTATGGACTGGACTCTCACACTATTATGTTAGATCCACTATGGACTGGACTCTCACACTATTATGTTAGATCCACTATGGATTGGACTCTCACATAATGTTAGATCCACTATGGACTGGACTCTCACACTATGTTAGATCCACTATGGACTGGACTCTCACTATTATGTTAGATCCACTATGGACTGGACTCTCACACTATTATGTAAGATCCACTATGGACTGGACTCTCACTATTATGTTAGATCCACTATGGACTAGACTCTCACACTATTATATTAGATCCACTATGGACTGGACTCTCACTATTATGTTAGATCCACTATGGACTGGACTCTCACTATTATGTTAGATCCACTATGGACCAGACTCTCACTATTATGTTAGATCCACTATGGACTGGACTCTCACACTATGTTAGATCCACTATGGACTGGACTCTCACTATTATGTTAGATCCACTATGGACTGGACTCTCACACTATTATGTAAGATCCACTATGGACTGGACTCTCACTATTATGTTAGATCCACTATGGACTAGACTCTCACACTATTATATTAGATCCACTATGGACTGGACTCTCACTATTATGTTAGATCCACTATGGACTGGACTCTCACTATTATGTTAGATCCACTATGGACTAGACTCTCACTATTATGTTAGATCCACTATGGACTGGACTCTCACACTATTATGTTAGATCCACTATGGACTGGACTCTCACTATTATGTTAGATCCACTATGGACTGGACTCTCACACTATTATGTTGGATCCACTATGGACTGAACTCTCACACTATTATGTTAGAGCCGCTATGGACTGGACTCTCACTATTATGTTAGATCCACTATGGACTGGACTCTCACTATTATGTTAGATCCACTATGGACCGGACTCTCACTATTATGTTAGATCCACTACGGACTGGACTCTCACAATATTATGTTAGATCCACTATGGACTGGACTCTCACACTATTATGTTAGATCCACTATGGACTGGACTCTCACACTATTATGTTAGATCCACTATGGACTGGACTCTCACAATATTATGTTAGATCCACTATGGACTGGACTCTCACACTATTATGTTAGATCCACTATGGACTGGACTCTCACACTATTATGTTAGATCCACTATGGACTGGACTCTCACAATATTATGTTAGATCCACTATGGACTGGACTCTCACAGTATGTTAGATCCACTATGGACTGGACTCTCACACTATTATGTTAGATCCACTATGGACTGGACTCTCACACTATTATGTTAGATCCACTATGGACTGGACTCTCACAATATTATGTTAGATCCACTATGGACTGGACTCTCACACTATTATGTTAGATCCACTATGGACTGGACTCTCACACTATTATGTTAGATCCACTATGGACTGGACTCTCACAATATTATGTTAGATCCACTATGGACTGGACTCTCACAGTATGTTAGATCCACTATGGACTGGACTCTCACACTATTATGTTAGATCCACTATGGACTGGACTGTCACACTATTATGTTAGATCCACTATGGACTGGACTCTCACACTATTATGTTAGATCCACTATGGACTGGACTCTCACACTATTATGTTAGATCCACTATGGACTGGACTCTCACTATGGGTTGTACTTGTACTTGTATAGCGCTTTTCTACCTTCAAGGTACTCAAAGCGCTTTGACACTACTTTCACATTTACCCATTCACACACACATTCACACACTGATGGAATGTCTAACTATTATGTTAGATCCACTATGGACTGGACTCTCACTATTATGTTAGATCCACTATGGACTGGACTCTCACAATATTATGTTAGATCCACTATGGACTGGACTCTCACACTAGGTTAGATCCACTATGGACTGGACTCTCACACTATGTTAGATCCACTATGGACTGGACTCTCACTATTATGTTAGATCCACTATGGACTGGACTCTCACACTATTATGTTAGATCCACTATGGACTGGACTCTCACTATTATGTTAGATCCACTATGGACTGGACTCTCACACTATTATGTTAGATCCATTATGGACTGGACTCTCACTATTATGTTAGATCCACTATGGACTGGACTCTCACACTATTATGTTAGATCCACTATGGACTGAACTCTCACACTATTATGTTAGAGCCGCTATGGACTGGACTCTCACTATTATGTTAGATCCACTATGGACTGGACTCTCACTATTATGTTAGATCCACTATGGACCGGACTCTCACTATTATGTTAGATCCACTACGGACTGGACTCTCACAATATTATGTTAGATCCACTATGGACTGGACTCTCACACTATTATGTTAGATCCACTATGGACTGGACTCTCACACTATTATGTTAGATCCACTATGGACTGGACTCTCACAATATTATGTTAGATCCACTATGGACTGGACTCTCACACTATGTTAGATCCACTATGGACTGGACTCTCACACTATGTTGGATCCACTATGGACTGGACTCTCACTATTATGTTAGATCCACTATGGACTGGACTCTCACACTATTATGTAAGATCCACTATGGACTGGACTCTCACTATTATGTTAGATCCACTATGGACTAGACTCTCACACTATTATATTAGATCCACTATGGACTGGACTCTCACACTATTATGTTAGATCCACTATGGACTGGACTCTCACACTATTATGTTAGATCCACTATGGACTGGACTCTCACTATTATGTTAGATCCACTATGGACCGG
Organism: Nerophis lumbriciformis; assembly: GCF_033978685.3. Classification (NCBI taxonomy): domain Eukaryota; kingdom Metazoa; phylum Chordata; class Actinopteri; order Syngnathiformes; family Syngnathidae; genus Nerophis; species Nerophis lumbriciformis. Next base: position 34,093,097 of record NC_084550.2, on the reverse strand, counting down.
ACTCTCACTATTATGTTAGATCCACTACGGACTGGACTCTCACAATATTATGTTAGATCCACTATGGACTGGACTCTCACACTATTATGTTAGATCCACTATGGACTGGACTCTCACACTATTATGTTAGATCCACTATGGACTGGACTCTCACATAATGTTAGATCCACTATGGACTGGACTCTCACACTATGTTAGATCCACTATGGACTGGACTCTCACTATTATGTTAGATCCACTATGGACTGGACTCTCACACTATTATGTAAGATCCACTATGGACTGGACTCTCACTATTATGTTAGATCCACTATGGACTAGACTCTCACACTATTATATTAGATCCACTATGGACTGGACTCTCACTATTATGTTAGATCCACTATGGACTGGACTCTCACTATTATGTTAGATCCACTATGGACTAGACTCTCACTATTATGTTAGATCCACTATGGACTGGACTCTCACACTATGTTAGATCCACTATGGACTGGACTCTCACTATTATGTTAGATCCACTATGGACTGGACTCTCACACTATTATGTAAGATCCACTATGGACTGGACTCTCACTATTATGTTAGATCCACTATGGACTAGACTCTCACACTATTATATTAGATCCACTATGGACTGGACTCTCACTATTATGTTAGATCCACTATGGACTGGACTCTCACTATTATGTTAGATCCACTATGGACTAGACTCTCACTATTATGTTAGATCCACTATGGACTGGACTCTCACACTATTATGTTAGATCCACTATGGACTGGACTCTCACTATTATGTTAGATCCACTATGGACTGGACTCTCACACTATTATGTTGGATCCACTATGGACTGAACTCTCACACTATTATGTTAGAGCCGCTATGGACTGGACTCTCACTATTATGTTAGATCCACTATGGACTGGACTCTCACTATTATGTTAGATCCACTATGGACCGGACTCTCACTATTATGTTAGATACACTACGGACTGGACTCTCACAATATTATGTTAGATCCACTATGGACTGGACTCTCACACTATTATGTTAGATCCACTATGGACTGGACTGTCACACTATTATGTTAGATCCACTATGGACTGGACTCTCACAATATTATGTTAGATCCACTATGGACTGGACTCTCACACTATTATGTTAGATCCACTATGGACTGGACTCTCACACTATTATGTTAGATCCACTATGGACTGGACTCTCACAATATTATGTTAGATCCACTATGGACTGGACTCTCACAGTATGTTAGATCCACTATGGACTGGACTCTCACACTATTATGTTAGATCCACTATGGACTGGACTCTCACACTATTATGTTAGATCCACTATGGACTGGACTCTCACACTATTATGTTAGATCCACTATGGACTGGACTCTCACAATATTATGTTAGATCCACTATGGACTGGACTCTCACACTATTATGTTAGATCCACTATGGACTGGACTCTCACACTATTATGTTAGATCCACTATGGACTGGACTCTCACAATATTATGTTAGATCCACTATGGACTGGACTCTCACAGTATGTTAGATCCACTATGGACTGGACTCTCACACTATTATGTTAGATCCACTATGGACTGGACTCTCACACTATTATGTTAGATCCACTATGGACTGGACTCTCACACTATTATGTTAGATCCACTATGGACTGGACTCTCACTATGGGTTGTACTTGTACTTGTATAGCGCTTTTCTACCTTCAAGGTACTCAAAGCGCTTTGACACTACTTTCACATTTACCCATTCACACACACATTCACACACTGATGGAATGTCTAACTATTATGTTAGATCCACTATGGACTGGACTCTCACTATTATGTTAGATCCACTATGGACTGGACTCTCACAATATTATGTTAGATCCACTATGGACTGGACTCTCACACTAGGTTAGATCCACTATGGACTGGACTCTCACACTATGTTAGATCCACTATGGACTGGACTCTCACTATTATGTTAGATCCACTATGGACTGGACTCTCACACTATTATGTTAGATCCACTATGGACTGGACTCTCACTATTATGTTAGATCCACTATGGACTGGACTCTCACACTATTATGTTAGATCCATTATGGACTGGACTCTCACTATTATGTTAGATCCACTATGGACTGGACTCTCACACTATTATGTTAGATCCACTATGGACTGAACTCTCACACTATTATGTTAGATCCACTATGGACTGGACTCTCACTATTATGTTAGATCCACTATGGACCGGACTCTCACTATTATGTTAGATCCACTACGGACTGGACTCTCACAATATTATGTTAGATCCACTATGGACTGGACTCTCACACTATTATGTTAGATCCACTATGGACTGGACTCTCACACTATTATGTTAGATCCACTATGGACTGGACTCTCACAATATTATGTTAGATCCACTATGGACTGGACTCTCACACTATGTTAGATCCACTATGGACTGGACTCTCACACTATGTTGGATCCACTATGGACTGGACTCTCACTATTATGTTAGATCCACTATGGACTGGACTCTCACACTATTATGTAAGATCCACTATGGACTGGACTCTCACTATTATGTTAGATCCACTATGGACTAGACTCTCACACTATTATATTAGATCCACTATGGACTGGACTCTCACACTATTATGTTAGATCCACTATGGACTGGACTCTCACACTATTATGTTAGATCCACTATGGACTGGACTCTCACTATTATGTTAGATCCACTATGGACCGGACTCTCACTATTATGTTAGATCCACTACGGACTGGACTCTCACAATATTATGTTAGATCCACTATGGACTGGACTCTCACACTATTATGTTAGATCCACTATGGACTGGACTCTCACACTATTATGTTAGATCCACTATGGACTGGACTCTCACATAATGTTAGAACCACTATGGACTGGACTCTCACACTATGTTAGATCCACTATGGACTGGACTCTCACTATTATGTTAGATCCACTATGGACTGGACTCTCACACTATTATGTAAGATCCACTATGGACTGGACTCTCACTATTATGTTAGATCCACTATGGACTAGACTCTCACACTATTATATTAGATCCACTATGGACTGGACTCTCACACTATGTTAGATCCACTATGGACTGGACTCTCACTATTATGTTAGATCCACTATGGACTGGACTCTCACACTATTATGTTAGATCCACTATGGACTGGACTCTCACATAATGTTAGAACCACTATGGACTGGACTCTCACACTATGTTAGATCCACTATGGACTGGACTCTCACTATTATGTTAGATCCACTATGGACTGGACTCTCACACTATTATGTAAGATCCACTATGGACTGGACTCTCACTATTATGTTAGATCCACTATGGACTGGACTCTCACTATTATGTTAGATCCACTATGGACTAGACTCTCACTATTATGTTAGATCCACTATGGACTGGACTCTCACACTATGTTAGATCCACTATGGACTGGACTCTCACTATTATGTTAGATCCACTATGGACTGGACTCTCACACTATTATGTAAGATCCACTATGGACTGGACTCTCACTATTATGTTAGATCCACTATGGACTAGACTCTCACACTATTATATTAGATCCACTATGGACTGGACTCTCACTATTATGTTAGATCCACTATGGACTGGACTCTCACTATTATGTTAGATCCACTATGGACTAGACTCTCACTATTATGTTAGATCCACTATGGACTGGACTCTCACACTATTATGTTAGATCCACTATGGACTGGACTCTCACTATTATGTTAGATCCACTATGGACTGGACTCTCACACTATTATGTTGGATCCACTATGGACTGAACTCTCACACTATTATGTTAGAGCCGCTATGGACTGGACTCTCACTATTATGTTAGATCCACTATGGACTGGACTCTCACTATTATGTTAGATCCACTATGGACCGGACTCTCACTATTATGTTAGATCCACTACGGACTGGACTCTCACAATATTATGTTAGATCCACTATGGACTGGACTCTCACACTATTATGTTAGATCCACTATGGACTGGACTCTCACACTATTATGTTAGATCCACTATGGACTGGACTCTCACAATATTATGTTAGATCCACTATGGACTGGACTCTCACACTATTATGTTAGATCCACTATGGACTGGACTCTCACACTATTATGTTAGATCCACTATGGACTGGACTCTCACAATATTATGTTAGATCCACTATGGACTGGACTCTCACAGTATGTTAGATCCACTATGGACTGGACTCTCACACTATTATGTTAGATCCACTATGGACTGGACTCTCACACTATTATGTTAGATCCACTATGGACTGGACTCTCACACTATTATGTTAGATCCACTATGGACTGGACTCTCACAATATTATGTTAGATCCACTATGGACTGGACTCTCACACTATTATGTTAGATCCACTATGGACTGGACTCTCACACTATTATGTTAGATCCACTATGGACTGGACTCTCACAATATTATGTTAGATCCACTATGGACTGGACTCTCACAGTATGTTAGATCCACTATGGACTGGACTCTCACACTATTATGTTAGATCCACTATGGACTGGACTCTCACACTATTATGTTAGATCCACTATGGACTGGACTCTCACACTATTATGTTAGATCCACTATGGACTGGACTCTCACTATTATGTTAGATCCACTTTGGACCGGACTCTCACTATTATGTTAGATCCACTACGGACTGGACTCTCACAATATTATGTTAGATCCACTATGGACTGGACTCTCACACTATTATGTTAGATCCACTATGGACTGGACTCTCACACTATTATGTTAGATCCACTATGGACTGGACTCTCACATAATGTTAGATCCACTATGGACTGGACTCTCACACTATGTTAGATCCACTATGGACTGGACTCTCACTATTATGTTAGATCCACTATGGACTGGACTCTCACACTATTATGTAAGATCCACTATGGACTGGACTCTCACTATTATGTTAGATCCACTATGGACTAGACTCTCACACTATTATATTAGATCCACTATGGACTGGACTCTCACTATTATGTTAGATCCACTATGGACTGGACTCTCACTATTATGTTAGATCCACTATGGACTAGACTCTCACTATTATGTTAGATCCACTATGGACTGGACTCTCACACTATGTTAGATCCACTATGGACTGGACTCTCACTATTATGTTAGATCCACTATGGACTGGACTCTCACACTATTATGTAAGATCCACTATGGACTGGACTCTCACTATTATGTTAGATCCACTATGGACTAGACTCTCACACTATTATATTAGATCCACTATGGACTGGACTCTCACTATTATGTTAGATCCACTATGGACTGGACTCTCACTATTATGTTAGATCCACTATGGACTAGACTCTCACTATTATGTTAGATCCACTATGGACTGGACTCTCACACTATTATGTTAGATCCACTATGGACTGGACTCTCACTATTATGTTAGATCCACTATGGACTGGACTCTCACACTATTATGTTGGATCCACTATGGACTGAACTCTCACACTATTATGTTAGAGCCGCTATGGACTGGACTCTCACTATTATGTTAGATCCACTATGGACTGGACTCTCACTATTATGTTAGATCCACTATGGACCGGACTCTCACTATTATGTTAGATCCACTACGGACTGGACTCTCACAATATTATGTTAGATCCACTATGGACTGGACTCTCACACTATTATGTTAGATCCACTATGGACTGGACTCTCACACTATTATGTTAGATCCACTATGGACTGGACTCTCACAATTTTATGTTAGATCCACTATGGACTGGACTCTCACACTATTATGTTAGATCCACTATGGACTGGACTCTCACACTATTATGTTAGATCCACTATGGACTGGACTCTCACAATATTATGTTAGATCCACTATGGACTGGACTCTCACAGTATGTTAGATCCACTATGGACTGGACTCTCACACTATTATGTTAGATCCACTATGGACTGGACTCTCACACTATTATGTTAGATCCACTATGGACTGGACTCTCACACTATTATGTTAGATCCACTATGGACTGGACTCTCACAATATTATGTTAGATCCACTATGGACTGGACTCTCACACTATTATGTTAGATCCACTATGGACTGGACTCTCACACTATTATGTTAGATCCACTATGGACTGGACTCTCACAATATTATGTTAGATCCACTATGGACTGGACTCTCACAGTATGTTAGATCCACTATGGACTGGACTCTCACACTATTATGTTAGATCCACTATGGACTGGACTCTCACACTATTATGTTAGATCCACTATGGACTGGACTCTCACACTATTATGTTAGATCCACTATGGACTGGACTCTCACTATGGGTTGTACTTGTACTTGTATAGCGCTTTTCTACCTTCAAGGTACTCAAAGCGCTTTGACACTACTTTCACATTTACCCATTCACACACACATTCACACACTGATGGAATGTCTAACTATTATGTTAGATCCACTATGGACTGGACTCTCACTATTATGTTAGATCCACTATGGACTGGACTCTCACAATATTATGTTAGATCCACTATGGACTGGACTCTCACACTAGGTTAGATCCACTATGGACTGGACTCTCACACTATGTTAGATCCACTATGGACTGGACTCTCACTATTATGTTAGATCCACTATGGACTGGACTCTCACACTATTATGTTAGATCCACTATGGACTGGACTCTCACTATTATGTTAAATCCACTATGGACTGGACTCTCACACTATTATGTTAGATCCATTATGGACTGGACTCTCACTATTATGTTAGATCCACTATGGACTGGACTCTCACACTATTATGTTAGATCCACTATGGACTGAACTCTCACACTATTATGTTAGAGCCGCTATGGACTGGACTCTCACTATTATGTTAGATCCACTATGGACTGGACTCTCACTATTATGTTAGATCCACTATGGACCGGACTCTCACTATTATGTTAGATCCACTACGGACTGGACTCTCACAATATTATGTTAGATCCACTATGGACTGGACTCTCACACTATTATGTTAGATCCACTATGGACTGGACTCTCACTATTATGTTAGATCCACTATGGACTGGACTCTCACACTATTATGTTAGATCCACTATGGACTGGACTCTCTCACTATTATGTTAGATCCACTATGGACTGGACTCTCACACTATTATGTTAGATCCACTATGGACTGGACTCTCACTATTATGTTAGATCCACTATGGACTGGACTCTCACTATTATGTTAGATCCACTATGGACTGGACTCTCACACTATTATGTTAGATCCACTATGGACCGGACTCTCACTATTATGTTAGATCCACTATGGACTGGACTCTCACAATATTATGTTAGATCCACTATAGACTGGACCCTCACACTATTATGTTAAATCCACTATGGACTGGACTCTCACACTATTATGTTAGATCCACTATGGACTGGACTCTCACTATTATGTTAGATCCACTATGGACTGGACTCTCACACTATTATGTTAGATCCACTATGGACTGGACTCTCACACTATTATGTTAGATCCACTATGGACTGGACTCTCACTATTATGTTAGATCCACTATGGACCGGACTCTCACTATTATGTTAGATCCACTACGGACTGGACTCTCACAATATTATGTTAGATCCACTATGGACTGGACTCTCACACTATTATGTTAGATCCACTATGGACTGGACTCTCACACTATTATGTTAGATCCACTATGGACTGGACTCTCACAATATTATGTTAGATCCACTATGGACTGGACTCTTACACTATGTTAGATCCACTATGGACTGGACTCTCACACTATGTTAGATCCACTATGGACTGGACTCTCACTATTATGTTAGATCCACTATGGACTGGACTCTCACACTATTATGTAAGATCCACTATGGACAGGACTCTCACTATTATGTTAGATCCACTATGGACTAGACTCTCACACTATTATATTAGATCCACTATGGACTGGACTCTCACTATTATGTTAGATCCACTATGGACTGGACTCTCACTATTATGTTAGATCCACTATGGACTAGACTCTCACTATTATGTTAGATCCACTATGGACTGGACTCTCACACTATTATGTTAGATCCACTATGGACTGGACTCTCACTATTATGTTAGATCCACTATGGACTGGACTCTCACACTATTATGTTGGATCCACTATCGACTGAACTCTCACACTATTATGTTAGAGCCGCTATGGACTGGACTCTCACTATTATGTTAGATCCACTATGGACTGGACTCTCACTATTATGTTAGATCCACTATGGACCGGACTCTCACTATTATGTTAGATCCACTACGGACTGGACTCTCACAATATTATGTTAGATCCACTATGGACTGGACTCTCACACTATTATGTTAGATCCACTATGGACTGGACTCTCACACTATTATGTTAGATCCACTATGGACTGGACTCTCACAATATTATGTTAGATCCACTATGGACTGGACTCTCACACTATTATGTTAGATCCACTATGGACTGGACTCTCACACTATTATGTTAGATCCACTATGGACTGGACTCTCACAATATTATGTTAGATCCACTATGGACTGGACTCTCACAGTATGTTAGATCCACTATGGACTGGACTCTCACACTATTATGTTAGATCCACTATGGACTGGACTCTCTCACTATTATGTTAGATCCACTATGGACTGGACTCTCACACTATTATGTTAGATCCACTATGGACTGGACTCTCACTATGGGTTGTACTTGTACTTGTATAGCGCTTTTCTACCTTCAAGGTACTCAAAGCGCTTTGACACTACTTTCACATTTACCCATTCACACACACATTCACACACTGATGGAATGTCTAACTATTATGTTAGATCCACTATGGACTGGACTCTCACTATTATGTTAGATCCACTATGGACTGGACTCTCACACTATTATGTTAGATCCACTATGGACTGGACTCTCTCACTATTATGTTAGATCCACTATGGACTGGACTCACACTATTATGTTAGATCCACTATGGACTGGAATCTCACTATTATGTTAGATCCACTATGGACTGGACTCTCACACTATTATGTTAGATCCACTATGGACTGGACTCTCTCACTATTATGTTGGATCCAGTATGGACTGGACTCTCACACTATTTTGTTAGATCCACTATGGACCGGACTCTCACTATTATGTTAGATCCACTATGGACTGGACTCTCACACTATTATGTTAGATCCACTATGGACTGGACTCTCACACTATTATGTTAGATCCACTATGGACTGGACTCTCACATAATGTTGGATCCACTATGGACTGGACTCTCACACTATGTTAGATCCACTATGGACTGGACTCTCACTATTATGTTAGATCCACTATGGACTGGACTCTCACACTATTATGTAAGATCCACTATGGACTGGACTCTCACTATTATGTTAGATCCACTATGGACTAGACTCTCACACTATTATATTAGATCCACTATGGACTGGACTCTCACTATTATGTTAGATCCACTATGGACTGCACTCTCACTATTATGTTAGATCCACTATGGACTAGACTCTCACTATTATGTTAGATCCACTATGGACTGGACTCTCACACTATGTTAGATCCACTATGGACTGGACTCTCACTATTATGTTAGATCCACTATGGACTGGACTCTCACACTATTATGTAAGATCCACTATGGACTGGACTCTCACTATTATGTTAGATCCACTATGGACTAGACTCTCACACTATTATATTAGATCCACTATGGACTGGACTCTCACTATTATGTTAGATCCACTATGGACTGGACTCTCACTATTATGTTAGATCCACTATGGACTAGACTCTCACTATTATGTTAGATCCACTATGGACTGGACTCTCACACTATTATGTTAGATCCACTATGGACTGGACTCTCACTATTATGTTAGATCCACTATGGACTGGACTCTCACACTATTATGTTGGATCCACTATGGACTGAACTCTCACACTATTATGTTAGAGCCGCTATGGACTGGACTCTCACTATTATGTTAGATCCACTATGGACTGGACTCTCACTATTATGTTAGATCCACTATGGACCGGACTCTCACTATTATGTTAGATCCACTACGGACTGGACTCTCACAATATTATGTTAGATCCACTATGGACTGGACTCTCACACTATTATGTTAGATCCACTATGGACTGGACTCTCACACTATTATGTTAGATCCACTATGGACTGGACTCTCACAATATTATGTTAGATCCACTATGGACTGGACTCTCACACTATTATGTTAGATCCACTATGGACTGGACTCTCACACTATTATGTTAGATCCACTATGGACTGGACTCTCACAATATTATGTTAGATCCACTATGGACTGGACTCTCACAGTATGTTAGATCCACTATGGACTGGACTCTCACACTATTATGTTAGATCCACTATGGACTGGACTCTCACACTATTATGTTAGATCCACTATGGACTGGACTCTCACACTATTATGTTAGATCCACTATGGACTGGACTCTCACAATATTATGTTAGATCCACTATGGACTGGACTCTCACACTATTATGTTAGATCCACTATGGACTGGACTCTCACACTATTATGTTAGATCCACTATGGACTGGACTCTCACAATATTATGTTAGATCCACTATGGACTGGACTCTCACAGTATGTTAGATCCACTATGGACTGGACTCTCACACTATTATGTTAGATCCACTATGGACTGGACTCTCACACTATTATGTTAGATCCACTATGGACTGGACTCTCACACTATTATGTTAGATCCACTATGGACTGGACTCTCACTATGGGTTGTACTTGTACTTGTATAGCGCTTTTCTACCTTCAAGGTACTCAAAGCGCTTTGACACTACTTTCACATTTACCCATTCACACACACATTCACACACTGATGGAATGTCTAACTATTATGTTAGATCCACTATGGACTGGACTCTCACTATTATGTTAGATCCACTATGGACTGGACTCTCACAATATTATGTTAGATCCACTATGGACTGGACTCTCACACTAGGTTAGATCCACTATGGACTGGACTCTCACACTATGTTAGATCCACTATGGACTGGACTCTCACTATTATGTTAGATCCACTATGGACTGGACTCTCACACTATTATGTTAGATCCACTATGGACTGGACTCTCACTATTATGTTAGATCCACTATGGACTGGACTCTCACACTATTATGTTAGATCCATTATGGACTGGACTCTCACTATTATGTTAGATCCACTATGGACTGGACTCTCACACTATTATGTTAGATCCACTATGGACTGAACTCTCACACTATTATGTTAGAGCCGCTATGGACTGGACTCTCACTATTATGTTGGATCCACTATGGACTGGACTCTCACTATTATGTTAGATCCACTATGGACCGGACTCTCACTATTATGTTAGATCCACTACGGACTGGACTCTCACAATATTATGTTAGATCCACTATGGACTGGACTCTCACACTATTATGTTAGATCCACTATGGACTGGACTCTCACACTATTATGTTAGATCCACTATGGACTGGACTCTCACAATATTATGTTAGATCCACTATGGACTGGACTCTCACACTATGTTAGATCCACTATGGACTGGACTCTCACACTATGTTGGATCCACTATGGACTGGACTCTCACTATTATGTTAGATCCACTATGGACTGGACTCTCACACTATTATGTAAGATCCACTATGGACTGGACTCTCACTATTATGTTAGATCCACTATGGACTAGACTCTCACACTATTATATTAGATCCACTATGGACTGGACTCTCACTATTATGTTAGATCCACTATGGACTGGACTCTCACTATTATGTTAGATCCACTATGGACTAGACTCTCACTATTATGTTAGATCCACTATGGACTGGACTCTCACACTATTATGTTAGATCCACTATGGACTGGACTCTCACTATTATGTTAGATCCACTATGGACTGGACTCTCACTATTATGTTAGATCCACTATGGACCGGACTCTCACTATTATGTTAGAGCCGCTATGGACTGGACTCTCACTATTATGTTAGAGCCGCTATGGACTGGACTCTCACTATTATGTTAGATCCACTATGGACTGGACTCTCACTATTATGTTAGATCCACTATGGACCGGACTCTCACTATTATGTTAGATCCACTACGGACTGGACTCTCACAATATTATGTTAGATCCACTATGGACTGGACTCTCACACTATTATGTTAGATCCACTATGGACTGGACTCTCACAATATTATGTTAGATCCACTATGGACTGGACTCTTACACTATGTTAGATCCACTATGGACTGGACTCTCACACTATGTTAGATCCACTATGGACTGGACTCTCACTATTATGTTAGATCCACTATGGACTGGACTCTCACACTATTATGTAAGATCCACTATGGACAGGACTCTCACTATTATGTTAGATCCACTATGGACTAGACTCTCACACTATTATATTAGATCCACTATGGACTGGACTCTCACTATTATGTTAGATCCACTATGGACTGGACTCTCACTATTATGTTAGATCCACTATGGACTAGACTCTCACTATTATGTTAGATCCACTATGGACTGGACTCTCACACTATTATGTTAGATCCACTATGGACTGGACTCTCACTATTATGTTAGATCCACTATGGACTGGACTCTCACACTATTATGTTGGATCCACTATGGACTGAACTCTCACACTATTATGTTAGAGCCGCTATGGACTGGACTCTCACTATTATGTTAGATCCACTATGGACTGGACTCTCACTATTATGTTAGATCCACTATGGACCGGACTCTCACTATTATGTTAGATCCACTACGGACTGGACTCTCACAATATTATGTTAGATCCACTATGGACTGGACTCTCACACTATTATGTTAGATCCACTATGGACTGGACTCTCACACTATTATGTTAGATCCACTATGGACTGGACTCTCACAATATTATGTTAGATCCACTATGGACTGGACTCTCACACTATTATGTTAGATCCACTATGGACTGGACTCTCACACTATTATGTTAGATCCACTATGGACTGGACTCTCACAATATTATGTTAGATCCACTATGGACTGGACTCTCACAGTATGTTAGATCCACTATGGACTGGACTCTCACACTATTATGTTAGATCCACTATGGACTGGACTCTCTCACTATTATGTTAGATCCACTATGGACTGGACTCTCACACTATTATGTTAGATCCACTATGGACTGGACTCTCACTATGGGTTGTACTTGTACTTGTATAGCGCTTTTCTACCTTCAAGGTACTCAAAGCGCTTTGACACTACTTTCACATTTACCCATTCACACACACATTCACACACTGATGGAATGTCTAACTATTATGTTAGATCCACTATGGACTGGACTCTCACTATTATGTTAGATCCACTATGGACTGGACTCTCACACTATTATGTTAGATCCACTATGGACTGGACTCTCTCACTATTATGTTAGATCCATTATGGACTGGACTCACACTATTATGTTAGATCCACTATGGACTGGAATCTCACTATTATGTTAGATCCACTATGGACTGGACTCTCACACTATTATGTTAGATCCACTATGGACTGGACTCTCTCACTATTATGTTAGATCCACTATGGACTGGACTCTCACACTATTATGTTAGATCCACTATGGACTGGACTCTCACTATTATGTTAGATCCACTATGGACTGGACTCTCACTATTATGTTGGATCCAGTATGGACTGGACTCTCACACTATTTTGTTAGATCCACTATGGACCGGACTCTCACTATTATGTTAGATCCACTATGGACTGGACTCTCACACTATTATGTTAGATCCACTATGGACTGGACTCTCACACTATTATGTTAGATCCACTATGGACTGGACTCTCACATAATGTTGGATCCACTATGGACTGGACTCTCACACTATGTTAGATCCACTATGGACTGGACTCTCACTATTATGTTAGATCCACTATGGACTGGACTCTCACACTATTATGTAAGATCCACTATGGACTGGACTCTCACTATTATGTTAGATCCACTATGGACTAGACTCTCACTATTATGTTAGATCCACTATGGACTGGACTCTCACACTATTATGTTAGATCCACTATGGACTGGACTCTCACATAATGTTGGATCCACTATGGACTGGACTCTCACACTATGTTAGATCCACTATGGACTGGACTCTCACTATTATGTTAGATCCACTATGGACTGGACTCTCACTATTATGTTAGATCCACTATGGACTAGACTCTCACTATTATGTTAGATCCACTATGGACTGGACTCTCACACTATTATGTTAGATCCACTATGGACTGGACTCTCACTATTATGTTAGATCCACTATGGACTGGACTCTCACTATTATGTTAGATCCACTATGGACCGGACTCTCACTATTATGTTAGAGCCGCTATGGACTGGACTCTCACTATTATGTTAGAGCCGCTATGGACTGGACTCTCACTATTATGTTAGATCCACTATGGACTGGACTCTCACTATTATGTTAGATCCACTATGGACCGGACTCTCACTATTATGTTAGATCCACTACGGACTGGACTCTCACAATATTATGTTAGATCCACTATGGACTGGACTCTCACACTATTATGTTAGATCCACTATGGACTGGACTCTCACAATATTATGTTAGATCCACTATGGACTGGACTCTTACACTATGTTAGATCCACTATGGACTGGACTCTCACACTATGTTAGATCCACTATGGACTGGACTCTCACTATTATGTTAGATCCACTATGGACTGGACTCTCACACTATTATGTAAGATCCACTATGGACAGGACTCTCACTATTATGTTAGATCCACTATGGACTAGACTCTCACACTATTATATTAGATCCACTATGGACTGGACTCTCACTATTATGTTAGATCCACTATGGACTGGACTCTCACTATTATGTTAGATCCACTATGGACTAGACTCTCACTATTATGTTAGATCCACTATGGACTGGACTCTCACACTATTATGTTAGATCCACTATGGACTGGACTCTCACTATTATGTTAGATCCACTATGGACTGGACTCTCACACTATTATGTTGGATCCACTATGGACTGAACTCTCACACTATTATGTTAGAGCCGCTATGGACTGGACTCTCACTATTATGTTAGATCCACTATGGACTGGACTCTCACTATTATGTTAGATCCACTATGGACCGGACTCTCACTATTATGTTAGATCCACTACGGACTGGACTCTCACAATATTATGTTAGATCCACTATGGACTGGACTCTCACACTATTATGTTAGATCCACTATGGACTGGACTCTCACACTATTATGTTAGATCCACTATGGACTGGACTCTCACAATATTATGTTAGATCCACTATGGACTGGACTCTCACACTATTATGTTAGATCCACTATGGACTGGACTCTCACACTATTATGTTAGATCCACTATGGACTGGACTCTCACAATATTATGTTAGATCCACTATGGACTGGACTCTCACAGTATGTTAGATCCACTATGGACTGGACTCTCACACTATTATGTTAGATCCACTATGGACTGGACTCTCTCACTATTATGTTAGATCCACTATGGACTGGACTCTCACACTATTATGTTAGATCCACTATGGACTGGACTCTCACTATGGGTTGTACTTGTACTTGTATAGCGCTTTTCTACCTTCAAGGTACTCAAAGCGCTTTGACACTACTTTCACATTTACCCATTCACACACACATTCACACACTGATGGAATGTCTAACTATTATGTTAGATCCACTATGGACTGGACTCTCACTATTATGTTAGATCCACTATGGACTGGACTCTCACACTATTATGTTAGATCCACTATGGACTGGACTCTCTCACTATTATGTTAGATCCATTATGGACTGGACTCACACTATTATGTTAGATCCACTATGGACTGGAATCTCACTATTATGTTAGATCCACTATGGACTGGACTCTCACACTATTATGTTAGATCCACTATGGACTGGACTCTCTCACTATTATGTTAGATCCACTATGGACTGGACTCTCACACTATTATGTTAGATCCACTATGGACTGGACTCTCACTATTATGTTAGATCCACTATGGACTGGACTCTCACTATTATGTTGGATCCAGTATGGACTGGACTCTCACACTATTTTGTTAGATCCACTATGGACCGGACTCTCACTATTATGTTAGATCCACTATGGACTGGACTCTCACACTATTATGTTAGATCCACTATGGACTGGACTCTCACACTATTATGTTAGATCCACTATGGACTGGACTCTCACATAATGTTGGATCCACTATGGACTGGACTCTCACACTATGTTAGATCCACTATGGACTGGACTCTCACTATTATGTTAGATCCACTATGGACTGGACTCTCACACTATTATGTAAGATCCACTATGGACTGGACTCTCACTATTATGTTAGATCCACTATGGACTAGACTCTCACACTATTATATTAGATCCACTATGGACTGGACTCTCACTATTATGTTAGATCCACTATGGACTGGACTCTCACTATTATGTTAGATCCACTATGGACTAGACTCTCACTATTATGTTAGATCCACTATGGACTGGACTCTCACACTATGTTAGATCCACTATGGACTGGACTCTCACTATTATGTTAGATCCACTATGGACTGGACTCTCACACTATTATGTAAGATCCACTATGGACTGGACTCTCACTATTATGTTAGATCCACTATGGACTAGACTCTCACACTATTATATTAGATCCACTATGGACTGGACTCTCACTATTATGTTAGATCCACTATGGACTGGACTCTCACTATTATGTTAGATCCACTATGGACTAGACTCTCACTATTATGTTAGATCCACTATGGACTGGACTCTCACACTATTATGTTAGATCCACTATGGACTGGACTCTCACTATTATGTTAGATCCACTATGGACTGGACTCTCACACTATTATGTTGGATCCACTATGGACTGAACTCTCACACTATTATGTTAGAGCCGCTATGGACTGGACTCTCACTATTATGTTAGTTCCACTATGGACTGGACTCTCACTATTATGTTAGATCCACTATGGACCGGACTCTCACTATTATGTTAGATCCACTACGGACTGGACTCTCACAATATTATGTTAGATCCACTATGGACTGGACTCTCACACTATTATGTTAGATCCACTATGGACTGGACTCTCACACTATTATGTTAGATCCACTATGGACTGGACTCTCACAATATTATGTTAGATCCACTATGGACTGGACTCTCACACTATTATGTTAGATCCACTATGGACTGGACTCTCACACTATTATGTTAGATCCACTATGGACTGGACTCTCACAATATTATGTTAGATCCACTATGGACTGGACTCTCACAGTATGTTAGATCCACTATGGACTGGACTCTCACACTATTATGTTAGATCCACTATGGACTGGACTCTCACACTATTATGTTAGATCCACTATGGACTGGACTCTCACACTATTATGTTAGATCCACTATGGACTGGACTCTCACAATATTATGTGAGATCCACTATGGACTGGACTCTCACACTATTATGTTAGATCCACTATGGACTGGACTCTCACACTATTATGTTAGATCCACTATGGACTGGACTCTCACAATATTATGTTAGATCCACTATGGACTGGACTCTCACAGTATGTTAGATCCACTATGAACTGGACTCTCACACTATTATGTTAGATCCACTATGGACTGGACTCTCACACTATTATGTTAGATCCACTATGGACTGGACTCTCACACTATTATGTTAGATCCACTATGGACTGGACTCTCACTATGGGTTGTACTTGTACTTGTATAGCGCTTTTCTACCTTCAAGGTACTCAAAGCGCTTTGACACTACTTTCACATTTACCCATTCACACACACATTCACACACTGATGGAATGTCTAACTATTATGTTAGATCCACTATGGACTGGACTCTCACTATTATGTTAGATCCACTATGGACTGGACTCTCACAATATTATGTTAGATCCACTATGGACTGGACTCTCACACTAGGTTAGATCCACTATGGACTGGACTCTCACACTATGTTAGATCCACTATGGACTGGACTCTCACTATTATGTTAGATCCACTATGGACTGGACTCTCACACTATTATGTTAGATCCACTATGGACTGGACTCTCACTATTATGTTAGATCCACTATGGACTGGACTCTCACACTATTATGTTAGATCCATTATGGACTGGACTCTCACTATTATGTTAGATCCACTATGGACTGGACTCTCACACTATTATGTTAGATCCACTATGGACTGAACTCTCACACTAGGTTAGATCCACTATGGACTGGACTCTCACACTATGTTAGATCCACTATGGACTGGACTCTCACTATTATGTTAGATCCACTATGGACTGGACTCTCACACTATTATGTTAGATCCACTATGGACTGGACTCTCACTATTATGTTAGATCCACTATGGACTGGACTCTCACACTATTATGTTAGATCCATTATGGACTGGACTCTCACTATTATGTTAGATCCACTATGGACTGGACTCTCACACTATTATGTTAGATCCACTATGGACTGAACTCTCACACTATTATGTTAGAGCCGCTATGGACTGGACTCTCACTATTATGTTAGATCCACTATGGACTGGACTCTCACTATTATGTTAGATCCACTATGGACCGGACTCTCACTATTATGTTAGATCCACTACGGACTGGACTCTCACAATATTATGTTAGATCCACTATGGACTGGACTCTCACACTATTATGTTAGATCCACTATGGACTGGACTCTCACACTATTATGTTAGATCCACTATGGACTGGACTCTCACAATATTATGTTAGATCCACTATGGACTGGACTCTCACACTATGTTAGATCCACTATGGACTGGACTCTCACACTATGTTGGATCCACTATGGACTGGACTCTCACTATTATGTTAGATCCACTATGGACTGGACTCTCACTATTATGTTAGATCCACTATGGACTAGACTCTCACACTATTATATTAGATCCACTATGGACTGGACTCTCACTATTATGTTAGATCCACTATGGACTGGACTCTCACTATTATGTTAGATCCACTATGGACTAGACTCTCACTATTATGTTAGATCCACTATGGACTGGACTCTCACACTATTATGTTAGATCCACTATGGACTGGACTCTCACTATTATGTTAGATCCACTATGGACTGGACTCTCACTATTATGTTAGATCCACTATGGACCGGACTCTCACTATTATGTTAGAGCCGCTATGGACTGGACTCTCACTATTATGTTAGATCCACTATGGACTGGACTCTCACTATTATGTTAGATCCACTATGGACCGGACTCTCACTATTATGTTAGATCCACTACGGACTGGACTCTCACAATATTATGTTAGATCCACTATGGACTGGACTCTCACACTATTATGTTAGATCCACTATGGACTGGACTCTCACACTATTATGTTAGATCCACTATGGACTGGACTCTCACAATATTATGTTAGATCCACTATGGACTGGACTCTCACACTATTATGTTAGATCCACTATGGACTGGACTCTCACACTATTATGTTAGATCCACTATGGACTGGACTCTCACAATATTATGTTAGATCCACTATGGACTGGACTCTCACAGTATGTTAGATCCACTATGGACTGGACTCTCACACTATTATGTTAGATCCACTATGGACTGGACTCTCACTATGGGTTGTACTTGTACTTGTATAGCGCTTTTCTACCTTCAAGGTACTCAAAGCGCTTTGACACTACTTTCACATTTACCCATTCACACACACATTCACACACTGATGGAATGTCTAACTATTATGTTAGATCCACTATGGACTGGACTCTCACAATATTATGTTAGATCCACTATGGACTGGACTCTCACACTAGGTTAGATCCACTATGGACTGGACTCTCACACTATGTTAGATCCACTATGGACTGGACTCTCACTATTATGTTAGATCCACTATGGACTGGACTCTCACACTATTATGTTAGATCCACTATGGACTGGACTCTCACTATTATGTTAGATCCACTATGGACTGGACTCTCACACTATTATGTTAGATCCATTATGGACTGGACTCTCACTATTATGTTAGATCCACTATGGACTGGACTCTCACACTATTATGTTAGATCCACTATGGACTGAACTCTCACACTATTATGTTAGAGCCGCTATGGACTGGACTCTCACTATTATGTTAGATCCACTATGGACTGGACTCTCACTATTATGTTAGATCCACTATGGACCGGACTCTCACTATTATGTTAGATCCACTACGGACTGGACTCTCACAATATTATGTTAGATCCACTATGGACTGGACTCTCACACTATTATGTTAGATCCACTATGGACTGGACTCTCACACTATTATGTTAGATCCACTATGGACTGGACTCTCACAATATTATGTTAGATCCACTATGGACTGGACTCTCACACTATGTTAGATCCACTATGGACTGGACTCTCACACTATGTTGGATCCACTATGGACTGGACTCTCACTATTATGTTAGATCCACTATGGACTGGACTCTCACACTATTATGTAAGATCCACTATGGACTGGACTCTCACTATTATGTTAGATCCACTATGGACTAGACTCTCACACTATTATATTAGATCCACTATGGACTGGACTCTCACACTATTATGTTAGATCCACTATGGACTGGACTCTCACACTATTATGTTAGATCCACTATGGACTGGACTCTCACTATTATGTTAGATCCACTATGGACCGGACTCTCACTATTATGTTAGATCCACTACGGACTGGACTCTCACAATATTATGTTAGATCCACTATGGACTGGACTCTCACACTATTATGTTAGATCCACTATGGACTGGACTCTCACACTATTATGTTAGATCCACTATGGACTGGACTCTCACATAATGTTAGATCCACTATGGACTGGACTCTCACACTATGTTAGATCCACTATGGACTGGACTCTCACTATTATGTTAGATCCACTATGGACTGGACTCTCACACTATTATGTAAGATCCACTATGGACTGGACTCTCACTATTATGTTAGATCCACTATGGACTAGACTCTCACACTATTATATTAGATCCACTATGGACTGGACTTTCACTATTATGTTAGATCCACTATGGACTGGACTCTCACTATTATGTTAGATCCACTATGGACTAGACTCTCACTATTATGTTAGATCCACTATGGACTGGACTCTCACACTATGTTAGATCCACTATGGACTGGACTCTCACTATTATGTTAGATCCACTATGGACTGGACTCTCACACTATTATGTAAGATCCACTATGGACTGGACTCTCACTATTATGTTAGATCCACTATGGACTAGACTCTCACACTATTATATTAGATCCACTATGGACTGGACTCTCACTATTATGTTAGATCCACTATGGACTGGACTCTCACTATTATGTTAGATCCACTATGGACTAGACTCTCACTATTATGTTAGATCCACTATGGACTGGACTCTCACACTATTATGTTAGATCCACTATGGACTGGACTCTCACTATTATGTTAGATCTACTATGGACTGGACTCTCACACTATTATGTTGGATCCACTATGGACTGAACTCTCACACTATTATGTTAGAGCCGCTATGGACTGGACTCTCACTATTATGTTAGATCCACTATGGACTGGACTCTCACTATTATGTTAGATCCACTATGGACCGGACTCTCACTATTATGTTAGATCCACTACGGACTGGACTCTCACAATATTATGTTAGATCCACTATGGACTGGACTCTCACACTATTATGTTAGATCCACTATGGACTGGACTCTCACACTATTATGTTAGATCCACTATGGACTGGACTCTCACAATATTATGTTAGATCCACTATGGACTGGACTCTCACACTATTATGTTAGATCCACTATGGACTGGACTCTCACACTATTATGTTAGATCCACTATGGACTGGACTCTCACAATATTATGTTAGATCCACTATGGACTGGACTCTCACAGTATGTTAGATCCACTATGGACTGGACTCTCACACTATTATGTTAGATCCACTATGGACTGGACTCTCACACTATTATGTTAGATCCACTATGGACTGGACTCTCACAATATTATGTTAGATCCACTATGGACTGGACTCTCACACTATTATGTTAGATCCACTATGGACTGGACTCTCACACTATTATGTTAGATCCACTATGGACTGGACTCTCACAATATTATGTTAGATCCACTATGGACTGGACTCTCACAGTATGTTAGATCCACTATGGACTGGACTCTCACACTATTATGTTAGATCCACTATGGACTGGACTCTCACACTATTATGTTAGATCCACTATGGACTGGACTCTCACACTATTATGTTAGATCCACTATGGACTGGACTCTCACTATGGGTTGTACTTGTACTTGTATAGCGCTTTTCTACCTTCAAGGTACTCAAAGCGCTTTGACACTACTTTCACATTTACCCATTCACACACACATTCACACACTGATGGAATGTCTAACTATTATGTTAGATCCACTATGGACTGGACTCTCACTATTATGTTAGATCCACTATGGACTGGACTCTCACAATATTATGTTAGATCCACTATGGACTGGACTCTCACACTAGGTTAGATCCACTATGGACTGGACTCTCACACTATGTTAGATCCACTATGGACTGGACTCTCACTATTATGTTAGATCCACTATGGACTGGACTCTCACACTATTATGTTAGATCCACTATGGACTGGACTCTCACTATTATGTTAGATCCACTATGGACTGGACTCTCACACTATTATGTTAGATCCATTATGGACTGGACTCTCACTATTATGTTAGATCCACTATGGACTGGACTCTCACACTATTATGTTAGATCCACTATGGCCTGAACTCTCACACTATTATGTTAGAGCCGCTATGGACTGGACTCTCACTATTATGTTAGATCCACTATGGACTGGACTCTCACTATTATGTTAGATCCACTATGGACCGGACTCTCACTATTATGTTAGATCCACTACGGACTGGACTCTCACAATATTATGTTAGATCCACTATGGACTGGACTCTCACACTATTATGTTAGATCCACTATGGACTGGACTCTCACACTATTATGTTAGATCCACTATGGACTGGACTCTCACAATATTATGTTAGATCCACTATGGACTGGACTCTCACACTATGTTAGATCCACTATGGACTGGACTCTCACACTATGTTGGATCCACTATGGACTGGACTCTCACTATTATGTTAGATCCACTATGGACTGGACTCTCACACTATTATGTAAGATCCACTATGGACTGGACTCTCACTATTATGGTAGATCCACTATGGACTAGACTCTCACACTATTATATTAGATCCACTATGGACTGGACTCTCACTATTATGTTAGATCCACTATGGACTGGACTCTCACTATTATGTTAGATCCACTATGGACTAGACTCTCACTATTATGTTAGATCCACTATGGACTGGACTCTCACACTATTATGTTAGATCCACTATGGACTGGACTCTCACTATTATGTTAGATCCACTATGGACTGGACTCTCACACTATTATGTTAGATCCACTATGGACTGAACTCTCACACTATTATGTTAGAGCCGCTATGGACTGGACTCTCACTATTATGTTAGATCCACTATGGACTGGACTCTCACTATTATGTTAGATCCACTATGGACCGGACTTTGACTATTATGTTAGATCCACTACGGACTGGACTCTCACAATATTATGTTAGATCCACTATGGACTGGACTCTCACACTATTATGTTAGATCCACTATGGACTGGACTCTCACACTATTATGTTAGATCCACTATGGACTGGACTCTCACAATATTATGTTAGATCCACTATGGACTGGACTCTCACACTATTATGTTAGATCCACTATGGACTGGACTCTCACACTATTATGTTAGATCCACTATGGACTGGACTCTCACAATATTATGTTAGATCCACTATGGACTGGACTCTCACAGTATGTTAGATCCACTATGGACTGGACTCTCACACTATTATGTTAGATCCACTATGGACTGGACTCTCACACTATTATGTTAGATCCACTATGGACTGGACTCTCACACTATTATGTTAGATCCATTATGGACTGGACTCTCACTATGGGTTGTACTTGTACTTGTATAGCGCTTTTCTACCTTCAAGGTACTCAAAGCGCTTTGACACTACTTTCACATTTACCCATTCACACACACATTCACACACTGATGGAATGTCTAACTATTATGTTAGATCCACTATGGACTGGACTCTCACTATTATGTTAGATCCACTATGGACTGGACTCTCACACTATTATGTTAGATCCACTATGGACTGGACTCTCTCACTATTATGTTAGATCCACTATGGACTGGACTCTCACACTATTATGTTAGATCCACTATGGACTGGACTCTCACTATTATGTTAGATCCACTATGGACTGGACTCTCACTATTATGTTAGATCCACTATGGACTGGACTCTCACACTATTATGTTAGATCCACTATGGACCGGACTCTCACTATTATGTTAGATCCACTATGGACTGGACTCTCACAATATTATGTTAGATCCACTATGGACTGGACCCTCACACTATTATGTTAAATCCACTATGGACTGGACTCTCACACTATTATGTTAGATCCACTATGGACTGGACTCTCACTATTATGTTAGATCCACTATGGACTGGACTCTCACACTATTATGTTAGATCCACTATGGACTGGACTCTCACACTATTATGTTAGATCCACTATGGACTGGACTCTCACTATTATGTTAGATCCACTATGGACCGGACTCTCACTATTATGTTAGATCCACTACGGACTGGACTCTCACAATATTATGTTAGATCCACTATGGACTGGACTCTCACACTATTATGTTAGATCCACTATGGACTGGACTCTCACACTATTATGTTAGATCCACTATGGACTGGACTCTCACAATATTATGTTAGATCCACTATGGACTGGACTCTCACACTATGTTAGATCCACTATGGACTGGACTCTCACACTATGTTAGATCCACTATGGACTGGACTCTCACTATTATGTTAGATCCACTATGGACTGGACTCTCACACTATTATGTAAGATCCACTATGGACAGGACTCTCACTATTATGTTAGATCCACTATGGACTAGACTCTCACACTATTATATTAGATCCACTATGGACTGGACTCTCACTATTATGTTAGATCCACTATGGACTGGACTCTCACTATTATGTTAGATCCACTATGGACTAGACTCTCACTATTATGTTAGATCCACTATGGACTGGACTCTCACACTATTATGTTAGATCCACTATGGACTGGACTCACACTATTATGTTAGATCCACTATGGACTGGACTCTCACACTATTATGTTGGATCCACTATGGACTGAACTCTCACACTATTATGTTAGAGCCGCTATGGACTGGACTCTCACTATTATGTTAGATCCACTATGGACTGGACTCTCACTATTATGTTAGATCCACTATGGACCGGACTCTCACTATTATGTTAGATCCACTACGGACTGGACTCTCACAATATTATGTTAGATCCACTATGGACTGGACTCTCACACTATTATGTTAGATCCACTATGGACTGGACTCTCACACTATTATGTTAGATCCACTATGGACTGGACTCTCACAATATTATGTTAGATCCACTATGGACTGGACTCTCACACTATTATGTTAGATCCACTATGGACTGGACTCTCACACTATTATGTTAGATCCACTATGGACTGGACTCTCACAATATTATGTTAGATCCACTATGGACTGGACTCTCACAGTATGTTAGATCCACTATGGACTGGACTCTCACACTATTATGTTAGATCCACTATGGACTGGACTCTCACACTATTATGTTAGATCCACTATGGACTGGACTCTCACACTATTATGTTAGATCCATTATGGACTGGACTCTCACTATGGGTTGTACTTGTACTTGTATAGCGCTTTTCTACCTTCAAGGTACTCAAAGCGCTTTGACACTACTTTCACATTTACCCATTCACACACACATTCACACACTGATGGAATGTCTAACTATTATGTTAGATCCACTATGGACTGGACTCTCACTATTATGTTAGATCCACTATGGACTGGACTCTCACACTATTATGTTAGATCCACTATGGACTGGACTCTCTCACTATTATGTTAGATCCACTATGGACTGGACTCTCACACTATTATGTTAGATCCACTATGGACTGGACTCTCACTATTATGTTAGATCCACTATGGACTGGACTCTCACTATTATGTTAGATCCACTATGGACTGGACTCTCACACTATTATGTTAGATCCACTATGGACCGGACTCTCACTATTATGTTAGATCCACTATGGACTGGACTCTCACAATATTATGTTAGATCCACTATGGACTGGACCCTCACACTATTATGTTAAATCCACTATGGACTGGACTCTCACACTATTATGTTAGATCCACTATGGACTGGACTCTCACTATTATGTTAGATCCACTATGGACTGGACTCTCACACTATTATGTTAGATCCACTATGGACTGGACTCTCACACTATTATGTTAGATCCACTATGGACTGGACTCTCACTATTATGTTAGATCCACTATGGACCGGACTCTCACTATTATGTTAGATCCACTACGGACTGGACTCTCACAATATTATGTTAGATCCACTATGGACTGGACTCTCACACTATTATGTTAGATCCACTATGGACTGGACTCTCACACTATTATGTTAGATCCACTATGGACTGGACTCTCACAATATTATGTTAGATCCACTATGGACTGGACTCTCACACTATGTTAGATCCACTATGGACTGGACTCTCACACTATGTTAGATCCACTATGGACTGGACTCTCACTATTATGTTAGATCCACTATGGACTGGACTCTCACACTATTATGTAAGATCCACTATGGACAGGACTCTCACTATTATGTTAGATCCACTATGGACTAGACTCTCACACTATTATATTAGATCCACTATGGACTGGACTCTCACTATTATGTTAGATCCACTATGGACTGGACTCTCACTATTATGTTAGATCCACTATGGACTAGACTCTCACTATTATGTTAGATCCACTATGGACTGGACTCTCACACTATTATGTTAGATCCACTATGGACTGGACTCTCACTATTATGTTTGATCCACTATGGACTGGACTCTCACACTATTATGTTAGATCCACTATGGACCGGACTCTCACTATTATGTTAGATCCACTATGGACTGGACTCTCACAATATTATGTTAGATCCACTATGGACTGGACCCTCACACTATTATGTTAAATCCACTATGGACTGGACTCTCACACTATTATGTTAGATCCACTATGGACTGGACTCTCACTATTATGTTAGATCCACTATGGACTGGACTCTCACACTATTATGTTAGATCCACTATGGACTGGACTCTCACACTATTATGCTAGATCCACTATGGACTGGACTCTCACTATTATGTTAGATCCACTATGGACCGGACTCTCACTATTATGTTAGATCCACTACGGACTGGACTCTCACAATATTATGTTAGATCCACTATGGACTGGACTCTCACACTATTATGTTAGATCCACTATGGACTGGACTCTCACACTATTATGTTAGATCCACTATGGACTGGACTCTCACAATATTATGTTAGATCCACTATGGACTGGACTCTCACACTATGTTAGATCCACTATGGACTGGACTCTCACACTATGTTAGATCCACTATGGACTGGACTCTCACTATTATGTTAGATCCACTATGGACTGGACTCTCACACTATTATGTAAGATCCACTATGGACAGGACTCTCACTATTATGTTAGATCCACTATGGACTAGACTCTCACACTATTATATTAGATCCACTATGGACTGGACTCTCACTATTATGTTAGATCCACTATGGACTGGACTCTCACTATTATGTTAGATCCACTATGGACTAGACTCTCACTATTATGTTAGATCCACTATGGACTGGACTCTCACACTATTATGTTAGATCCACTATGGACTGGACTCTCACTATTATGTTAGATCCACTATGGACTGGACTCTCACACTATTATGTTGGATCCACTATGGACTGAACTCTCACACTATTATGTTAGAGCCGCTATGGACTGGACTCTCACTATTATGTTAGATCCACTATGGACTGGACTCTCACTATTATGTTAGATCCACTATGGACCGGACTCTCACTATTATGTTAGATCCACTACGGACTGGACTCTCACAATATTATGTTAGATCCACTATGGACTGGACTCTCACACTATTATGTTAGATCCACTATGGACTGGACTCTCACACTATTATGTTAGATCCACTATGGACTGGACTCTCACAATATTATGTTAGATCCACTATGGACTGGACTCTCACACTATTATGTTAGATCCACTATGGACTGGACTCTCACACTATTATGTTAGATCCACTATGGACTGGACTCTCACAATATTATGTTAGATCCACTATGGACTGGACTCTCACAGTATGTTAGATCCACTATGGACTGGACTCTCACACTATTATGTTAGATCCACTATGGACTGGACTCTCTCACTATTATGTTAGATCCACTATGGACTGGACTCTCACACTATTATGTTAGATCCACTATGGACTGGACTCTCACTATGGGTTGTACTTGTACTTGTATAGCGCTTTTCTACCTTCAAGGTACTCAAAGCGCTTTGACACTACTTTCACATTTACCCATTCACACACACATTCACACACTGATGGAATGTCTAACTATTATGTTAGATCCACTATGGACTGGACTCTCACTATTATGTTAGATCCACTATGGACTGGACTCTCACACTATTATGTTAGATCCACTATGGACTGGACTCTCTCACTATTATGTTAGATCCACTATGGACTGGACTCACACTATTATGTTAGATCCACTATGGACTGGAATCTCACTATTATGTTAGATCCACTATGGACTGGACTCTCACACTATTATGTTAGATCCACTATGGACTGGACTCTCTCACTATTATGTTAGATCCACTATGGACTGGACTCTCACACTATTATGTTAGATCCACTATGGACTGGACTCTCACTATTATGTTAGATCCACTATGGACTGGACTCTCACTATTATGTTGGATCCAGTATGGACTGGACTCTCACACTATTTTGTTAGATCCACTATGGACCGGACTCTCACTATTATGTTAGATCCACTATGGACTGGACTCTCACAATATTATGTTAGATCCACTATGGACTGGACCCTCACACTATTATGTTAAATCCACTATGGACTGGACTCTCACACTATTATGTTAGATCCACTATGGACTGGACTCTCACTATTATGTTAGATCCACTATGGACTGGACTCTCACACTATTATGTTAGATCCACTATGGACTGGACTCTCACACTATTATGTTAGATCCACTATGGACTGGACTCTCACTATTATGTTAGATCCACTATGGACCGGACTCTCACTATTATGTTAGATCCACTACGGACTGGACTCTCACAATATTATGTTAGATCCACTATGGACTGGACTCTCACACTATTATGTTAGATCCACTATGGACTGGACTCTCACACTATTATGTTAGATCCACTATGGACTGGACTCTCACAATATTATGTTAGATCCACTATGGACTGGACTCTCACACTATGTTAGATCCACTATGGACTGGACTCTCACACTATGTTAGATCCACTATGGACTGGACTCTCACTATTATGTTAGATCCACTATGGACTGGACTCTCACACTATTATGTAAGATCCACTATGGACTGGACTCTCACTATTATGTTAGATCCACTATGGACTAGACTCTCACACTATTATATTAGATCCACTATGGACTGGACTCTCACTATTATGTTAGATCCACTATGGACTGGACTCTCACTATTATGTTAGATCCACTATGGACTAGACTCTCACTATTATGTTAGATCCACTATGGACTGGACTCTCACACTATTATGTTAGATCCACTATGGACTGGACTCTCACTATTATGTTAGATCCACTATGGACTGGACTCTCACACTATTATGTTAGATCCACTATGGACTGAACTCTCACACTATTATGTTAGAGCCGCTATGGACTGGACTCTCACTATTATGTTAGATCCACTATGGACTGGACTCTCACTATTATGTTAGATCCACTATGGACCGGACTCTCACTATTATGTTAGATCCACTACGGACTGGACTCTCACAATATTATGTTAGATCCACTATGGACTGGACTCTCACACTATTATGTTAGATCCACTATGGACTGGACTCTCACACTATTATGTTAGATCCACTATGGACTGGACTCTCACAATATTATGTTAGATCCACTATGGACTGGACTCTCACACTATTATGTTAGATCCACTATGGACTGGACTCTCACACTATTATGTTAGATCCACTATGGACTGGACTCTCACAATATTATGTTAGATCCACTATGGACTGGACTCTCACAGTATGTTAGATCCACTATGAACTGGACTCTCACACTATTATGTTCGATCCACTATGGACTGGACTCTCACACTATTATGTTAGATCCACTATGGACTGGACTCTCACACTATTATGTTAGATCCACTATGGACTGGACTCTCACTATGGGTTGTACTTGTACTTGTATAGCGCTTTTCTACCTTCAAGGTATGGAATGATGGAATGTCTAACTATTATGTTAGATCCACTATGGACTGGACTCTCACTATTATGTTAGATCCACTATGGACTGGACTCTCACACTATTATGTTAGATCCACTATGGACTGGACTCGCTCACTATTATGTTAGATCCACTATGGACTGGACTCACACTATTATGTTAGATCCACTATGGACTGGAATCTCACTATTATGTTAGATCCACTATGGACTGGACTCTCACACTATTATGTTAGATCCACTATGGACTGGACTCTCTCACTATTATGTTAGATCCACTATGGACTGGACTCTCACACTATTATGTTAGATCCACTATGGACTGGACTCTCACAATATTATGTTAGATCCACTATGGACTGGACTCTCACTATTATGTTAGATCCACTATGGACTGGACTCTCACACTATTATGTTAGATCCACTATGGACCGGACTCTCACTATTATGTTAGATCCACTATGGACTGGACTCTCACAATATTATGTTAGATCCACTATGGACTGGACCCTCACACTATTATGTTAAATCCACTATGGACTGGACTCTCACACTATTATGTTAGATCCACTATGGACTGGACTCTCACTATTATGTTAGATCCACTATGGACTGGACTCTCACACTATTATGTTAGATCCACTATGGACTGGACTTTCACACTATTATGTTAGATCCACTATGGACTGGACTCTCACACTATGTTAGATCCACTATGGACTGGACTCTCACACTATTATGTTAGATCCACTATGGACTGGACTCTCACACTATTGTGTTAGATCCACTATGGACTGGACTCTCACTATTATGTTAGATCCACTATGGACTGGACTCTCACACTATTATCTTAGATCCACTATGGACTGGACTCTCACACTATTATGTTAGATCCACTATGGACTGGACTCTCACACTATTATGTTAGATCCACTATGGACTGGACTCTCACACTATTATGTTAGATCCACTATGGACTGGACTCTCACTATTATGTTAGATCCACTATGGACTGGACTCTCACTATTATGTTAGATCCACTATGGACTGGACTCTCACACTATTATGTTAGATCCACTATGGACTGGACTCTCTCACTATTATGTTAGATCCACTATGGACTGGACTCACACTATTATGTTAGATCCACTATGGACTGGAATCTCACTATTATGTTAGATCCACTATGGACTGGACTTTCATACTATTATGTTAGATCCACTATGGACTGGACTCTCACACTATTATGTTAGATCCACTATGGACTGGACTCTCACTATTATGTTAGATCCACTATGGACTGGACTCTCTCACTATTATGTTAGATCCACTATGGACTGGACTCTCACACTATTATGTTAGATCCACTATGGACTGGACTCTCTCACTATTATGTTAGATCCACTATGGACTGGACTCTCACACTATTATGTTAGATCCACTATGGACTGGACTCTCACTATTATGTTAGATCCACTATGGACTGGACTCTCACTATTATGTTAGATCCACTATGGACTGGACTTTCACAATATTACGCTAGATCCACTCCACATCCATTGCATCCGGTCTCCCCTAGAGGGGGGGGATGGGGGTCACCCACATCTGCGGTCCTCTCCAAGGTTTTTCATTGTCATTCCCATTGACATCCCACTGGGTTGTGAGTTTTTCCTTGCCCTTATGTGGGATCTGAACCAAGGATGTCGTTGTGGCTTGTGCAGCACTTTGAGACACTTGTGATTTAGGGCTATATAAATAAACATTGATTGATTGATTGATTGAAGTTGCAATTTTTTTTTTTTTCAACGCTCTGAATCCTTCGGCTTTTAAAACGGTGCTGCTAATTTATGGATGTTTTTTGCTAACAGCTATAATGTTTGGTATTCAACAAATAGTTTTCATATTACACCGACAGACACGAGTTATGGTGCCATCTTTTGGACAAGTTCGCTCACTGCAGGTGCCGAGGGTTGAGAATGTACTTCCTGTTTCATGCCTCGAACCAGAAGTTTAACCGTTTATTGCGTTTTTGCTCGAAATTCTTCTTTTATAATCAATCAGCAATCTGCACACCTGTAGCTGATGAGACGCAGGGCTTCTTAAGCCAGAGCAAATCTGTGTTCCGGGCCAGAACGTAATTACCTGTTCCGTACAGTAAGCCAACTCGTGCCAAGCTCTATGCTCACTCTCTCGCTCCTGGTGTTCTTCCCCGTCGTGCTCATTGTGTCGTCATCCAGCTTCCCGTCTTCCTTCCCCGTTGTCGAGCTGTGTGTCTCGTCTTCCCGGATCCTCTCTGGACTCTCTGCTGCCACTCTGGATCCCAACCTCATGCCCGCCTTCTGACCACGACGCCTCGCTCTAGCCCTTGACCTTCCGCCTGTCTCTAGACCAGTGTTTTTCAACCACTGTGCCGCGCCGTGAGATACATTCTGGTGTGCCGTGGGAGATTATCTAATTTCCCCTATTTGGGATAAAAATATTTTTTTGCAAAGCAGTAATTATAGTCTGCAAATGATGTGTTGTTGTTGAGTGTCGGTGCTGTCTAGAGCTCGGCAGAGTAACCGTGTAATACTCTTCCATATCAGTAGGTGGCAGCCGGTAGCTAATTGCTTTGTAGATGTCGGAAACAGCGGGAGGCAGAGTGCAGGTAAAAAGGTGTCTCATACTTAAACCAAAAATAAACAAAAGGTGAGTGCCCCTAAGAAAAGTAATTGAAGCTTAGGGAAGGCTATGCAGAACGAAACTCAATCTGAACTGGCTACTAAGTAAACAAAAACAGAATGCTGGACGACAGCAAAGACTTACTGTGGAGCAAAGACAAAGTACATTCGAACATGACATGACAATCAACAATGTCCTCACAAAGAAGGATAAAAATAACTGAAATATTCTTGATTGCTAAAACAAAGTAGATGCTGGGAATATCGCTCAAAGGAAGACATGAAACTGTTACAGGAAAATACCAAAAAAAAAAGAAAAAGCCACCAAAATAGGAGCGCAAGACAAGAACTAAAACACCACAAACAGGAAAACAGCAAAAAACTCCAAATAAGTCAGGGTGTGATGTGACAGGTGGTGACAGTACACCTATTTTGAGACAAGAGCTATAGTGATGCATGCTTGGTTATGCTTTAAAGTCATATCCAACAATTGCGACGACGACTTTTTACTGTCAACTGAGTTTTGTTTTTTAATGATTTCTGCTGGTGGTGTGCCTCCAAATTTCTTCAACGCAAAAAATGTGCCTTTTCTCAAAAGAGGTTGAAAAACACTGCTCTAGACTTCCAAGCCTGCCTTGCCCTATCTTGGACTTCCGCCTCTCACTCAACACGCACCTTCAACAACTCCCGGTAACACTCAACATATAATCACTACACATAGTCGCACACATACACATTTTGGATTAGTTCCACGCTTCATTTCATATTGAATATTATAATAAATGGAGCTAAACAACGTCCTGCATTCGGTGCCGTCTTCTTCCCCCGCTGTACCATAACTCATACTAACTAAATGGTCCTATGTGTGACGTCTGCAGGAGTGTTTTCATGCATGTAATGTTATCATTAGCATTAGCGAATATGCTAACATGTTTACAAGTGTCTGTGTTAGTATTGTAAAACGCCACCGTTGAGTTATTGAGTCTGTTTAGCTTGCGCAGCTAGCGTGTCCATGACCATGACTTCTGTTTTGTTTGATCATCCGTTTTACTGCCCTGTTACAGACACCGTTTGGAAACAATTAGGTTATGTAAATAAACATTTACATAATATTTCTGAGTAAATAACTAATTTCACAGCGTACATCCACTATATTGTCAAAAGTATTTGGCCACCTGCCTTGACTCACATATGAACTTGAAGTGCCATCCCATTCCTAACCTATAGGGTTCAATATGACCTTTTGCAGCCATTACAGCTTCAACTCTTCTGGGAAGGCTGTCCACAAGGTTGCGGAGTGTGCTTATAGGAATTTTCCACCATTCTTCCAAAAGCGCATTGGTGAGGTCACACACTGATGTTGGTGGAGAAGGCCTGGCTCTCAGTCTCCGTTCTAATTCATCCCAAAGGTGTTCTATCGGGTTCGGGTCAGGACTCTGTGCAGGCCAGTCAAGTTCATCCAC
This sequence comes from Nerophis lumbriciformis, assembly GCF_033978685.3. Classification (NCBI taxonomy): domain Eukaryota; kingdom Metazoa; phylum Chordata; class Actinopteri; order Syngnathiformes; family Syngnathidae; genus Nerophis; species Nerophis lumbriciformis. The sequence continues at coordinate 34,057,731 of NC_084550.2, read as the reverse complement.
ACCAGACTCTGTCATCCGTGTCTTTATGGACCTTGCTTTGTGCACTGGTGCACAGTCATGTTGGAAGAGGGAGGGGCCCGCTCCAAACTGTTCCCACAAGGTTGGGGGCATGGAATTGTCCAAAATGTTTTGCTATCCTGGAGCATTCAAAGTTCCTTTCACTGGAACTAAGAGGCCAAGCCCAACTCCTGAAAAACAACCCCGCACCATAATTCCTCCTCCACCAAATTTCACACTCAGCACAATGCAGCCGAAATGTACTGTTCTCCGAGCAACCTCCAAACCCAGACTGGTCCATCAGATTGCCAGATGGAAAAGTGTGATTCATCAGTCCAGAGAAGGCGTCTCCACTGCTCTAGAGTCCAGTGGTGACGTGCTTTACACCACTGCATCCCACGCTTTGCATTGGACTTGGTGATGTATGGCTTAGATGCAGCTGCCCGGCCATGTAAACCCATTCCATGATGCTCTCTGCGTACTGTACGTGGGCTAATTGGAAGGTCACATGAAGTTTGGAGCTCTGTAGCAACTGACTGTGCAGAAAGTCTTTGCACTATGCTGACCTCTCTGTCACTTTACCTGGCCTACCACTTCCTGGCTGAGTTGCTGTTGTTCCCAAACTCTTCCATGTTCTTATAATAAAGATGACAGTTGACTTTGGAATTATAAGGAGCGAGGACATTTTCTACTGGATTTGTTGCACCGGTGGCATCCTATGACAGTTCCACGCTGGAAATCACTGAAAGCGGCCCATTCTTTCACAAATGTTTGTAGAAACAGTCTCCATGCCTAAGTGCTTGATTTGATACACCTGTGATTAGGACACCTGATTCTCATCATGTGGATGGGTGGCCAAATACTTTTGGCAATATAGTGTATCTGGAATTTATAGTCCAATGCGCTCCATAGTTGGGAAAATACGGTACGGATGCTGCAGTTCTCTTAGTTTTACACAAAAGTGCGCGACATGAATATTTCTTATTATTCCTACCTGTTCCTGACAGCAGGGAACTCAGGAGAGCCATGATTAGAAAAGTTGTCCGGCCTGTTTTCCTGCGAGAGAAGAACGCTGTCGGACGTCCTGTGGGTGCAAGGGGACACCTCACGGCTGCAGGGACAGATGGAGACAAACCAGAACAATGTGTCTTATCAGTGGATTTGTTCTACGTGGCCTAAAAGCTTGTAGAACTCACCAGAATGTTGGGCAACAAATTGGCTGAACAGAAGTCGATAAAATATGTTTTTTCCTCAATAGAGGCCGACTACTTGGCAGCCTGCCACCGTAGCACCCCCACCCCACTTGCAAGTTTGGTGGATTCTGTGTAACATGTTTATGTGCTTTTTTTACTTGGCCTCAGTCTGAACCCCCAGGGGTTAATAAAATATCTATCTATCTAAAATGTATGTATGTATGGATATATGTATATATATATATATATATATATATATATATATATATATATATATACAGCTGCATGAACAATATACGACAAATCATCTCAAACCACAACAAAACAATTGCAAATGAGCCGTCGACCCCCAGACAGAGCAACTCCAAAACCAACAAAGGATGTAACTGTCGAAAGAAACCTGATTGCCCTCTCAACGGGGGGTGCTTACAAACATCAGTTGTCTACCAATCTAAGGTAATACGCAAGGACATTAACACATCCGACACATATGTAGGATTAACCGAGGGAGAATTCAAAACCAGATGGAACAATCACAAGGCTTCTTTCAGGAACAAAAACCTGCGAAATACCACAGAACTCAGCAAACACATTTGGGACCTCAAAGACAATAATGTTGAATATTCAATAACATGGCAAATTCTTGCATCCAGCACACCTTACAATAGTGGTAATAAAAGATGCAACCTATGCTTGAAAGAGAAACTGTTTATTATTTACCGTCCAGACCTGTCATCCCTCAACAAGCGCAGCGAAATTGTAACAACATGCCGCCATAGACGGAAACACCTCCTAGGTAACACATGAGCCAATCACCACGCCCCTAGGCCAGCCACTCTGTGCCCTATATAAACCATGGTATGCGAATGCTCCCATTAAAATCTCCTGATGATTGAGGGTACCCCCCCTCATGAAACAGGCCTGTAGAGATGAAATAGTCTTGTGATTTTTTTCCCACACATACATATATATATATATATATATATATATATATATATATATATATATATATATGTATATATATATATATATATATATATATATATATATATATATATATATATATATATATATGTCTTAATAAGGTTATCCAAAAAATAGTGCTCGATACCGTAGTAGAGCGCAATATATGTATGTGTGGGAAAAAAATCACAAGACTATTTCATCTCTACAGGCCTGTTTCATGAGGGGGTTCCCTCAATCATCAGGAGATTTTAATGGGAGCATTCACATGCCATGGTTTATATAGGGCACAGAGTGGGTGGGTACAGGCTGGCGTAGGGGCGTGGTGATTGGCTCATGTGTTACCTAGGAGGTGTTTCCGTCTGTGGCGGCATGCTGTTACAATTTCGCTGCGCTTGTTGAGGGATGACAGGTCTGGACGGTAAATAATAAACAGTTTCTCTTTCAAGCATAGGTTGCATCTTTTATTACCACTATTGTAAGGTGTGCTGGATGCAATAATTTGCCATGTTATTGAATATTCAACATTATTGTCTTTGAGGTCCCAAATGTGTTTGCTGAGTTCTGTGGTATTCCGCAGGTTTTGGTTCCTGAAAGAAGCCTTGTGATTGTTCCATCTGGTTTTGAACTCTCCCTCAGTTAATCCTACATATGTGTCGGATGTGTTAATGTCCTTGCGTGTTACCTTGGATTGGTAGACAACTGATGTTTGTAAGCACCCCCCGTTGAGAGGGCAATCAGGTTTCTTTCGGCAGTTGCAGGCTTTGTTGGTTTTGGAGTCGCTCTGTCCGGGGGCCGACGGCTCATTTGCAATTGTTTTGTTGTGGTTTGAGATAATTTGTCGTATATTTGTCATGTCTGTGTGATCATGTTTTGTTTTAGTAATGTTCGGTTTAAATTTTGGACTTTTTGTGCACTTTTGTTTTGTTTTGTCACCATAGCAACCATTAGTTTCACCTGTCACGTCACGCACCTGTTCCACGTTTGGACTCATTGTGCACTCTTGTCACCATAGCAACCATTAGTTTTCACCTGTCACGTCACGCACCTGTTTCACGTTTTGAGTCACGCACCTGCTTTCACTAATCATGTCCATAGTATTTAAGTTCATTCATTTTCTGTTGTTCGTTTCTGACGACATCACCACATTTATGCTCCTGCACACTCTCCACACCCTGATGACCCTTGCTACTCTTTTTTTCATACCGGTTCCATGCCAAGTAAGTTTTTGTTTGTTAAGCCACAGTTAGTGTTTTGTTTAATTGTTCATAGTTTCTGCCAATGTGCAAGTTTTGTGTTTAAAGTCTAGTTTTATTCTCCGCCACTGTGCGCGCCTTTTGTTTATTCCTTTTTTGATAGTTTAAAATAAATCTTGTCTTCACCTTCACGCCATGTCTGGTCCAAATGCTCATTTGCAACAAACCAACAAACCACGTCAAAGTCCATGTCTTGACAGATGTCGTCAGCAAAAAAGTTTTCCCGCAGATGACATCACGCCGCCGCCTTGTCATGACGTCACCCCACCCTCTGGTGATGACGTCAGAGACCAAGATTTTTTTTAAAATTCTGTTAACTTTGTCTATCAGCCACCACCAAAGGACTTTTTTGCCAGAATCAGACACTTTCAGAACATTTTTTCACAGACCCGCTCACTGGGACAGTCCTTGCCCCCCAAGACTCAAGCCCCGCCCCCGTCACAAAATGTTTCTTTTTTTCCGCCCACACAACACCAGGTGGGGGAAAAAGAAATATTTTTTGGACAATTTAGTGGGGAGGATTCTGCCCCCCTCCCCTCCTGACCTCCCTCCACCCACCCCTAAAAACGGTTCCAGACCGCGGGGAGCGCGTCTGGTATCCGCTCCTTGAGGGGGGGGCTACGGCTGGGAACTGTACAGGTGGGGTGACTCAGCTTCGCCATGCCAAGCCGCAACCCCCAGCTAGACCACCTCCACCTGCACCAGTAGCTCCACGACGCCAAGCTCCGGTACCAGCTCCACGACGCCAAGCTCCGGTACCAGCTCCACGACGCCAAGCTCCGGTACCAGCTCCACGACGCCAAGCTCCGGTACCAGCTCAACAAGTCCAAGACCAAGACCCTCCACGCCAAGCCCAAGACCAAGACCCTCCACGCCAAGACCCTCCACGCCAAGTGCCGCCAGTCGCAGCTCCACGACGCCAAGTGCCGCCAGTCGCAGCTCCACGACGCCAAGTGCCGCCAGTCGCAGCTCCACGACGCCAAGTGCCGCCAGTCGCAGCTCCACGACGCCAAGTGCCGCCAGTCGCAGCTCCACGACGCCAAGTGCCGCCAGTCGCAGCTCCACGACGCCAAGTGCCGCCAGTCGCAGCTTCACGACGCCAAGTGCCGCCAGTCGCAGCTTCACGACGCCAAGTGCCGCCAGTCGCAGCTTCACGACGCCAAGTGCCGCCAGTCGCAGCTTCACGACGCCAAGTGCCGCCAGTCGCAGCTTCACGACGCCAAGTGCCGCCAGTCGCAGCTTCACGACGCCAAGACCCGCCATGCCAAGACCAAGACCAAGACCAAGACCAAGACCTGCCATGCCAAGACCAAGACCAAGACCCGCCATGCCAAGACCAAGACCAAGACCCGCCATGCCAAGACCAAGACCAAGACCCGCCATGCCAAGACCAAGACCAAGACCCGCCATGCCAAGACCTAGACCAAGACCCGCCATGCCAAGACCTAGACCAAGACCCGCCATGCCAAGACCAAGACCCGCCATGCCAAGACCAAGACCCGCCATGCCAAGACCAAGACCCGCCATGCCAAGACCAAGACCCGCCATGCCAAGACCAAGACCTATACCAAGACCCACGCCGAGCTTCGCCGCCTGACGCGCCACGCCGAGCTTCGCCGCCTGACGCGCCACGCCGAGCTTCGCCGCCTGACTCACCACGCCAAGCCAAGCCACGCCTGCCACGATGACGACGCGCCTGCCTCCTCGTCGGCCACGGATATGGCCGCTACCTGGTCGCCCGCCACGCCAAGTGCGCCCACCTCCCAGTCGGCCACGAATGTGGCCATTCCCTGGGCGCCCGCCTCGCCTGCTGCAGCGGCGTTCCACTCGCCGCCGCCACCTAACTCTGCCCCGGTGGATACGGGGACACGTGGCCTGGCGACCCACCGCCATGTCCCCCTCCCGCCCTCCCATGACTCTTGTTGATATTTTCTGTTTTTGGACATCTGGGATCTGTCCGTAAGGGGGGGATTCTGTCATGTCTGTGTGATCATGTTTTGTTTTAGTAATGTTCGGTTTAAATTTTGGACTTTTTGTGCACTTTTGTTTTGTTTTGTCACCATAGCAACCATTAGTTTCACCTGTCACGTCACGCACCTGTTCCACGTTTGGACTCATTGTGCACTCTTGTCACCATAGCAACCATTAGTTTTCACCTGTCACGTCACGCACCTGTTTCACGTTTTGAGTCACGCACCTGCTTTCACTAATCATGTCCATAGTATTTAAGTTCATTCATTTTCTGTTGTTCGTTTCTGACGACATCACCACATTTATGCTCCTGCACACTCTCCACACCCTGATGACCCTTGCTACTCTTTTTTTCATGCCGGTTCCATGCCAAGTAAGTTTTTGTTTGTTAAGCCACAGTTAGTGTTTTGTTTAATTGTTCATAGTTTCTGCCAATGTGCAAGTTTTGTGTTTAAAGTCTAGTTTTATTCTCCGCCACTGTGCGCACCTTTTGTTTATTCCTTTTTTGATAGTTTAAAATAAATCATGTCTTCACCTTCACGCCATGTCTGGTCCAAATGCTCATTTGCACCACGGGAGAACAAACCACGTCAAAGTCCATGTCTTGACAATATTGTTCATACAGCTGTAGCTCAATTTAATGTTGTTCTTGTTGAATACTTTTCTTAGGGTGTTGTCTTTGGGAAAGTGTTTGTCAATCAGATTGAGGAATTTGTGTCCAATGTTAGTTGAGACGTTTTTGCTGTATGGGGGGTTGTACCAGATGATGTCGTTTCGTTTTCTGTTCTTTTTTGGTTGGTTTTCTGGCGTGGGTTCATAGGTGAGGGTGAAATTGTATCCGCTTTCATCAAGGGCTTTTTGGTACGGGGGGGTTGCTTGGTCAAATTCAGCTTTGCTAGATGACAGCATCGATAGCCTTTTATTAATTCCGGTAGGTATTCTTTTCGTGGTGGTGGGTGGGTGGTTGCTGTCATGGTGCACGTATTGGAGTGTTGTGTTGGGTTTCGTGAATGGTTGGTAGCTGTTATTTCTCAGGTTGAAAGTGACGTCAAGGAAGTTGACGGTTTGCTTGTTGGCTTCAATCGTGATCCGTAGGCCGTTCTCTTTGAAAATTTGGCATATGCGCTTCTTGGTATTCTCGCTGCTCCTTGGCGAGGCGCGACACACTGCCAGTCCGTCATCACGGTAAATACCAAGGTTCAGATTGAGGCTAGCGAGCTGGGAGAGGAGGAAACTCCCAACGAGTTCACACGTTTCTGCTCCGTCAAAACTTCCCATAGTGACGTCAAATGTTGCGTTGTTCTTTTTTTGCCATGGTGTACTGTTGTGGATGAGAATGGAGTTTTTTGCGTGGATGATGATGTTTCTTTCGTTGCCTGTGATTGAGTCGTAGTCTGAGGCGAAGTCTAGTGCTTGAGTCAGTAGGTCTTGCGTGATGGAAGGGTAAAATTTACGGATTCAAATCTACCAAGAACCCACCCACAGTTGAGGAACTAAAGGATTTTGAGAACGACATGCTCAAAATGATACAATCAGTCAAATTCAAGCCAATCCGCAACCCACTCCTCACCAAGCTGAAAAATGACAAGGAGCGCATCAAGAAAGTAAACAACCTCATCATAGCTGCCGATAAAACCACAAACTTCTACAGAATGGACATACCAGAACATCACACCTTACTGGACAGAAGCATCACCAAATCATACAAAAAAGCACAACCCAACACCCTACAGAACATCCACCTGGAAAATAAAAGGATCGCGGCTGAACTGGACATTGAGGACAGGGTGGACGCCACAGCCAACAAGGAAGCCTTCATCACATTGAAGGACCACAAACCCAACTTCGCAAATAACCCAACATGCCGACTAATAAACCCAACTAAATCTGAAATAGGAAAAATCAGCAAAATAATCCTGGACAGAGTCAACACAAAAATCAAGGACAAAACACCACTCAATCAATGGAGAAATACAGCAGCAGTAATCAAATGGTTCAACAACATCCAAGACAAACAACAGCATAACTTTATCTCCTTTGATATCGAAGAATTTTACCCTTCCATCACGCAAGACCTACTGACTCAAGCACTAGACTTCGCCTCAGACTACGACTTAATCACAGGCAACGAAAGAAACATCATCATCCACGCAAAAAACTCCATTCTCATCCACAACAGTACACCATGGCAAAAAAAGAACAACGCAACATTTGACGTCACTATGGGAAGTTTTGACGGAGCAGAAACGTGTGAACTCGTTGGGAGTTTCCTCCTCTCCCAGCTCGCTAGCCTCAATCTGAACCTTGGTATTTACCGTGATGACGGACTGGCAGTGTGTCGCGCCTCGCCAAGGAGCAGCGAGAATACCAAGAAGCGCATATGCCAAATTTTCAAAGAGAACGGCCTACGGATCACGATTGAAGCCAACAAGCAAACCGTCAACTTCCTTGACGTCACTTTCAACCTGAGAAATAACAGCTACCAACCATTCACGAAACCCAACACAACACTCCAATACGTGCACCATGACAGCAACCACCCACCCACCACCACGAAAAGAATACCTACCGGAATTAATAAAAGGCTATCGATGCTGTCATCTAGCAAAGCTGAATTTGACCAAGCAACCCCCCCGTACCAAAAAGCCCTTGATGAAAGCGGATACAATTTCACCCTCACCTATGAACCCACGCCAGAAAACCAACCAAAAAAGAACAGAAAACGAAACGACATCATCTGGTACAACCCCCCATACAGCAAAAACGTCTCAACTAACATTGGACACAAATTCCTCAATCTGATTGACAAACACTTTCCCAAAGACAACACCCTAAGAAAAGTATTCAACAAGAACAACATTAAATTGAGCTACAGCTGTATGAACAATATACGACAAATTATCTGAAACCACAACAAAACAATTGCAAATGAGCCGTCGGCCCCCGGACAGAGCGACTCCAAAACCAACAAAGCCTGCAACTGCCGAAAGAAACCTGATTGCCCTCTCAACGGGGGGTGCTTACAAACATCAGTTGTCTACCAATCCAAGGTAACACGCAAGGACATTAACACATCCGACACATATGTAGGATTAACTGAGGGAGAGTTCAAAACCAGATGGAACAATCACAAGGCTTCTTTCAGGAACCAAAACCTGCGGAATACCACAGAACTCAGCAAACACATTTGGGACCTCAAAGACAATAATGTTGAATATTCAATAACATGGCAAATTCTTGCATCCAGCACACCTTACAATAGTGGTAATAAAAGATGCAACCTATGCTTGAAAGAGAAACTGTTTATTATTTACCGTCCAGACCTGTCATCCCTCAACAAGCGCAGCGAAATTGTAACAGCATGCCGCCACAGACGGAAACACCTCCTAGGTAACACATGAGCCAATCACCACGCCCCTACGCCAGCCTGTACCCACCCACTCTGTGCCCTATATAAACCATGGTATGTGAATGCTCCCATTAAAATCTCCTGATGATTGAGGGAACCCCCTCATGAAACAGGCCTGTAGAGATGAAATAGTCTTGTGATTTTTTTCCCACACATACATATATATATATATATATATATATATATATATATATATATATATATCCAGTGATTATACTATAAAGTTATTTTCCATTTAACTTCACCAGTTTTAGATTATTTTTATTCAAAATTGCTGAATTTTCACATTTGCCGTTCAAATACTGAGAAGAGACGGTGCGGTGAACAGCAGCCAGTTGTATATATATATTGTATATATATATATATGTATGTATGTCTGTATATATGTATGTATATATGTATAAATGTATGTGTATATATACTGTATATGTATATATATGTATGTATGTATATAAGTATGTATATATACTGTATATGTATATATGTATGCATATATGTATAAATGTATGTATATATACTGTATATGTATATCTATATGTATATACGTATGTATATATGTATAAATGTATGTATATATACTGTATATGCATATATATGCATGTATGTATATATGTATGTATACATGTATACATATATGTATGTATGTATATATGTATAAATGTATGTATCTATACTGTATATGTAGATATATATATATATATAAATATATATATATATATATGTATGTATGTATGTTGTATATATGTATAAATATATGTATATATGTACAAATGTATGTATACATACTGTATATGTATATAGATAGATAGATAGTACTTTATTGATTCCTTCAGGAGAGTTCCCTCAGGAAAATATATGTATGTATGTATATATGTATAAATATATGTATGTATCAGTGACGTGCGGTGAGGTTGATGGCTGGTGAGGCACTGACTTCATCACAGTCAGATTTACAAACATATGAACCCTAAAGAGTATCTTATTCACCATTTGATTGGCAGCAGTTAACGGGTTATGTTTAAAAGCTCATACCAGCATTCTTCCCTGCTTGGCACTCAGCATCAAGGCTTGGAATTGCGGGTTAAATCACCAAAAATTATTCCCGGGCGCGGCGCCGCTGCTGCCCACTGCTCCCCTCACCTCCCAGGGGGTGATCAAGGGGATGGGTCAAATGCAGAGGACAAATTTCATTACACCTATTGTGTGTGTGACAATCATTGGTACTTTAACTTAACTTTAACTTTACACATACAAACTGTAGCACACAAAAAAGCACATTTAATAAAAAAAACGTTATTATGGTCTTACCTTTACTTATAAATTAAGTCCATGCACCGCAACTAAAGCCCTCACTTAAACTTTCCACGTGCAAGATTGAATCTATTTAAAAAAGTGTAACCGAGGGTTTATAAATGTCGCCTATACTGTATGAAACTACAAAATAACAAACACGGAGGCTCCAGTTTACACGAGGACCACTTTATTTACCTTCTTTCAAAAACCTCCGCTCCACTCCAACGTGTCATCACTTCCGCTCTTAGCGCCTTCAAAATAAGAGCTCAAGGCATATACTGTATAACAGCGCATAACAGGAACTTAACATCACAAAGAGGAAAGCCCATAAAATTAGGTTACAAAAGTTATTTAATAAGAAGCCAAAAAGGGCAAAAACAATCATGTTCGTGTTGGAGGAGTTGTGAATTAGGTACACCTGCAGTCTGCAGGTGTACCTAATGTTGTGGCCCTGCAGTCATTCACAACTCCTCCAACACGAACATTATTGTTTTTGCACTTTTTGGCTTCTTATGAAATAACTTTTTTAAATAGATTCAATCTTGCACGTGGAAAGTATAATTGTGGGCTTTAGTTGATATAACAATTCTACGGCGGGGGTGCAGGAAGCGAGCCTCAGCCAGTGCGTCTTTTGCAGCCGTTTTATGATCGCTCAGCACAAGAAATACGTTACACACATACAGTTGTTGACAAAATACACTGTACATTATATACCTCAGCTAACTAAACTATGGAAATGTATAATATAATTCATATAGCAATACGGTCAATGCGCAATCCATGTTGAGGCACTGAGTGACGTGCCTCAACTGGCTGCTGTTCACCGCACCGTCTCTTCTCAGTATTTGAACGGCAAATGTGAAAATTCAGCAATTGTGAATAAAAATAATCTAAAACTGGTGAAGTTAAATGGAAAATAACTTCATAGTATAATTACTGGATATATATATATATATATATATATATATATATATATATATATATATATATATATGACGGACTGGCAGTGTGTCACGCCTCGCCAAGGAGCAGCGAGAATACCAAGAAGCGCATATGCCAAATTTTCAAAGAGAACGGCCTACGGATCACGATTGAAGCCAACAAGCAAACCGTCAACTTTCTTGACGTCACTTTCAACCTGAGAAATAACAGCTACCAACCATTCACGAAACCCAACACAACACTCCAATACGTGCACCACGACAGCAACCATCCACCCACCACCACGAAAAGAATACCTACCGGAATCAATAAAAGGCTATCGATGCTGTCATCTAGCAAAGCTGAATTTGACCAAGCAACCCCCCCGTACCAAAAAGCCCTTGATGAAAGCGGATACAATTTCGCCCTCACCTATGAACCCACGCCAGGAAACCAGCCAAAAAAGAACAGAAAACGAAACGGCATCATCTGGTACAACCCCCCATACAGCAAAAACGTCTCAACGAACATTGGACACAAATTCCTCAACCTGATTGACAAACACTTTCCCAAAGACAACAACCTAAGAAAAGTATTCAACAAGAACAACATCAAATTGAGCTACAGCTGCATGAACAATATACGACAAATCATCTCAAACCACAACAAAACAATTGCAAATGAGCCGTCGACCCCCAGTCAGAACGACTCCAAAACCAACAAAGCATGTAACTGTCGAAAGAAACCTGATTGCCCCCTCAACGGGGGATGCTTACAAACATCAGTTGTCTACCAATCTAAGGTAATACGCAAGGACATTAACACATCCGACACATATGTAGGATTAACCGAGGGTGAATTCAAAACCAGATGGAACAACCACAAGGCTTCTTTCAGGAACAAAAACCTGCGAAATACCACAGAACTCAGCAAACACATTTGGGACCTCAAAGACAATAATGTTGAATATTCAATAACATGGCAAATTCTTGCATCCAGCACACCTTACAATAGTGGTAATAAAAGATGCAACCTATGCTTGAAAGAGAAACTGTTTATTATCTACCGTCCAGACCTGTCATCCCTCAACAAGCGCAGCGAAATTGTAACAACATGCCGCCATAGACGGAAACACCTCCTAGGTAACACATGAACCAATCACCACGCCCCTAGGCCAGCCTGTACCCACCCACTCTGTGCCCTATATAAACCATGGTATACGAATGCTCCCATTAAAATCTCCTGACGATTGAGGGTACCCCCCTCATGAAACAGGCCTGGAAAGATGAAATAGTCTTGTGATTTTTTTCCCCACACATACATATATTGCGCTCTACTACGGTATCGAGCACTATTTTTTGGATAACCTTATTAAGACATATATATATATATATATATATATATATATATATATATATATATATATATATATATATATATATATATGTGGGCTTTGTACCGAGGATGTCGTTGTGGTTTGTGCAGCCCTTTGAGACACTTGTGATTTAGGGCTATATAAATAAACATTGATTGATTGATTGATTGATTGATTTCTTGTGCTGAGCGATCATAAAACGGCTGCAAAAAACGCACTGGCTGAGGCTCGCAGTAATCCCGCCTCCTGCACCCCCGCCGTAGAATGCACCCCCTGACGGGAGTGTTATATCAACTAAAGCCCACACTTAAACTTTCCCCGTGCAAGATTGAATCTATTTAAAAAAGTTATTTCATAAAAAGCCAAAAAGTGCAAAAACAATAATGTTCGTGTTGGAGGAGTTGTGAATGACTGCAGGGCCACAACATTAGGTACACCTGCAGACTGCAGGTGTACCTAATTCACAACTCCTCCAACACGAACATTATTGTTTTTGCACTTTTTGGCTTCTTATTAAATAACTTTTGTAGCCTATTTTCATGGGCTTTCCTCTTTGTGATGTTAAGTTCCTGTTATGCGCTGTTATACAGTATATGCCTTGAGCTCTTATTTTGAAGGCGCTAAGAGCGGAAGTGATGACACGTTGGAGTGGAGCGGAGGTTTTTGAAAGAAGGTAAATAAAGTGGTCCTCGTGTAAACTGGAGCCTCCGTGTTTGTTATTTTGTAGTTTCATACAGTATAGACGACATTTATAAACCCTCGGTTACACTTTTTTAAATAGATTCAATCTTGCACGTGGAAAGTTGAAGTGAGGGCTTTAGTTGCGGCGCATGGACTTCATTTATAAGTGAAGGTAAGACCATAATAACGTTTTTTTTTATTAAATGTGCTTTTTTGTGTGCTACAGTTTGTATGTGTAAAGTTAAAGTTAAGTTAAAGTACCAATGATTGTCACACACACAATAGGTGTAATGAAATTTGTCCTCTGCATTTTACCCATCCCCTTGATCACCCCCTGGGAGGTGAGGGGAGCAGTAGGCAGCAGCGGCGCCGCGCCCGGGAATCATTTTTGGTGATTTAACCCGCAATTCCAAGCCTTGATGCTGAGTGCCAAGCAGGGAAGAATGCTGGTATGAGCTTTTAAACATAACCCGTTAACTGCTGCCAATCAAATGGTGAATAAGATACTCTTTAGGGTTCATATGTTTGTAAATCTGACTGTGATGAAGTCAGTGCCTCACCAGCCATCAACCTCACCGCACGTCACTGGTATATATATTGTATATATATATATATAAAAAAAAAAATATATATATATATATATATATATATATATATATATATATATATATATATATATATATATATATATATATATATATATATATATATATGTATGTATGTTGTGGAGGGGGTCGTGGCCTGCGGGCCTGCTGCGGAACGGGGTGTGCCAGGACCGGCCTCGAACACAGCGACAGGTGAGTAGATGGCCCAGGTGGGGCCTTGTTATCTAATCACCTGTCGCCTTTATTAGCAGCAGCTGGAATGAGACACCTGGTTGTAGTTGGAGGTGCTGCTGATGAGCGGGATGCAGGAGGAAAAGACATTGTGCTGGAAAGCAGAAGCCTATTGCTATTTATAAAAATAAAAGTGTTATACCCTGAATTCCGGGCTCTCCTGGCAATGTGTGGTGGTCCGAAGAACCCACTAGAGGGCAACCTCTACAAATGTATTTATGTATGTAAAGACCTTACCCTTAACATATACTGGCGCTCTCTGTAGTACTCTCCTGTCACCTACTTGACAAGCGCTAAATAGCGTGTGCAAAATATACAATAGTGTGTACTGTTAGTGGGCCTGTTGCGTGCGATTTACTAAGACGGCGTGAACAATTCAAAAGTGGGCGTATTCTGGCTGTCGCCATGGGAACAAGCATTTCCCTCCAGTGGTGTCTGGTTATGTTGTTGAACATGCAGCACACAAACGTAACACGCACTACCTTTTCTGGGCCGTACCGAAGTGCCGTGGAGACGACAGGACCTACTTTTAGGTGCGTCGATCTTTCCAGACGCATCACCACAAAAGAAAGTGCATGTTTTTTCATAGAGAAGATATAATATTCATACTCTATGAGAAAACTAAATCAAAACTAGTTTGTCCCAGCAGCTTTAAAATGATGAAATAAGCAGCTCTTTGGAATGTCTGTGTTTCATTCTGTGATGGTGAACGCTCACCTCCTCTCCTGCACCTCCTGGATGTTCTCGATGCCAATGGCACTGCTGCGGCGAGAGCTGAAAGGACCGGACTTCTTCCTGGTGGGACTTTTCCCGGGAATGATGAGTGACTGACAGGTGGGAGGGGGAGAGGACAGTCAGCCGCACTCCACATGGACAACAACACCCACGCCCGACATGCCAGGCTAATTAAGAACATCTGATGGGGACTACGTGAATCAGGGGCGGCCGCACATTTTCCATTGACCGCCGCCGACAAAATAAAAGTCCAGGGTAGAATTTAGCAGTTTTGTACACTTTTGGGAATCCGCCAAAAGGAAGGTGGGGTCGTGTTTAAAAAAAGTGTTTAATTTATGGATTTTTCTTCGTTGACGGCTATAATGCAAATAGTTACAAAAAACAACAAGCAAATACACTGACAAGGTGTGTTATTGTTTGTGCTATGGCGCCATCTTTTGGACGGGTTTGCTCTCTGCAAATACTGCTTCTGTTTAGAGCTTTCAACCGGAAGTAGAAGTGCCTTTCCTTCTTCTAATTGCATATGGTTTCTTCATTCATCACTCCAAGCAATGTTTGTAAGTTTTACAATATAACTAGAACAATTCTTACTTACTAAGCCATGTCTGATGTCTGTAGGAGTGTTCTGTTTTGGTTGATCAGCCGTTTTACTGCCGTGTTTGGAAACAATTAAGATATGTAAATAAACATTTCTCTGTAAATAACTCATTTCAAAACATATATACCTGTGACTTAGAGTCCGGTGCGTCTTATATATGGAAAAATTAGTTTTCTTCTAAAATTTTATAGTCCGGAAAATACGGTAATCATAAATGTACTTTTACTTGACCGATTCAAAACATTCAAAGAATTGTCCATAGCGTTTCTACTTGTATGGTTTCTTCATTCATCACTCCAAGCAACGTTTGTACGTTTTACAATATAACTAAAACAATTCTTACTTACTAAGCCATGTCTGATGTCTGTAGGAGTGTTCTGTTTTGTTTGATCAGCCGTTTTACTGCCGTGTTTGGACACAATTAAGATATGTAAATAAACATTTCTGTGTAAATAACTCATTTCACAACGTATATATCTGCGACTTATAGTCCGGTGCGGCTTATATATGGACAATTTTGTTTTGTTCTAAAATTTTATAGTCCGGAAAATACGGTAATCATAAATGTACTTTTACTTGACCGATTCATACCATTTCGAAGAATTGTACATAGCGTTTCTACTTGTATGGTTTCTTCATTCATCACTACGAGCAACGTTTGTAAGTTTTACAATATAACTAAAACAATTCTTACTTACTAAGCCGTCTCATGTCTGATGTCTGTAGGAGTGTTCTGTTTTGTTTGATCAGCCGTTTTACTGCAGTGTTTGGAAACAATTAAGATATGTAAATAAACATTTACAAAATATTTATCTGTAAATAACTAATTTCACAACGTATATATCTGCGGCTTATAGTCCAGTGCGGCTTATATATGGAAACATTTTGTTTTCTTCTAAAATTGTTATATTTTGGAAAATACGGTAATCATAAATGTACTTTTACTTGACCGATTCATACCATTCAAATCATTTTCGATAGTGTTTCTACTTGTATGGTTTCTTCATTCATGGCTCCAAGCAACGTTTGTAAGTTTTACAATATAACTAAAACAATTCTTACTTACTAAGCCGTCCCATGTCTGATGTCTGTAGGAGTGTTCTGTTTTGTTTGATCAGCCGTTTTACTGCCGTGCTTGGAAACAATTAAGATATGTAAATAAACATTTACATAATATTTCTCTGTAAATAACTCATTTCACAACGTATATATCTGCGGCTTATAGTCCGGTGCGGCTTATATATGGAAAATGTTGTTTTGTTCTAAAATTTTATAGTCCGGAAAATACGGTAATCATAAATGTACTTTTACTTGACCGATTCATACCATTCAAAGAATTGTCCATAGCTTTTCTACTCGTATGGTTTCTTCATTCATCACTCCAAGCAACGTTTGTAAGTTGTACAATATAACTAAAACAATTCTTACTTACTAAACCATGTCTGATGTCTGTAGGAGTGTTCTGTTTTGTTTGATCATCCGTTTTACTGCCGTGTTTGGACACAATTAAAATATGTAAATAAACATTTCTGTGCAAATAACTCATTTCACAACGTATATATCTGCGACTTATAGTCCGGTGCGGCTTACATATGGACAATTTTGTTTTCTTCTAAAATTTTACACTCCGGAAAATACGGTAATCATAAATGTACTTTTACTTGACCGATTCATACCATTTTGAAGAATTGTCCATAGCGTTTCTACTCGTATGGTTTCTTCATTCATCACTCCAAGCAACGTTTGTAAGTTTTACAATATAACTAAAACAATTCTCACTAAACTAAGTCGTCTCATGTCTGATGTCTGTAGGAGTGTTCTGTTTTGTTTGACCAGCCGTTTTACTGCTGTGTTTAGAAACAATTAAGATATGTAAATAAATATTTCTCTGTAAATAACTCATTTCACAACGTACATTTCTGCGGCTTATAGTCCGGTGCGGCTTGTATACGGAAACATTTTGTTTTCTTCAAAAATTTTGTGGGTGTGGCTTATATACTGGTGCACTCTATAGTGCGGAAAATACGGTAATCATAAATGTACTTTCACTTGACCGATTCATTCAAAGAAGTTCAAACGACATGTCCGTGTGCCGTCATACCGCTACTATGTGTAATCTGTTGTAAACAAAGAAGTGAAAACATGTTAAAAAAATACATTGTTTGTACTGTTTTCATCGGTTTTATGTATTATTATGTATAATAATAATGCTGATGTATTCCATGAGTTTGTTGTGTTTAAGTGTTCAATTAAGATGCTACTGTTTTCCTTCTTGAACAAAACTACTTTGGGAGCTGACTTTTTTGTAAGTAAACCTACACTTTTAAACATTTAGCACTCAACTCGAGGCGAGCAAGCGTTACGTCATCACTTGTTCATTACAACGACGGTTAGCCGCTCAGTGTTTCCCACACATTCATTTATTTGTGGCGGCCCGCCACGAAAGAATTACGTCCGCCACAAATGGATTTTTCGGCTTTTGACTCGGTCGACCGCTCATAAAAGCAATGGGACTGTCTGTGAATGTTGCTTGTAGTTACACCTCAGGTGCAGTAGGTGGCGGTAGCCTACTATGCACTATGCAATAGCACTTAATTCACCTGGTGGGCCAGAAGAAGAAGAAGAAGAAGAAGAAGAAGAAGAGGGACGGATGGACGGACGGAATCAAAATACTCGCCGGCTACTTTTCATAATGATGGCGCTTCCTACGTTTCTACCTCAAACGTCCAAAAGCTGCTGAAAGCCTTGATCCAGGATGCCATGGGGAAAAAAACTTAAATGGTGCCTTTTGGCGACAGTTAGCAGCTTGGTGGCTCATAGCCGGCGAGCTAACGCTTGCTAGCGTGGTAGCATTGCTTAATTTTTACAGGTGTTATAGGTAGATAGTAGTGATGGGTCCGGCAGCACCGATGCATGCGTCGAGCTCATAGAGCGAAACCCTGTGTCGGTGCGCGTACCGCTTTTAGAAAGTCACGTGACCGATCAGAGCTGTTTTGGTCACGTGACCGATATGCGAACTGTGTCGCACTGACGCCTCCTCTGTGCCCTGTGAGCGGCTCTTTTCTACAGTCGGAGAAATAATAACTAAGAAGAGAAAGCGTCTAAAATTGAATACGTTGGAAAAACTGTTTTTTTTTAAATAAAAATGTGTAAAAATAAATAAATAATTTCCAGGTCCACAAGCATCCTCATTCACAACACGTTCTCTTAGATTTCCATGTTATGATACATGTTCACATTATTTATTGACTGTATCTAAAAAAGACAAAAAATATATTTTTATTTAAATGAAGTTATGAAATAATCCTAAATGAAATACAATGACTTGGTTTATATTATTGTATATACTAGGTCAGTGGTTCTCAACCTTTTTTCAGCAATGTACCCCCTGTGAATTTTTTTAAATTCAAGTACCCCCTAATCAGAGCAAAGCATTTTTGGTTGAAAAAAAAAAGATAAAGAAGTAAAATACAGCACTATGTCATCAGTTTCTGATTTATTAAATTGTATAACAGTGCAAAATATTGCTCATTTGTAGTGGTTTTTCTTGAACTATTTGGAAAAAAAAGATATAAAAATAACTAAAAACTTGTTGAAAAATAAACAAGTGATTCAATTATAAATAAAGATTTCTACACCTAGAAGTAATAATCAACTTAAAGTACCCTCTTTGGGGATTGTATTAGAGATCCATCTGGATTCATCAACTTAATTCTAAACATTTCTTCACAAAAAAAATAAATCTTTAACATCAATATTTATGGAACATGTCCACAAAAAATCTAGCTGTCAACACTGAATATTGCATAGTTACATTTCTTTTCACAGTTCTTTTTGACAGACATTTTAGTGACAAACCTGAGCTTGTGCTTCACTGAGTTTATGAACTTACATTCATATTTTGTTGAAGTGTTATTCAATAAATATATAAAGGATTTTTGAATTGTTGCTATTTTTAGAATATTTTTTTAAAATCTCACGTACCCCTTGGCATACCTTCAAGTACCCCCAGGGGTTCGCGTACCCCCATTTGAGAACCACTGTACTAGGTCATAAAATCAGTGTCAGTTGAGTCGATCCATAGGTTGCCTGTAGGGATTTTTAATGTCCAGCAGATGTCAGTATTTAGTGACACAGTATCGACACAGTATCAATACAGTTTTGCAATGTGTCAAAACGCTTCATGACGCCTCATCAACCCATCACTAGTAGATAGGTTATAGCTGCATCGCTCGCGGCTCGTCATATATTTAACGTTAATCCGTGATTTCACCGAGCGTTTCACTGACGGTGAGCAGCCTGACGCTGCTTCATTAACACCGCCGCTGTTTGACTCGTGGCCCGGGGCAGACGCTCGTAGTAACAGTCACGTGTTACAATACCGACGAGCTAACGTGTCCAGGTTATAACCATGTTGTCAATAAACACACATGGACTGACGCTAAATTGTCCACTGTCCACTGCAGCATGTGAATGCAATGAAAATAATAAAATCTGAGCCAACCAGCTGTTAAAATGTTGTCCAGGTTAATGTTTTGGCCATTAAAGACCATTCATTTCAAGATTTCAACTGTGATTGGGCTTTAAACAGGTGGCTGACCTGTTCAGATGAGTGTAACTGCTACTGGTCAAATAATGTGAAATAGCATTTAATTTTACATGTATGCAATGCCATTTAAATGTAATTATAGATAATAATAATAATAATAAATACTGTGTAGTGTTGTAAATAGTCAACGGGAAGGATTCTATTAAGATATAAGCCATGAGCACTACACAGCCAGAAAAAAACCTAGGCAGGACAAGTACAAATATTGGGGCAAGTAGATTTGAGAAGTCAGGCAAGTAGAAAAAAACCTTAACGTTGAACCCTGCATGTGTTGAGCTGCTGCCGCTTAAGGTTAGACGGCACTGTACATAGAGCGGTTCTGCTCGTTAGTAATAAATTCTAATGTTGGATGTTCACTCCTTCACACAGACGAGTATAGAAAAAAATTTTCAACGGCCGAAAAGGGCTCGACTTGGAGAGGAGGTAGGCCTATAGTTCGGACCACAGGTGCGACCTGTTCAGCAGCAGCAGCAGGAGGAGGAGGAGGAGGTTGACTGACTGTGGCAGGACACCTCTGCCTCTGTTTCACTTCATGTTGCTGGTAAATAATATGGTTGTAGTAGTAGGCTAAAGTTAAATTATTTAGTATTCACTAATTAAAGGGGCAGAGCTTTAAGAGACATTTTAGCTTTTATATTTTATAAGATATATTTTTTGTAAGAACCACAATTAATAAATATATATCAGTGAATCACTAATTGTTCAAATCTGTATATAAATATGTACATAAAATGTTGTAATTATATTCCAACTCCACGTTCTTCTTGGTCATCGCCGCTGCCGCCGCACCTGCTACTTCTGTTTTTCAACATCAAATAATACAACTTTAAAATTAGAAATAAAGTGCAACCAACATCTGTTCAGGTTGAATTAACACGACTTAATTAACTGCTACTTTTACTGTTGTTTTTAGACATAAATATAATACAAATACAACATTACTGTAAAAATTACATTCCCTTGAGCAGTGTTTTGAAATGCTACTACTAGCGTCCGAGGTGCGGAGCGTTAAAATCACTCTTTTCAAAGACAAAAACGAAGAAACTTGTTGTCTTTTGAAGCCAACACTCAGACTCGACAAATATTCAAACCGGTACACTTCTCCAAAGTGTGCGTTCTTAAGGCCGATGTTTTCTTTTCTAGTATCGAGGAATGACCTTTTTAAAACGACGTTAGCTTGATATATGTCTTATAGCAGAGCACAGATGGATACTGTAGGAAAAAGATTCATATGGCCCCGTTTACCTGACACATGAAACGTGACGAATTGGGGGATGCACTTACCACTTTAGCCGCCAGACGGCAGTAGAGAGTTAAATATCTCAAAATGTGTTATGTGGCAATTCCAACTGCTATGTATAATGGCGCTTTCCATCATTTTCAGCAGACTGCATTGCAAAATGATTAACCCCACACTTCCTGGAGCCATTTGAATCCCTTCCCTATTTTATAAATCTTTACACCCCTAATGGCTATTTGATCATGAACTAACTACATTTTCACAATATTCCAAGGGCCAAAAAACCCGAGCAGACACACTTTGGACACCCCTGACAAATGTTCCCTCTGTTTTAATTATATAATCAAACAGCAGCAGTCATTTCCATGAGATTATTGTCTTACAATGACAATAACAAAAATATTGTTTTTCATGAGCTGTGGGCTAGTATTTTATTTCTGGGTGGAAATAATTTGTACCCCTTTCAGAGATCACATTTAGTTCCCATTAAAACATTCACATGTTGCACAATGAGATGTAAGAATGGGATCATGTGTACATTCCTGTTACTTTATATATTTTGATTAGTATTTCTTTAATATAATAACATTTCATGATTAATATTTATAAATTAAGATTCTCAATAAATGCCTGTAGAATAAGCACACATTTGATTGGTAAATCATAGTGTAATGACCGGGTGGTGTTGATATAACAGATGACAACGTTGGTTTTGGTCTGGTTTGTACGGCAGAAAATTACCAGTTTTGCTCAATAGCAATTTTTTTTTACCAATGTTTTGGTCGTGTTTATGTCCTCCTTAAAGCATCTTGACAGACGTTACGATAATTGAACAGTGATGACAAAAACTGTTTACTCTGCTGTGGCCGCATGTCGTCACTTACATTGAAAGTAGCTTATTTTTTAATTAGATTTTGTGCGTGGATAGATTTGTGCGTGGATAGATTTTGTGCGTGGATAGATTTCCCGAACGCAGAGGACATGTGAGCAGTGCGCGATTGCACAGATGTGCACCTTAGAGGGAACGTTGGCCCTGACCAAAAGCTAATGAAAACATTCACATGTTGCACAATGAGATGTAAGCATGGCATCATGTGTACATTCCTGTAACTTTCTGTTTGTAAATTATATATTTGTAATAGTATTTCTTTAATATAATAACAGCATTCCATGATTAATATATATACATTAAGATTCTCAATAAATGCCTGTAGAATAAGCACACATTTGATTGGTAAATCATAGTGTAATGACCGGGTGCTGTTGATATGACAGATGACAAAGTTGGTTTTGGTCTGGTTTGTATGGCAGAAAATGACCAGTTTTGCTAGATACCAATGTTTTGGTCATGACTTAAAGGCCAACAATTAAGAGTTTTGCCCAATAGAGTGATTGATGGAATTCATGTCTTCCTTAAAGCATCTCGACAGACGTTACAATAATTGAACAGTGATGACAAAAATTGTTTTCTCTGTCGTGGCCGCGTGTCGTCACTTACATTGAAATTGCTCATATTTTAATAGTATTTTGTGCGTGGCGTAGATTTACCGTGAGCAGTGTGCAATTGCACAGATGTGCACCTTAGAGGGAATGTTGACCCTGACCAAAAACTAATGAAAACATTCACATGTTGCACAATGAGATGTAAGCATGGGATCATGTGTACATTCCTGTAACTTTCTGTTTGTAAAATATATCTTTGTTTTTGTATTTCTTTAATATAATAACAGCATTTCATGATTCATATTTATAAATTAAGATTCTTAATAAATGACAGTAGAATAAGCACACATTTGATTGGTAAATCATAAAGTAACGACCGGGTGCTG
Source organism: Nerophis lumbriciformis (assembly GCF_033978685.3). Taxonomy (NCBI): domain Eukaryota; kingdom Metazoa; phylum Chordata; class Actinopteri; order Syngnathiformes; family Syngnathidae; genus Nerophis; species Nerophis lumbriciformis. The sequence continues at coordinate 34,034,825 of NC_084550.2, read as the reverse complement.
TTGATATGACACATGTCAAAGTTGGTTTCGGTCTGGTTTGTACGGCAGAAAATTACCAATTTTGCTCGATAGCAAATTTTTTACCAATGTTTTGGTCATGTGTTTATGTCCTCCTTAAAGCATCTCGACAGACGTTACGATAATTGAACAGTTATGACAAAAACTGTTTTCTCTGTAGTGGCCGCTTGTCGTCACTTACATTGAAAATAGCTTATTTTTTATATTTGATTTTGTGTGTGGATAGATTTGCCGTACGCAGAGGACGTGTGAGCAGTGCACAATTGCACAGATGCGCACCTTAGAGGGAATGTTGGCCCTGACCAAAAGCTAATGGTAACATTCACATGTTGCACAATGACATGTACGCATGGGATCATGTGTACATTCCTGTAATTTTTTGTTTGTAAAATATATATTTTAATTAGTATTTCTTTAATATAATAACATTTCATGATTACTATTTATAAATTAAGATTCTCAATAAATGACAGTAGAATAAGCACACATTTGATTGGTAAATCAATGTGCTGTTGATATGACTGATGACAAAGTTGGTTTTGGTCTGGTTTGTACGGCAGAAAATTACCAGTTTTGCTTGATAGCAATTTTTTTTTACCAATGTTTTGGTCATGTGTTTATGTCCTCTTTAAAGCATCTTGACAGACGTTACGATAATTGAACAGTGATGACAAAAACTGTTTTCTCTGTTGAGGCCGCATGTCGTCACTTACATTGAAAGTAGCTTATTTTTTAATTAGATTTTGTGCGTGGATAGATTTGCTGTACGCAGAGGACGTGTGAGCCGTGCGCAATTGCACAGAAGCGCACCTTAGAGGGAACGTTGGCCCTGACCAAAAGCTAATGGAAAAACATTCACATGTTGCACAATGAGATGTAAGCATGGGATCATGTGTACATTCCTGTAACTGTGTTTGTAAAATGTATCTTTTTATTAGTATTTCTTTAATATAATAACATCATTTTATGATTAATATTCATAAATTAAGATTCTTAATAAATGACAGTAGAATAAGCACACATTTGATTGGTAAATCATAACGTAACGACCGGGTGCTGTTGATATGACAGATGACAAAGTTGGTTTTGGTCTGGTTTGTACGGCACAAAATGACCAGTTTTGCTCGATAGCAATTTTTTTTTTTACCAATGTTTTGGTCATGTGTTTATGTCCTCCTTAAAGCATCTCGACAGACGTTACGATAATTGAACAATGATGACAAAAACTGTTTTCTCTGTTGAGGCCGCATGTCGTCAAATAGCTTTTTTTTAAATTTTATTTTATACGTGGATAGATTTGCCGTACGCAGAGGACGTGTGAGCAGTGCACAATTGCACAGATGCACACCTTAGAGGGAATGTTGGCCCTGACCAAAAGCTAATGAAAACATTCACATGTTGCACAATGACATGTAAACATGGGATCATGTGTACATTTCTGTAACTTGTAAAATATATATTGGCATTAGTATTTCTTTAATATAATAACAGCATTTCATGATTCATATTAATAAATTAATATTCTTAATAGATGACTGTAGAATAAGCACACATTTGATTGGTAAATCATAGTGTATTATAACGACCGGGTGCTGTTGATATGACAGATGACAAAGTTGGTTTTGGTCTGGTTTGCACGGCAGAAAAAGACAAGTTTTGCTGGATAGAAGTTTTTTTACCAACGTTTTGGTCATGTCTAAGCTAATGTTACACAACTTTCAGGATGTCAAACGAGATTACATTCCACATTCCATGTTCCGTATTGGCACCTTATTAGTCAGACTATTCAAATCTCAAAATGTACTTTTAAGTTTAGAATCCGCAATGATTCAAGCCTACGAGTGATGAATCATTTGGGAATGCGTAACCTGTCAAAGAAGAAATGGTCTGCAACACACAAAGACAGTGAAGGGAGAAAGAAACATGAACCTCTTCTATGGTTCCTATCCCTATGGCACTGCCTCGCCGTCCATATCTACTGGGACTTTTCCCCGGGACAAGCAATGACTGAGTCACGCAAGCCAGGTCAAGGAGGAGGAGGAGGAGGAGGAGGAAGGTGAAGCAAAGAGAGAAAACAGACGGCAGTTGGAAAAAAAACAAAAGCAGACATCAGAAGATCACAAGAAGTTTGAATACTGAGTCACACAAGAGAGTTTACCTCACACAAGCAAGCAGGCCTTTCATGTGTGTATGCAGGGATAGTCCTGACTGGGCAAAGTACACCTGCATATACTTCAGAGTAGTCTGTGTACGGCTTGAATTGTATCTTGTTTTGGGGGCCACATTTGCAGAAAGCTAAGAACCGTGTGGCCCACAAGACATTGAAGCAACGTTGAGAACTTGTTGAATTAGGTCCTGACTTTGAGCAACTCAAACAAAACGTTGGAACACAAATACAACGTTGAAACAACATGCTTTTTGACGACGTTTAATCAATGTTGGGTTCTGATGTTAATTTGACCGTTAAATTTGAGTCATTTTTCTAACCAATATTCTACAACACAAATACAACGTTGAAACAACAAGCTTTTTGACGACGTTTAATCAATGTTAGGTTCTGACGTTAATCTGAACATTGAATTTCGGTCATTTTTCGAACCAATATTCTACAACAGGAATACAACGTTGAAACAACATGCTTTTTGACGACGTTTATTCAATGTTGGATTCTGACGTTAATTTGACCATTGAATTTTGGTCTTTTTTCTAACCAATATTCTAGAACACCAATACAACGTTGAAACAACATGCTTTTTAACGACGTTTAATCAATGCTGGGTTCTGACGTTAATTTGACCATTGAATTTTGGTCATTTTTCTAACCAATATTCTACAACATCAATACAACGTTGAAACAACATGCTTTTTGACAACGTTTAATCAATGTTGGATTCTGACGTTAATTTGACCAAGGAATTTTTGTCATTTTTCTAACTAATATTCTACAACACAAATACAACGTTGAAACAACATGCTTTTTGACGACGTTTAATCAATGTTGGATTCTGACGTTGATTTGACCATTGAATTTTGGTAATTTCCCAACCAATATTCTACAACACAAATACAACGTTGTAACAACATGCTTTTTAACGACGTTTATTCAATGTTGGATTCTGACGTTAACTTGACCATTGAATTTTGGTTATTTTTCAAACCAATATTCTACATCACGAATACAACGTTGAAACAACATGCTTTTTGACAACATTTATTCAATGTTGGGTTCTGACTTCTAACTTAAATATGTTTTGGCGTCTTTTAGTATTCTTAATGACCTCCGTTTTTTTTCCACATAGAATATTTATTTTTGAAATATTTCTTATTTCTTCTTCTAAAAGTATATTTTAGTATAATTTTTGCGTATTGAGCATGCACCTTCAGCGATTAAAAAAAAACGTACTCCTGCTTTTTTGAAAACTTAACAAAACGTCACATCTAGGAGCATAATAACATAAAAAGTGCAGTAAATGAGTGTCTCCATGGTAATGCCCCGTTTAGTACACAAAAAAATCCTCATTTAAATACGTTTTGGTGTCTTTTAGTATTTTTAATGACCTCCGTTTTTTTTGCATAAAATATTTATTTTAAAAATATTTATTTTAAAAATATCTATTTTAAAAATATTTATTTTAAAAATATTTATAATTTCTTCTTAGAAATATATATTTTAGTATAATTTTTGCGTATTGAGCATGCACCTTCAGCGATTAGAAAAAACAAAACTGTCTCCTGCTTTTTTGAAAACGTAACAAAACGTCACATGTAGGAGCATAATAACATGAAAAGTGCAGTAAATGAGTGTCTCCATGGTGATGCCCCGTATAGTACACAAAAAAAATTCTCATTTAAATACGTTTTGGTGTCTTTTAGTATTTTTAATGACCTCCGTTTTTTTCGCATAGAATATTTATTTTAAAAATATTTATAATTTCTTCTTAGAAATATATATTTTAGTACAATTTTTGCGTGTTGAGCATGCACCTTCAGCGATTAGAAAAACAAAACTGTCTCCTATTTTTTGAAAACGTTACAAAACGTCACATGTAGGAGCATGATAACATGAATGTGCACTAAATGAGTGTCTCCATGGTGACGCCCCGTATAGTAAACAAAAAAAAAATCCTCATTTAAATACGTTTTGGCGTCTTTTAGTATTTTTAATGTTTTTTTTTCGAAAATAATATTTATTATAAAAATATTTATAATTTCTTATTAGAAACATATATTTTAGCATAATTTTTGTGTATTGAGCATGCACCTTCAGCAATTAGAAAAACAAAACTGTCTCCTATTTTTTGAAAACGTTACAAAACGTCACATGTAGGAGCATGATAACATGAATGTGCAGTAAATGAGTGTCTCCATGGTGACGCCCCGTATAGTACACAAAAAAATGTAAATACTGTGGAGGGTGGCGTGGCCTGCGGGCCTGCCGCGGAAACGGGGTGTGCAAGGACCGGCCTCGAAGACAGCGACAGGTGAGTAGATGGCCCAGGTGGGCCTTGTTATCTAATCACCTGTCGCCTTTATTAGCAGCAGCCGGCACGAGACACGACAGTTGGAGTGAGAGCCAGAGAGAGAGAGACACGGACTGAGGGAAAGACAATTTGCTGGAAATAAAAAGCCTACCATTATTTATGAAAATAAAACAGTGTTGTACCCTGAAATCCGGGCTCTCGTGGCAGTGTGTGGTGGTCCGCAGAACCCACTAGAGGGCAACCTCTACAAATACGTTTAGGTGAAGCATAAACACAAACATTAAACGGTGCGCTTTCTAACAATTAGGAAGGTTTGTGTCATGTTCAAACAAAATATATATTTATCCCCCATATTTTTTATCCATTCTTGAAAAAGCTCCAAGATCGGGTTGCCAAGCCCCGCACTATGGTGCCTTCTGCTTGATTCAAGCTTGTTTGCCCTCCATTTGGTGACATCATATGCAACCCTGCAATACAAGCTGTACACGGACTACTCTATAATAATAATAATAATAGATTGTATTTGAAAAAAGGACTTTACATTGAGCAAACAACCTCAAAGTGCGACAGTGTATTAAACAAATAAAATTTAAAGATAATACAAATAAAAACTAGAACAGCCTAATAGCTAGAACGAGTATGCATATATCTAAAAAAAAGGCTTTTTTTTAAAAAAGAAGGGTTTTTAAGCCTTTTTTAAAAGCATCCACAGTCTGTGGTGCCTTCAGGTGGTCAGGGAGAGCGTTCAACAGACTGGAGGAGGTTAGCCTGTCCGGAGCGGAGGTGTCGTGTGGAGGATTTGAGGGTGAGTAGTTTAGTTTGTACTTTTGTATTCTAAAGTATACATGTGGACATGCTGAGAGGTGAAGGCTGTGCTGGGTTGTGTGAGGTACTGAACATTACACAGCAGCACATGCACAAGAGGCAGCAGGCGGAGGAGCAAGGGAGTCTGGGTAATCCAACTACGCGGCTAAATAACTGACTGACTGGACTTGTTTTGCAATGAAGGTGGCAAAGAGAGGAAGTGAGAGGGATGAGACACACACGCTGCATCCTATTCGTGCTGCTACTTACAATGCCGGCTGTTTTGGGGCTGTCGGGCGGATTGTGGGTAAAGCTGCCGCTGTGACTAGTGGAGACCGTGTGCGACTTCTTGCTACTGAGGCCCATGGCGTCCATGGACTGGCTTCTGCTGCGGATGACCCGCTACAGAGAGAGATGAGGACATAGCGTCACTGGCGGGAATGGACATTGTCACGAGTAGGACTTTATACGGGGGCTCTTTCCCTCTATAAGGTCCGTCTGACGCCCCAGAAGTCGACAGGCCACACCCCAGAGGTTACGTTCGTTAAAGGGCTGTCAATCTGCGGGCACCAAACCATTCCATTCTTTTGGGGGTTACGACATACTTGCCAACCTTGAGACCTCCAAATTCGGGAGATTTGGGGGGGCAGGGGAGGGGGAGGGTGAGGTGGTCGGGGTGGGCGGGGCCAGGGGGCGCGGTTAAGGGGGAGGAGTATATTTATCGCTAGAATTCACTTAAATTCAAGTATTTCTTATATATATATATATATATATATATATATATGAATATATCCATCCATCCATTTTCTACCGCTTATTCCCTTTGGGGTCGCGGGGGGCGCTGGAGCCTATCTCAGCTACAATCGGGCGGAAGGCGGGGTACACAAGTCGCCACCTCATCGCAGGGCCAACACAGATAGACAGACAACATTCACACTCACATCCACACACTAGGGCCAATTTAGTGTTGCCAATCAACTTATCCCCAGGTGCATGTCTTTGGAAGTGGGAGGAAGCCGGAGTACCCGGAGCGAACCCACGCAGTCACGGGGAGGACATGCAAACTCCACACAGAAAGATCCCGAGCCCGGGATTGAACCCAAGACTACTCAGGACCTTTGTATTGTGAGGCAGATGCACTAACCCCTCTTCCACCGTTTTATATATATATATATATATATATATATATATATATATATATATATATATATATATATATATATATATATATATATATATATATATATATAAAAACAAAACAAAAACTTGACTTTCAGGGAATTCTAGCTATATATAAATATGTATTTTATTATATATATATATATATATATATATATATATATATATATATATATGTATATATATAAATAAAATAATATTAATTATTTATATGTATATATATATATGTATAATAAAATGTATTATATATATATATATACATATATATATATATATATATATATATATATATATATATATATATATATATATATATATATATATATATATATATATATATATATATATATATATATAAAAAATAAATACTTGACTTTCAGGGAATTCTAGCTATATATAAATATGTATTTTATTTTATATATATATATATATATATATATATATATATATATACATATAAATAAAATAATATTATTTATATGTATATATATATAATAAAATGCATTTTATTCATATATATATATATACACATAATAAAATAAATACTTGACTTTCAGGGAATTCTAGCTATATATAAATATGTATTTTATTATATATATACATATAAATAAAATAAATACTTGAATTTCAGTGTTCATTTATTTACACATATACACACATAACATTTCTCTCTACTCACTGTTGTATTTGAAAGTGCAATGCTTATATATATATATGTATATATTATGTATATATATATATATATATATATATATATATATATATATATATATATATATATATATATATATGTATATATGTATATATATATATATATATATATATATATATATATATATATATATATATATATATATATATATATATACATACACATACATACATACACATACACATACATAGTGTTAAAAGAAAACAATTTAAATTAATATATGACCTAATTTTAACACATTAATGACTGAGACCCTTTTGGGTCCTCGGAGCGTTAAAATGAACCAACATTAAGGGAAGCCCTAAAAGTTACAATATATTTTGTATTGGTTTTGAAAATGAAAAATATGTGTGTGGAAAAGTTTGGACACCCCTGGTACTAAACCTTGCCTTGATGTGCAGTCTATAAACTACCACTAGGGGGCAGTGCAGGTCAACAGGAAAACGGCGCAGGTGTGAAAATGTTATATATTATGCAGATGATGTCTCTCTGACAGACCTTTGGGTTATTTTGCATCCATTAATGAAGTCAGAGAATGTCATCATCATTCTATATCACCCCGAAAGTGAATGGTGGGTTTCTTCCTCACTAAAGTCATCCAAACATTCTTGCTCCATATGGAACAGAAAAATAGGCTTTTCCTGAACTGTTTCCATCCCATCCATCCATTTTCTACCGCTTATTCCCTTCGGGGTCGCGGGGGGCGCTGGAGCCTATCTCAGCTACAATCGGGCAGAAGGCGGGGTACACCCTGGACAAGTCGCCACCTCATCGCAGGGCCAACACAGATAGACAGACAACATTCACACTCACATTCACACACTAGGGCCAATTTAGTGTTGCCAATCAACCTATCCCCAGGTGCATGTCTTTGGAGGTGGGAGGAAGCTGGAGTACCCGGAGGGAACCCACGCAGTCACGGGGAGAACATGCAAACTCCACACAGAAAGATCCCGAGGCCGGGATTGAACTCACGACTACTCAGGACCTTCGTATTGTGAGGCAGACGCACTAACCCCTCTTCCACCGTGCTGCCCTGAACTGTTTCCAGTTAAATTATAAAGTGCTTACACATTTTGAAATAAAAGGTTGTTAAATCTCTCTGTTCTCCTTCTTCTTTCACCAAGGCGACAAGTAGACTCTTAAGTGAGTGTGGATGTGACCAGTGCACAAAGTCAGCTGGGATAGTTTCCAGCTCTGTGACCCTAATGAGGAAGAGGGGTAAAGGAAATGGATGGATGGATGAATGTCCAGAGCAGGGGTCCCCAAGCTTTTTGACTCGGGGGCCACAGTGGGTTTAAAGAATCTTGGCCATGGGCTGGGTTATCTATTTGTCTGTTTGTATGTATGTATGTATGTGTTTGTATCTATTTATGTATGTGTTTGTATCTATATATGTATGTGTTTGTATGTATATATGTATGTGTTTGTATGTATGTATGTGTTTGTTTGTATATATGTATGTTTGTATGTATATATGTATGTGTTTGTATGTATATATGTATGTGTTTGTATGTATATATGCATGTGTTTGTATGTATATATGTATGTGTTTGTATGTATATATGCATGTGTTTGTCTGTGTGTATGCATGTGTTTGTATGTATATATGTATGTGTTTGTATGTATATATGGATGTGTTTGTATGTATATATGTATGTGTTTGTGTGTATATAAGTACCGGTATGTCTTTGTATGTATATATGTATGTGTTTGTATGTATATATGTATGTATGTGTTTGTATGTATATAAGTATGTGTTTGTATGTATATATGTATGTGTTTGTATGTATATATGTATGTGTTTGTATGTATGTATGCATGTGTTTGTATGTATGTATGTATGTGTTTGTATGTATATATGTATGTGTTTGTATGTATGTATGTATGTATGTATGTGTTTGTATGTATATATGTATTTGTTTTTATGTATATATGCATGTGTTTGTATGTATGTATGTATGCATGTGTTTGTATGTATATATGCATGTGTTTATATGTATGTATGTATGTGTGTATGTATGTGTTTGTATGTATATATGCATGTGTTTGTATGTATATATGTATGTGTTTGTATGTATATATGCATGTGTTTGTATGTATATATGTATGTATGTGTTTGTATGTATATATGCATGTGTTTGTATGTATATATGCATGTGTTTGTATGTATATATGTATGTGTTTGTATGTATATATGCATGTGTTTGTATGTATATATGTATGTGTTTGTATGTATATATGTATGTGTTTGTATGTATATATGTATGTGTTTGTATGTATATATGCATGTGTTTGTATGTATATATTTATGTGTTTGTATGTATATATGTATGTGTTTGTATGTATATATGTATGTGTTTTTATTTATGTATGTATGTATGTGTTTGTATGTATATATGTATGTGTTTGTATTTATTTATGTATGTATGTATGTATGTGTTTGTATGCATATATGTATGTGTTTGTATGTATATATGTATGTGTTTGTATGTATATATGTATGTGTTTATGTATGTGTTTGTATGTACCGTATTTTTCGGAGTATAAGTCGCACCTGCCCAAAATGCATAATAAAAAAGGAAAAAAACATATATAAGTCTATGAAAAAAACTGCGACTTATAGTCCGAAAAATACGGTATAAATGTATGTGTTTGTATGTATTATGTATGTGTTTGCATGTATGTATGTGTTTGTATGTATATATGCATGTGTTTGTATGTATATATGCATGTGTTTGTATGTATATATGTATGTTATTGTATGTATATATGCATGTGTTTGTATGTATGTATGTGTTTGTATGTATATATGCATGTGTTTGTATGTATATATGTATGTGTTTGTATGTATATATGCATGTGTTTGTATGTATGTATGTATGTATGTATGTTTGTATGTCTATATGTATGTGTTTGCATGTATATATGCATGTGTTTGTATGTATGTATGCGTTTGTATGTATATATGTATGTATATATGTATGTGTTTGTATGTGTTTATGTATGTGTTTGTATGTATACATGCATGTGTTTGTATGTATATATGTATGTGTTTGTATGTATGTGTTTGTATGTATGTATGTGTTTGTATGTATATATGTATGTGTTTGTAGGTATATATGTATGTGTTTGTATGTATATATGTATGTGTTTGTATGTATATATGTATGTGTTTGTATGTATATATGCATGTGTTTGTATGTATATATATATATATGCATTTTTTTTTCTTCTTCTTTCTATCGACTCCCGCGCCAAACAGTGAATATACCCAAACATTTAATAAAGTCAAATACAAATAAGGCAACAAGAGAAGTATCCGACACTTCTCTTTTCTAAAGTCCACGTGCACAGCAGATATAGATCATCTACATCAACAACATGAGTGTGGACAGATGTGGCACGAGGGCCGTAGTTTGGGGATCCCTGGTGGACAGGAGGTAAAAATCCTCCACATTGCGATTGATTCTTCGGTTTGTTTAGGAGCTGAAAATGGGTTGAGTGTGTTATGTTACACAGATGTGTGGAAGAGCAAGACAGACGTGGATGGCAGCAGACAAACACGTGAGAGGAGAACATGCAACATGCATTAAAGTGCTCATCAGGCGTACACAATCACAGCTTGGCCGCGCTCCAGCGGACCCCCAATGGTCATTGACGGAGCCCGCCCAGTCAGAGTGCCTCTTCTGCTCGCCTTCAGAAAAAAAGCGTCTGTCACAAGCCAAGCGAGGAAATCAAGCGCCACAGGCCTGCTCCTTTGAGATACCAAACCCATTTTCTACGTTCTGCTTTCTCGGGAAGGAATACCCAGAATCCCCCAGCCCCGCAGGAGACGAGGGGGGAAGCTCATTCTCCCATGCAAATGAGGTCGTGCCTTATCGGGCCCAGTCCTACCTTGAAGGACTCAAAGAAGCCTCCGCCTCCTCCGCCGCCGCCGTTCTCCAGCTTGTCGTCGTCTCCGCCCAGACCCATCATGGACTGGCTGTTGACATGCAGCTCCTCGTACAGGGTCTCCAGCAGGGCTGAGCGGGTGCGCTCCTGAAGCAGCAAGTGACATTCATTAGGGCTTTTTATTCTTGGGGTAACAATTCAGGATCCATTCTCCATTGGAAACAATTCTCATATATGTATATATATATACATATACTGTACATATATACATATACATATTCACATACACATATATATACATACATATATACAGTACACATACACATATATAAAACATACATAACAAAACGTCACATGTCGGAGCATGATCCATAACCATCCTGAACGGACTGCCCCATTGTCCCTCATAACTGCCTTCTCTTCGGTGCAATAACCCATTCCACCAACCACCCTGTTTTTGTTTTTGTTTTTTTCATGTATATATTCATTTCACACCATATTCATTGCACTTCTACATTTTTTATATTTTTATATATTTGCACATTGTTTTTCTAGCATACACACATCGCACTGTATGGAATGGCCTCAATCTCGTTACCTTGCGTAATGACAATAAAGCTGATTCTGATTCTGATGATAACATAAATGTGCAGTAAATGAGTGTTTCCATGGTGACGCCCCGTATAGTACACAAAAAATCCTCATTTAAATACATTTTGGTGTCTTTTAGTAATTCTAATGACCTCCGTTTTTTTTGCATCGAATATTTATTTTAAAATATTTCTTATTTCTTCTAAAAGAAATGGCATTTTTGCGTATTAATCATGCACGTTCAGCGATAACAAAAACAAATTGTTTCCTGCTTTTTTGAAAACGTAACAAAACGTCACATGTAGGAACATGATAACATGAAAAGTGCAGTAAATGAGTGTCTCCATGGTGATTCCCCGTATAGTACACAAAAAATCCTCATTTAAATACGTTTTGGTGTCTTTTAGTATTTCTAATGACGTCCGTTTTTTTGCATAGAATATATTTTATTAAAATATTTCTTATTTCTTCTAAAAGAAACATAATTTTTGCGTATTAATCATGCACCTTCAGCGATAACAAAAACAAATTAGCTCCTGCTTTTTTGAAAACGTAACAAAACGTCACATGTAGGAGCATGATAACATGAATGTGCAGTAAATGAGTGTCTCCATGGTGACGCCCTGCATAGTACACAAAAAATCCTCATTTAAATACGTTTTGGTGTCATTTAGTAATTTTAATGACGTCCGTTTTTTTGCGCAATGGAATATATATTATTAAAATATTTATTTCTTCTTAAAAAAAACGTAATTTTTGCGTATATTGAGCATGCATCTTCCGCGATTAAAAAAAACAAACTGTCTCCTACTTTTTTAAAACCGTAACAAAACGTAATAATAACATGAATGTGCAGTAAATGAGTGTTTCCATGGTGATGCCCCATACAGTACACAAAAAATCCTCATTTAAATACGTTTTGGTGTCTTAGTATTTCTAATGACGTCCGTTTTTTTCTGCATGGAATATATATTTATTAAAATATTTATTATTCTTAAAAACATTAATTTTTTCGCATATTGAGTATGCACCCTCAGCGATAAAAAAACTAAAAATGTCTCCTTCTTTTTTGAAAACGTAACAAAACGTCACATGTCAGAGCATAATAATAACATGAATGTGCAGTAAATGAGTGTTTCCATGGCGACGTCCCGTATAGTACACAAAAAAATCCTCATTTAAATACGTTTTGGTGTCTTTTAGTATTTTTAATGACCTCCGTTTTTTTCGCATGGAATACATATTATTAAAATATTTATTTCTTCTTAAAAAAACTTCATTTTTGCATATTGAGCATGCACCTTCAACGATTAAAAAAAAAATTCTCCTGCTTTTTTGAAAACGTAACAAAAATGACAACATGAATGTGCAGTAAATGAGTGTCTCTATGGTGACGCCCCGTAGAGTACACAAAAAATCCAAATTTTAATACGTTTTGGTGTCTTTTAGTATTTTTAATCACCTCCGTTTTTTTTTTGCATGGAATATTTATTTTAAAATATTTGTAATTTTTTCTTAAATATATATATTTTAGTATAATTTTTGCGTATTGAGCATGCACCTTCAGCGATTAAAAAAAACTGTCTCCTGCTTTTTTGAAAACGTAACAAAACATAACATGTAGGAACATGATAGTATTTTTAATGACACCCATTTTTTTTCACATAGAATATATATTATTCAAATGTTTATTTTTTCTTTAAAAAAAAGTTATTTTTGCGTATTGAGCATGCACCTTCAGCGATAACAAAAACAGAAACTGTCTCATGCTTTTTTGAAAATGTAACAAAACGTCACATGTAGGAGCATAATAACATGAATGTGCAGTAAATGAGTGTCTCCATGGTGACGCCCCGCATAGTACACAAAAAAAATCTTCATTTAAATAAGTTTTGGTGTCTTTTAGTATTTTTAATGACGTCCGTTTTTTCCGCATAGAATATATATTATTAAAATATTTATTTCTTCTTAAAAAAACGTAATTTTTGCGTATATTAAGCATGCATCTTCCGCGATTAAAAAAAAACAAACTGTCTCCTGCTTTTTTAAAACCGTAACAAAACGTAATAATAACATGGATGTGCAGTAAATGAGTGTTTCCATGGTGATGCCCCATATAGTACACAAAAAATCCTCATTTAAATACGTTTTGGTGTCTTTTAGTATTTTTAATGACGTCCGTTTTTTTGCATAGAATATATTTTATTAAAATATTTCTTATTACTTTTAAAAGAAACGTCATTTTTGCATATTGAGCATGCACCTTAAGCGATAACAAAAACAAATTGTCTCCTGCTTTTTTGAAAACGTAACAAAACGTCACATGTAGGAGCATGATAACATGAAAAGTGCAGTAAATGAGTGTCTCCATGGTGACGTTGTCAGGTTTGTCACTGACGGTTTAGTTATGTTTTGAGTTTTTCCTCTGTGTGTGTGTAGTATTTCCTGTCAGCGCTCTTGTTTTGGTTCTGTTTCCTGTTTCTCCCTGAGTGTTGTGTCCCCTCAGCTGTGGCTGATTGGCACCTGGCCACACCTGGTGTCAATCAGCCAGCTGCTATTTATACCTGCCCTACCCTCCAGTCACTGCTGGATCATTGTCGTTCCTACCTGTCGTGTCGTTGTTCTTAATACTTGTCGTTGTAGCTCTGTCTACTTTTGTTTCACTCTGCTCATGTCCTAGTTCCTTCGTGTCACAGTAAGTGTTTTTGGTTTCTTGTCCACAGTTAGCCTCTGTGCTATTTTAGTTCATAGCCAAGTTTGTTCTCCGCCTTGTGCGCGCCTTTTGTTACCCTTTCGTTTGTAGTTTTGCCTTAGTGTTTAATTAAATCATGTTTTCTCGTACAATGCCTTCCGCCTTCTCTGCATCTTGGGGTTCGTCACCTACAACTCCTGACAGACGTCCCTTATAGTACACAAAAAATCCTCATTTAAATACGTTTTGGTGTCATTTAGTAATTTTAATGACGTCCGTTTTTTTGCGCATTGGAATATATATTATTAAAATATTTATTTATTCTTAAAAAAAACTTAATTTTTGCGTATATTGAGCATGCATCTTCCGCGATTAAAAAAACCAAACTGTCTCCTGCTTTTTTAAAACCGTAACAAAACGTAATAATAACATGAATGTGCAGTAAATGTGTTTCCATGGTGATGCCCCATGCAGTACACAAAAAATCCTCATTTAAATACGTTTTGGTGTCTTTTTGTATTTTTATTGATGTCCGTTTTTTTCCGCATGGAATATATATTATTAAAATATTTATTTATTCTTAAAAACATTCATTTTTTCGCATATTGAGCATGCACCCTCAGCGATAAAAAAAACTAAAATTGTCTCCTGCTTTTTTGAAAACGTAACAAAGCGTCACATGTCAGAGCATAATAACATGAATGTGCAGTAAATGAGTGTTTCCATGGTGACGCCCTTTATAGTACACAAAGAAATCCTCATTTAAATACATTTTGGTGTCTTTTAGTATTTTTAATGACCTCCGTTTTTTGCGCATGGAATATTTATTATTAAAATATTTATTTCTTCTTAAAAAAATTTAATTTTTGTGTATTGAGCATGCACCTTCAACGATTAAAAAAAAAATTCTCCTGCTTTTTTGAAAACGTAACAAAAATGATAACATGAATGTGCAGTAAATGAGTGTCTCTATGGTGACGCCCCGTATAGTAAACAAAAAATCCTAATTTAAATATGTTTTGATGTCTTTTAGTATTTTTAATGATACTAAATTTTGCATGGAATATTTATCTTAAAAATATTTGTAATTTTTTCTTAAATATATATATTTTAGTATCATTTTTGCGTATTGAGCATGCACCTTCAGCGATTAAAAAAAACTGTCTCCTGCTTTTTTGAAAACGTAACAAAACGTAAGATGTAGGAACATGATAGTATTTTTAATGACACCCATTTTTTTTCGCATAGAATATATATTATTCAAATATTTATTTTTTCTTAAAAAAACGTCATTTTTGCGTATTAATTATGCACCTTCAGCGATAACAAAAACAAAAACTGTCTCCTGCTTTTTTGAAAACGTAACAAAACGTCACATGTAGGAGCATGATAACATGAATGTGCAGTAAATGAGTGTTTCCATGGTGACGCCCCGCAGAGTACACAAAAAAAATCCTCATTTAAATACGTTTTGGTGTCATTTAGCATTTTTAATGACGTCCGTTTGTTTCGCATAGAATATATATTATTAAAATATTTATTTCTTCTTAAAAAAATGTAATTATATTATTATTACGTATTGAGCATGCACCTTCAACGATTTAAAAAAAAAATTCTCCTGCTTTTTTAAAAACGTAACAAAAATGACAACATGAATGTGCAGTAAATGAGTGTCTCTATTAGGGATGTCCCGATCCAGGTTTTTGCACTTCCGATCCGATACCGATATTGTTTTTGCACTTCCGATCCGATACCGATACTGACCGATACTGGCCTATCCGAGCATGTATTAAAGTTTAAAGTTATTTAGCCTACTTAGTTGTCAGAATCATGTTGAAAAGGGTTTTAGTACTCTTGATAACAACTAGCCAGCTGAATTAGGGGCGTTTGAATAATACACAATGGTTGGTAACAAGAAACTGACCTGTTTATTCAAAGATAAACACAAAATAGACAAAATTATACATGACAAACAGAAAGGGCATCATTGAACTAGGGCTGGGCGATATGGCCTTTTTTAAATATTGCGATATTTTAAGGCCATATTGCGATACACAATATATATCTCCATATTTTGCCTTAGCCTTGAATGAACACTTGATGCATATAATCACAGCAGTATGATGATTCTATGTGTTTTGATTGATTGATTGAGACTTTTATTAGTAGGTTGCACAGTGAAGTACATATTCCGTACAATTGACCACTAAATGGTAACACCACAATAAGTTTTTCAACTTGTTTAAGTCGAAGCCACTGATTCATGATACAGATATATACTATCAGATATATACTATCATCATAATACAGTCATCACACAAGATAATCACATTGAATTATTTACATTATTTATGGGGGGGCCCCTGATGTAAGTATCAAAAAGACAGCCAAAAGAGTTTGATATGAGAATAAATCTAAAGTTGGTTGATGTGGAAATTTTTGCCATTTTGATGGTGTGGAGTCTGGACGTGTGGCACCGAATGGAGATAAGCGTCTCGACAGACGTCACAATATTTGAACAATGATGACGAAAACTGTTGTCTCTGTCGTGTCCGTGTGTCGAAAATTGTTATGCGCTTATTTTTTATTTAATTTTGTGCGTGGCATAGATTTGCCGTGCGCAGAGGACGCTTGAGCAGGCGCGCACCTTAGCGGCTGCGCTAGCATCACAGCTAACGTTAGCCATGCCGCTACCTCGCTCTCTGCTGGGAGAGGACGTATACGTATGTGACGTATGACGTGACAGTATGTGACGTATGTCTTGACAGTATGTGACGTGTGTAAGAAGGTGCGCTCACTGTCTGTGAGAGGGAGACACAGGAAAGAGTGAGAAGAGCCTGTCGTGTAAAGCCAGCAGCTAAAAGCAACTGCGTGAGAATTGTGGATGTGTTGAAGGTGTGCTGGAAAATGCGGAACGGAAATTACGGAGCAGCAGAAAAGTGGAATGTATTATTTAAATAGGTGCGTTGGAAAACACGGACCGGAGTTTTTTTTAAACTGGATCTGGATCGGCATTTTCCCATGCCTTGCCGATACGCAATTTTTGGCAAATATCTGCAGCCGATCCGATCCAAATATCGGATCGGGACATCCCTAGTCTCTATGGTGACGCCCCGTATAGTACACAAAACATCCTCATTTAAATACGTTTTGGTGTCTTTTAGTATTTTTAATGACCTCTGTTTTTTTTTGCATGGAATATTTATTTTAAAAATATTTGTAATTTTTTCTTAAATATATATATTTTAGTATAATTTACGTTTTGGTGTATTTTAGTATTTTTAATGACGTCCGTTTTTTTGGCATATAATATATATTATTAAAATATTTCTCATTTCTTAAAAAAAATAATAAATTTTTGCGTATATTGAGCATGCATCTTCCGCGATATATTAGTCAAATATTTCTTATTTCTTCTAAAAAAAACTTCACTTTTTTTGCACCTTTAGCGATAAAAAAAACAAAACTGTCCTCTGCCTGTTTGAAAACATAACAAAATGTGCAGTAAATGAGTGTTTCCATGGTGATGCCCCGTATAGTACACGCAAAATCCTGATTTGCACCATTTTTCAATTGCACATGCAGTCTTAGTAGATCACGCCCAACATGCTATTTTATAGATTGCTCACGCTGTTTAGCGTGTGGTAAATCAGGTGAGATTTTTTGTTTGTTTTGTTTGCGAAATTAAACACGGACAAACCGACGACTTTGTTCAGCGTAATCTTTAACTGTGCAATAACCCAGACCAAAATAACCCAAAATGTGGCAAACCTTTGGTGGAGATTTTGGTCAAAAAACGAATCCTACTACAAACCCCGTTTCCATATGAGTTGGGAAATTGTGTTAGATGTAAATATAAATGGAATACAATAATTTGCAAATCACACTTTCAAGTCATATTCAGTTAAATGCACTACAAAGACAACATATTTGATGTTCAAACTCATAAACTTTATTTTTTTTTTTACAAATAATAATTAACTTAGAATTTCATGGCTGCAACACGTGCCAAAGTAGTTGGGAAAGGGCATGTTCACCACTGTGTTACATCACCTTTTCTTTTAACAAACTCAATAAATGATTGGAAGCTGAGGAAACTAATTGTTGAAGCTTTGAAAGTGGAATTCTTTCCCATTCTTGTTTTATGTAGAGCTTCAGTCGTTCAACAGTCCGGGGTCTCCGCTGTCGTATTTTACGCTTCATAATGCGCCACACATTTTCGATGGGAGACAGGTCTGGACTGCAGGCGAGCCAGGAAAGTACCCGCACTCTTTTTTTACGAAGCCACGCTGTTGTAACACGTGCTGAATGTGGCTTGGCATTGTCTTGCTGAAATAAGCAGGGGCGTCCATGAAAAAGACGGCGCTTAGATGGCAGCATATGTTGTTCCAAAACCTGTATGTATCTTTCAGCATTAATGGTGCCTTCCCAGATGTGTAAGTTACCCATGCCTTGGGCACTAATGCACCCCCATACCATCACACATGCTTGCTTTTGAACTTTGCGTCGATAACAGTCTGGATGGTTCGCTTCCCCTTTGGTCCGGATGACACGATGTGGAATATTTCCAAAAACAATTTGAAATGTGGACTCGTCAGACCACAGAACACTTTTCCACTTTGCATGAGTCCATCTTAGATGATCTCCGGCCCAGAGAAGCCGGCGGCGTTTCTGGGTGTTGTTGATAAATGGCTTTCGCTTTGCATAGTAGAGTTTTAACTTGCACTTACAGATGTAGCGACCAACTGTATTTAATGACAGTGGTTTTCTGAAGTGTACCTGAGCCCATGTGGTGATATCCTTTAGAGATTGATGTCGGTTTTTGATACAGTGCCGTCTGAGGGATCGAAGGTCACGGTCATTCAATGTTGGTTTCCGGCCATGCCGCTTACGTGCAGTGATTTCTCCAGATTCTCTGAAACTTTTGATGATATTATGGACCATAGATGTTGAAATCCCTACATTTCTTGCAAATGCACTTTGAGAAACGTTGTTCTTAAACTGTTCAACAATTTGCTCACGCATTTGTTGACAAAGTGGTGACCCTCGCCCCATCCTTTCTTGTGAAAGACTGAGCATTTCATGGAATTTACTTTTATACCCAATCATGGCACCCACCCGTTCCCAATTTGCCTGTTTATCAGTATTTATTGCCACCTTTCCCAACTTTTTTGTCACGTGTTGCTGGCATCAAATTCTAAAGTTAATGATTATTTGCAAAAAAAAAATGTTTTATCAGTTTGAACATCAAATATGTTGTCTTTGTAGCATATTCAACTGAATATGGGTTGAAAACGATTTGCAAATCATTGTATTCCGTTTATATTTACATCTAATACAATTTCCCAACTCATATGGAAACAGGGTTTGTAGATGAGCTCGGGCTCAGAGAAGCCGACAGTGCTTCTGGGTGTTGTTGATAAATGGCTTTGGCTTTGCATAGTAGAGTTTTAACTTGCACTTACAGATGTAGCGACCAACTGTAGTTACTGACAGTGGGTTTCTGAAGTGTTCCTGAGCCCATGTGGTGATATCCTTTACACACTGATGTCGCTTTTTGATGCAGTACCGCCTGAGGGATCGAAAGTCGCGTGCTTAGCTGCTTACGTTACGCTTTTATACCCAATCATGGCACCCACCTGTTCCCAATTAGCCTGCACACCTGTGGGATGTTCCAAATAAGTGTTTGATGAGCATTCCTCAACTTTATCAGTATTTATTGCCACCTTTCCCAACTTCTTTGTCACGTGTTGCTGGCATCAAATTCTAAAGTTAATGATTATTTGCAAAAAAAAAAATGTTTATGAAAATGATTTGCAAATCATTGTATTCCGTTTATATTTACATCTAACACAATTTCCCAACTCATATGGAAACGGGGTTTGTAAAAGTGAGGAGTGCAAAAAGCAAGATGTCGGTGTAGTCTGTTCCAGGGTTAAAAAGTTGCCGTCATAATAACGTTATAGCGGAATCCTCTCCTCACCTCCAGCTTGGCAAACTTCTCCGCCTTGTAGCAGGCGTACTCGGCATTGATGAGCTTGGTGAACAGGAACTCGCGAAGCTCCGGGCCCTGAGGAGGTTGCAGATCACCCGCGGGGTCGCAAAGAGAGAAGACGAATTGAAGGATTGTTTTCCACCCTGCTGGCGGCATGCCTTCACTAACCTTTTTGAAGACGGCCGGGTCAGGCAGGGCCGGCTCAAAGAAGGGCACGTCATCCCGGGCTGTCACAGACACCTGCCAACGGAGGAGGCGGCGGCGCTCAAATGGCGAATTTGTGGAAAAACCTCATGTTCCCCCGGAGACAAACCTTATAGGCGACGTAGTCCGTGCACGCCTTGTCCAGCTGCACCACCACGTAGGCGTGCAGGAAGTTGGACTGGATCATGTCGGGGACAAAGGGCGTGTTGGCGTCCTGGAACACGATGGCGATGATGTCGTTGCCTATGTGCCTTTTTCTCTGCAGCTGGATGACAACATCAAAATACCGTAAGTGCACTAACTACAGCTGGGGCGTTTTATTTTGAAAACTCAAAACCTTTTTTCAACTTTGATAATTATTTGGAGTGCAACAAAAATGTTTCTCATCTTCAAATTGGGCCCGCGAGATGTCATGTGGGCAACTTACTAGAGATGTCCGATAATATCAGGCTGCCGATATTATCGGCCGATAAATGCTTTAAAATGTAATATCGGTATCGGTTTCAAAAAGTAAAATGTATGACTTTTTAAAACGCCGCTGTGTACACGGACGTAGGGAGAAGTACAGAGCGCCAATAAACCTTAAAGGCACTGCCTTTGCGTGCCGGCCCAGTCACATAATATCTACGGCTTTTCACACACACAAGTGAATGCAATGCATACTTGGTCAACAGCCATACAGGTCACACTGAGGGTGGCCGTATGAACAACTTTAACACTGTTACAAATATGCGCCACACTGTGAACCCACACCAAACAAGAATGACAAACACATTTCGGGAGAACATCCGCACCGTAACACAACATAAACACAACAGAACAAATACCCAGAAACCCTTGCAGCACTAACTCTTCCGGTACGCTACAATATACACCCCCCGTCCCAACCTCAACCCTGCCCACCTCAACCTCCTCATGCTCTCTCAGGGAGAGCATGTCCCACATTCCAAACTTCTGTCTCGAGGCATGTTAAA
This sequence comes from Nerophis lumbriciformis, assembly GCF_033978685.3. Lineage (NCBI taxonomy): Eukaryota > Metazoa > Chordata > Actinopteri > Syngnathiformes > Syngnathidae > Nerophis > Nerophis lumbriciformis. Next base: position 34,013,281 of record NC_084550.2, on the reverse strand, counting down.
AAAAATAATGCACTTTGTGACTTCAATAATAAATATGGCAGTGCCATGTTGGCACTTTTTTCCATAACTTGAGTTGATTTATTTTGGAAAACCTTGTTACATTGTTTAATGCATCCAGCGGGGCAGCACAACAAAATTAGGCATAATAATGTGTTAATTCCACGACTGTATATATCGGTATCGGTTGATATCGGAATCGGTAATTAAGATTTGGACAATATCGGAATTTCGGCAAAAAAGCCATTATCGGACATCTCTACAATTTACCCACAGGGAGATTAGATTTTTGATGCTGCTATCATGTCGCCATCTAGTGGACAAGGTGAGTAATTCAGGTCAACGACCTTTATTTTGCACAGAATGGGGTAATGTTAAAGTTAAAGTACCAATGATTGTCACACACACACTAGGTGTGGCGAAATTATTCTCTGCATTTGACCCATCACCCTTGAACACCCCCTGGGAGGTGAGGGGAGCTGCAGCATTAACTTATATGACCCAATGCAAACAACCTTCCCTAGTCATATTGCATACATAAAACAATGCAAATCCAACCAACACAAAATGTCAACAGATGGTCACACACCTACTCAGTGGCCTAGTGGTTAGAGTGCCCGCCCTGAGATGGGTAGGTTGTGAGTTCAAACCCCGGCCGAGTCATACCAAAGACTGTAACAATGGGACCCATTACCTCCCTGCTTGGCACTCAGCATCAAGGGTTGGAATTGGGGGTTAAATCACCAAAAATTATTCCCGGCTCACTGCTCCCCTCACCTCCCAGGGGGTGATCAAGGGTGATGGGTCAAATGCAGAGAATCAATTTGCCACACCTCGTGCGTGTGTGACAACATTGGTACACAACCTACTCACAGAGCTTATAAATTTTTTTTTTTTACAATTCTATCCATTACAAAGCATGATGGCAAAAGGCAAAACACTCTCCACACTTATCCATGTTTTTGGCACATTTTAGCTACTTGATATTTCTGATTGATTACAAAACTTTCAAGAGGTCGTACACCATTTTTAATAACATTGGGAGCTCGTTCTATGATGAACTACATTCCTCCATAAAATAGATAAATAGCTCTGATAGAGTTCTATATTACTTTAAAGAAAACTGTTTATTGTTGAATAACATTTTAATAAACATGTAATAAAGTGTAACACAAATAAGGCAACAAGAGAAGTAACCAACACTTCTCTTTTGTAAAGTAAAGGAGTACAGCAGATATAGATCATCTACAGCAGTGTTTTTCAACCTTTTTTGAGCCAATGCACATTTTTTGCGTTGAAAAAATGCGGAGGCACACCACCAGCAGAAATCACTAAAAAACGAAACTCAGTTGACAGTAAAAAGTTGTTGTCGTAATTGTTGGATATGACTTTAAACCATAACCAAGCATGCATCACTATAGCTCTTGTCTCAAAGTAGGTGTACTGTCACCACCTGTCACATCACACCCTGACTTATTTGGACTTTTTTGCTGTTTTCCTGTGTGTAGTGTTTTACTTCTTGTCTTGCGCTCCTATTTTGGTGGCTTTTCCTCTTTTTTTTGGTATTTTCCTGTAGCAGTTTCATGTCTTCCTTTGAGTGATATTTCCCGCATCTACTTTGTTTTAGCAATCAAGAATATTTCAGTTGTTTTTATCCTTCTTTGTGGGGACATTGTTGATTGTCATGTCATGTTCGGATGTACATTGTCTTTGCTCCACAGTAAGTCTTTGCTGTTGTCCAGCATTCTGTTTTTGTTTACTTTGTAGCCAGTTCAGTTTTAGTTTCGTTCTGCATAACCCTCCCTAAACTTCAATGCCTTTTGTTTATTTTTGGTTTAAGCATTAGACACCTTTTTACCTGCACACTGCCTCCCGCTGTTTCCGACATCTACAAAGCAATTAGCTACCTGCTGCCACCTACTGATATGGAAGAGTATTACACGGTTACTCTGCCCAGCTCTAGACAGCACCGACACTCAACAACAACACATCATTTACAGACTATAATTACTGGTTTGCAAAAAATATTTTTAACCCAAATAGGTGAAATTAGATCATCTCCCATGGCACACCAGACTGTATCTCACGGCACACTAGTGTGCCGCGGCACAGTGGTTGAAAAACACTGCTCTACATCAACAATATGATTTATCTGAGTGGCTGGACACAACTGATTAAATATATATATATATATATATATATATATATATATATATATATATATTTATATATATATATATATATATATATCCGAATAAATCTTGATTTTTACTTTTAACAATTCCTAATTGATTAAAACAATTTATTTAAAAAATATGTTTTTAATTGATTTTTGAATAAAACAAATCAAACATTTTTTGAAATAACAAAAAAAAATCTAACATCTATTTAAAAAAAAAAAAATAAATAAAAAAAAAAAAAAAAAAAAAAAAAAATATATATATATATATATATATATATATATATATATATATATATATATATATATATATATATATATATATATATATATATATATATATATATATACACACCGTATATTACCAAATAAACGCCCTTGTGCAAATAACCGCCCATGTCCTAATAGCCGCCCGGGGTCTGACCCCATTTTGTGAAATAAACGCCTCTTCCTAATAAACGCCTATGTCCAAATAGCCGCCCATGGGCTGTTATTTACATAATTTAGATTAAAATCATATTGACTTCATTAAACCCAATTTATAAGCTAAAAGGAAAAGCAAAGGTGCAATAATTCTGGTCATTACGGTAACAGCAGACGTTACGTGGGGATTCTGGGTAATCAACATATTGCAATGGGTGACCGCATATAGCGTAACACACACTCAACGGCAACAACAAACCCACGAGGAAAAGTTTCAACATGACAAGCAACAGCAGCAGTGAGTTGAATGAACAGGATAGCGGTACACCACAACTGATGGACGGGAATACTTTAAGGGGGAAGAACAGAAAGTTTGACTTAAAGTTCAAGCTAGCTGTTGTGAAGTATGCGGAGCAGAATTCTGGTTTGGCAGCGGCCAGGCAGTTTAACGTTGACCCAAAACGTGTACGAGAATGGAAACAAAAAAAGGGAGAACTACAATCTCAGTCGGCAATCGATGGAAAACGGGCTCGCTTATCTGGTGGAGGTAGGAAGAAAGTGAGCGACGAGCTTGATGCTAATTTGTGTCAGTGGATACATCACGTTCGTGGACTGAACCACTGTGTGTCCCGCAAAATGAACCGCATTAAGGCAAAGGACAGTGACAGTATTATTGTTCTGTTTTGATGGTGGGTTTTATACTTGAGTACTTGGTACCATAATTTTATTTTTCCCGGTAGGCTGCTTTATTTAAAAAGTTTATTTATTTTTAGTATTTGTATTCTATTTGACAATTGTTGCACTACTGTCATGTTGAGGCCTTGTTGATCTCTTGTCTTTTGATAGTCTTGTGTTTTTGTTTGTATGTTTACATTAGCTTTTACATTTAAAGTTTTTAGTACGAAAAAAAATACTGGACACTAACCATTGTAACCAAATAATGGCCTGGTGCAGGCTGGTGCAAAAATAAATAAAAGCCTTGTGCAAATAACCGCCCATGTCCTTATAGCCGCCCGGGGTCTGACCCCATTTTGTGAAATAAACGCCCGGGCTACTATTTGGTAATATACGGTATATATATATATATATATATATATATATATATATATATATATATATATATATATATATATGTACTTTTTTTTTTTTATCTATTTTTTTGGATCGATTAAGAAACGTTACAAGTAAGAATGAATATTCATTTTGACACCCCTATTAATAACAAACTATAATAGCTAAATGTTTAGCACGAATGTGGCACAAATGATCAGGACTGGTTTGGGGAGACTTTGGCTACTGTTGCGTCGGACCAGTTCTTCCTCCAAGGGAATCTAAATTACTGGTCAATCCCAAATTCTTTTGGATGACATATAAGCTGAGTAAGAAGGATCACCAGGCCGTTCACATTAGAAAAAACAAAGTGCTGTCTAATGTGAATGCAATGTGACCTGTATATGACGTCATGACGTCGCACGCACTGCAGTGTTTACTGGAGTAAACATGGCTTCCACTCCAGTCCGTCTCAGTACTGGTGCATTTGTGGCCATATCAGGGATTTTGCGCAATCAAAGTCAACATTTTCTGAACGGAATTATTGCGTGTAGAAGATTAAGAAGGAAGAAGACAAAGTATTTGGACTAGTTTTACGGGATATTTTGTTTCAATGTCGGAGACAGGAGTGCTGGAACTTTCACGTGAGTTCCTAAAACATTTTGTTCTCACCTGTTTTCTACTCTGTTGCCAGCTTTTTATGTTGTAACCGTCTATTTTGGCGAATAATCATGACGTTTATCACTTTTTGATGACGTTCTGGTGGGATGAATTCACATTCACGCATCATGTATATCTTCCATTTATTTCCACATACTCAGAGGCCTAGGTGGGATATGAAACATTCGTAGTTGCACTGTTCACACGGACTGAAAAGGTTGGATACAGGTCTCATACGGGCAACACAATGGGAACTGACCTGCAGTGTGAACGATACTTATCAATCATAAAACCTTAATAACAGAAAAACTATTCAAGATAAAAACATTTTTGCAGAACAAACGAACGGGACGTGTTTGGAGAGATTTTGACAAGGTGGGGGTTATGATTAATAACACGTTAATGACACATTAATAACACAAAACTGTAACAGACAAAGATATTTTGCAGCAAAAACAAATGGAATAAGTTTAGTCACAAATGGAGATTTTCGCAGCACAAATGTATATGCAATATGTATGTAATAATAATATTAATAATAATTGTTGTTTTTTAATAATAATAATAATAATAATGATATTTATAGTATAATTAAAAATAATAATGATAATAATGATAACTATGTAAATCGCTTTGAGTCACTAGAGAACAGCGCTATATAAAATAATCTTCACTTCACTTAATAATAACAATTATTATTATTATTATGACAATAATGTTAATAATAATAATAATAATGATACTGATAGTATTAACAATAATAACGATAATAATAATGATAAGTATGTAAGGCCCTTGGAGTCACTAGAGAAAAGTGCTATACAAATAAACTTTACTTTGCATAATAATAATAATAATAGTAATAATAATAATTTTAATAATAATAATAATGATAATAATGTTAATTATAGTAATAATAATGGTAATAATAATGATAAGTATGTCAAGCGCTTTGAGTCACTACTGAGAAGCGCTTTATAAATAAACTTCACTTCATATAATAATAATAACAAAATTAATAATAATTTATATTGTTAATAATAATAATGATAATAATGATATTGATAGTATAATTAACAATAATAATAATAATAATAACTATGTAAAGCGCTTTAAGTCACTAGAGAAAAGCGCTATATAAAATAATCTTCACTTCACATAATAATAATAACAATATTAATAATAATAATAATTATGACAATAATGTTAATAATAAAAGTAATAATACTACTGATAGCATAATTAATAATAATAACGATAATAATAATAACTATGTAAATCGCTTTGAGTCACTAGAGAAAAGCACGATATAAAATAATCTTCACTTCACATAATAATAACAATAATTATTATTATTATTGGGATAACAATAATGATAAAAATTATAGTAATAATAATTATTATTATGACAGTAATGTTAATAATAATAATAATAATGATACTGATAATATTATTAGTAATAATAACAATAATGATAAGTATGTAAAGCCATTGGAGTCACTAGAGAAAAGCGCTATATAAATAAACTTTACTTCGCATAATAATAATAATAGTAATAATAAAAATAATAATAATAATAATAATGATAATAATGTTAATAATAATAATAATAATGGTAATAATAATGATAAGTATGTAAAGCGCTTTGAGTCACTACAGAAAAGCGCTTTATAAATAAACTTGACTTCATATAATACTAATAATAATATTAATAATAATTGATATTGTTAATAACAATAATAATGATATTGATAGTATAATTAACAATAATAATGATAATAATAATGATAACTATGTAAATCGCTCTGAGTCACTAGAGAAAAGCGCTATATAAAATAATCTTCACTTCAAATAATAATAATAATAAAAATTATTATTATTATTATGACAATAATGTTAATAGTAATAATAATAATAATGATACTGATAATATTATTAATAATAATAACGATAATAATAATGATAAGTATGTAAAGCCCTTGGAGTCACTAGAAAAAAGCGCTATATAAATAAACTTTACTTCGCATAATAATAATAGTAATAATAATAATATTAATAATAATAATAATGATAATAATGTTAATACAAATAATAATAATAATAATAGTAATAATAATGACAAGTATGTAAAGCGCTTTGAGTCACTACAGAAAAGCGCTTCATAAATAAACTTCACTTCATATAATAATAATAATAATATTAATAATAATTGAAATTGTTAATGATAATAATAATGATATTGATAGTATAATTAACAATAATAATGATAATAATAACTATGTAAAGCGCTTTGAGTCACTAGAGAAAAGCGTTATATAATATAATCTTCAATTCACATAATAATAATAATAATAATAATTATGACAATAATGTTAATAATATTATTAATAATAATAACGATAATAATAATGATAAGTATGTAAAGCCCTTGGAGTCGCTAGAGAAAAGCACTATATAAATAAACTTTACTTCGCATAATAATAATAATATTAATAATAATAATATTAATAAAAATAATAATGATAATAATGTTAATAATAATAATAATAATGGTAATCATAATGATAAGTATGTAAAGCGCTTTGAGTCACTACAGAAAAGCGCTTTATAAATAAACTTCACTTCATACAATAATAATAATATTAATAATAATTGATATTGTTAATAATAATAATAATAATAATAATGATATTGATAGTATAATTAACAATAATAATGATAATAATGATTTTTGATTGATTGATTGAGACTTTTATTAGTAGGTTGCACAGTGAAGTACATATTCCGTACAATTGACCACTAAATGGTAACACCCCAATAAGTTTTTCAACTTGTTTAAGTCGGGGTCCACTTAAAGTGATTCATGTTACAGATATATACTATCATATATAGCTAACTATGTAAAGCGCTTTGAGTCCCTAGAGAAAAGCGCTATATAAAATAATCTTCACTTCACATAATAATAATAATAATAATAATAATTACGACGATTATGTTAATAATAATAATAATAATGCTACTGATAGTATTATTAATAATAATAACGATAATAATAATGACAAGTATGTAAAGCCCTTGGAGTCACTAGAGAAAAGCGCTATATAAATAAAATTTACTTCCCATAATAATAATAGTAATAATAATAATAGTAATAATGATAATAATGTTAATAATAATGATAATAATTTTAACTATGTAAAGCGCTTTGAATCACCAGAGAAAAGCGCTATATAAACTTCACTTCACATAAAAATAATAATAATAATGATAGAAATAATAGTAATAAGGATAATAATAATACCTGCTGGGAGTCTCCCTCGGTGTAAGGCAGCTTGGTGGACACGTGGAACATAATCTCCTTGTTGTGGAAGGTGGTGTAAACCGACTCACTCCCCGTCTGCCCGTGGGCGACATCCAGGCCTCCTCGGAACCTGCAGGACCGGCCAGAGAAACGTGAGGCGGAAGAAAAAAGCAAGCGACAGACGAGACAAGAAGTTTTCAATCAAACCGTGAGCTGCTCCACAAATCACTTTTACAAGGAATTAATTGAAAGGATCAATAGGAGTGATTGATGGGCAGCAGCAAGAGCTTCACTGCTAAATTGTGGCATGATACCATGGCAACCATTCAAAGAAATCTTTACTAAATAAAACTTGTACTTCAATCTGACAAAACCAAAATGATGTGTTTTTTAAAACCAATTAAATTAACGAGTTTCTGTCTATAAATATCTTATTGTAAAATGTATACAACGATTATACTTTTCTTACCTATTGGTGCATGTTTTTGTGTACAAAACCCAAAAGCAGTGGAGTTTTCACGTTGTGTAAATGGTAAATAAAAAGAGAATACAACAAATCCTTTTCAGCTTATATTCAATTGAATAGACTGCAAAGACAAGATATTTAATGTTCCCACTCAGAAACTTCATTTTTTTTTAGCAAATAATCATGAACTTAGAATTGAATGGCAGCAACACATTGCAAAAAAGGCATTTTTACCACTGTGTTACATGGCCTTTCCTTTTAACAACACTCAGTAAACCTTTGGTTAAATGCAACAACACATTTTTGTAACGATAACTTGAATTACAAGAGAAAGCAGATAAATGGAGGGGAAGAAAGAGGAGCGGACTGTATTAACCTTGTAGATTGTTATAGTAAAAATAGGTTAAGCTTTGTCAGTGTGACGTGTTTACCTAGTTTCCCCTAGTTGAAGTACCCATGATTGTCACACACACACTAGGTGTGGCGAAATTATTCCCTGCATTTGACCCGTCACCCTTGATCACACCCTGGGAGGTGAGGGGAGCAGTGAGCAGCAGCGATGGCCGCGCCCGGGAATAATTTTTGGTGATTTCACCCCCAATTCCAACCCTTGATGCTGAGTGTCAAGCAGGGAGGTAATGGCTCCCATTTTTATAGTCTTTGGTATGACTCGGCCGGGGCAACAACGTTAATATATGTTTGATGAAAGGTGATTATATGCATGAGTGTATGTATGTATATGTACTTGTATATGTACATGTATGTTTGTACAGTGAATGTATATGTACATGTATGTGTATATGTATGTTTGTACAGTGAATGTATATGTACAGTATGTGTATATGTATGTTTGTACAGTGAATGTATATGTACATGTATGTGTATATGTATGTATGTATGTACAGTGAATGTATATGTACATGTATGTGTATATGTATGTATGTACAGTGAATGTATATGTACATGTATGTGTATATGTATGTTTGTACAGTGAATGTATATGTACATGTATGTGTATATGTATGTTTGTACAGTGAATGTATATGTACAGTATGTGTATATGTATGTGTGTATATATGTATGAATAATGTCACGGGTGGTTACACCAAGCTGTGCCTTTATGTTGGGTTTTGTCAGTCTTCTGCGGTGTTTTGTGTTAGTTCCTGTCCTGTGCTTTTATTTTGGCGGCTCTTCTGGTTTTGTGGTGTTTTCCCGTGGCCGCGTCACTTCTGTCCCAAAGCATTTCCCCACACCTGTTTTCTGTTTGCAATTAAGACTATTTAAGTTGATGCTTTTTCTACCTTGGTTGGCGATACATTGTTGATGCTGCCGTTATCTGTTCACTGGTGACGACAACACAATCTTTTTTCATGCTGCGCTCTAGTACGCTCTTACTTTGTGGACGCCATCCGCTCCACATTTCATAGTAAGTGTTTTTTTGCTGCGTTGCAGCATTTTGTTTTGTGTCTGACACAGTCTGGCCGTTAAGAGCACATCACTTCTGCTCTCGCGTTTTGTTTTTGCTTCTTTAATTAATAAATACCCCTTTTTACTTCACGCTGCAGCCTTAAAATCACAACAACCTCCTGCGTCTTCCACGACGAACCGTTTGACAGAATAGTTGTGTAAAAAACCCAAAAGCAGTGAAGTTGTCACGTTGTGTAAATGGTAAATAAAAAGAGAATACAACAAATCCTTTTCAACTTATATTCAATTGAATAGACTGCAAAGACAAGATATTTCATGTTCACACTGGAAAACTTTGTTATTTTTTGCAAATATTAGCTCATTTGGAATTTGATGCCTGCAACATGTTTCAAAAAAGCTGGCACAAGTGGCAAAAAAGACTGAGAAAGTTGAGGAATGCTCATCCAACATTTATTTGGAACATGCCACAGGTGAACAGGCTAATTGGGAACAGGTGGGTGCCATGATTGGGTATAAAAGTAGATTCCATGAAATGCTCAGTCATTCACAAACGAGGACGACGCGAGGGTCACCACTTTGTCAACAAATGCCTGAGCAAATTGTTTAAGAACAACATTTCTCAACCAACTATTGCAAGGAATTTAGAGATTTCACCGTCTATGCTCCGTAATATCATCAAAAGGTTCAGAGAATCTGGAGAATTTACTGCATGTAAGCGGCAATACCTGTGACTTTCGATCCCTCAGGCGGTACTGCATCAGAAATCGACATCAGTGTGTAAAGGATATCACCACATGGGCTCAAAAACACTTCAGAAACCCACTGTCAGTAACTACAGTTGGACGCTACATCTGTAAGTGCAAGTTAAAAATATTCTATGCAAAGCCAAAGCCATTTATCAACAACACCCAGAACCGCAGCCGGCTTCGCTGGGCCCGAGCTCATCTAAGATGGACTGATGCAAAGTGGAAAAGTGTTCAAATTGTTTTTGGAAACTGTGGACGTTGTGTCCTCCGGGATGAAGAGGAAAAGAACCATCCGGATTGTTCTAGGTGCAAAGTTGAAAAGGCAGCATGTGTGATGGTATGGGGGTGTATTAGTGTCCAAGACATGGGTAACTTACACATCTGTGAAGGCACCATTAATGCTGAAAGGTACATACAGGTTTTGGAACAACATATGCTGCCATCTAAGCACTGTCTTTTTCATGGACGCCCCTGCTTATTTCAGCAAGACAATGCCAAGACACGTGTTACAACAGCCTGGCTTCATAGCCTGGTTTCTCAGTGTGAACATGAAATATCTTGTCTTTGCAGTCTATTCAATTGAATATAAGTTGAAAAGGATTTGCAAATCATTGTATTCTCTTTTTATTTACCATTTACACAACGTGACAACTTCACTGGTTTTAGGGTTTGTACAATAAATGCGTCTCCCGGGAACCAAAATATTGATATGAAGTCAATCAGTAAATATTGTTTAAAATGTTTGCATGATCCAGAGTCTTAATTTACGTCTTAAAAATCTCAGTAAAAAAATCATCCAAACCCTTTAAAGTCGTGCAGTTCAATCCTCTGGCCCAGAAAGTCCAAGAACTCTACAAAAGCCGGACTTTCCTCCACGTTCCCAAAGAGTTCCTCCTCCGTGGTCTGCAAGGGAGCTCAATCAGGGGGGACCTTTTCAAAATAAAACCCGTTGGCGTCTTCCTCACCTGTCCGAACCTTTGATACACCACGCCGAACTTGAAGTTGTTGCTGATGACGTGCTCGTCGAAGGTGGCGATGAGACGTGACGCCTGAGGACCAGAACGGGTGAGCGGGACCAGATGTTGACCAAGGATGGACTGGTGGCTTACCTTGGGGTAGAGGACCGGATAAAAGCGATCCACGTTGACCTCCTCGCAAATCAGCTGTGAACGATGAAGATGACGTTTGGAGACACTTTTGTGACCCTTGGATGACTTCGGTCTTACCTTGGCCATCTGGACCACGTTGGGGAACTCGGTGAGGCAGGAGATGGGGATGATGTCCTGGTAGGTTTTTAGCTTGGTGCTGAAAGTCAAAATAGTTTTGCTATTTCAATAACTCCAGTGGAGATTTGAAGTCCACGACAATTTCTGTTCAGGTATGTGGAGGGAGGTGTGGCCAGCGCGCCTGCAGGAGCAAAGGTCACCGCCTCTGTCTGTGGTGCTGAGGACGAGCACCATCGGATGGTCAGCAAGACGGTGAGACACAGCTGACAGGTGATTAGATTTCCCAGGTGGTACGTGTTAATCTAATCATCTGTTGTCTTTAACAGTAGGCGGCCGACGAGAACGGGGGGGGAGAGAGGATACGGACGTGACTGAAAAGTCACGTTCTGCTGGAGAAAGACTTTGACAAAAATCTATGCACATTAAAACTTTGTTAAAACTGCACAATTGGCCCCTGTGCCGTGTCGACAGTGGAACTGCTAGGAAGCAACTTCTACAAGGTCTATAAGCCTCATGCAAGTCTCTTTCAGGGGTGTCAGACCTTTTTTAAAGGAGGGCCACGTCACAGTTATGGCTGACCTTAAGGGGCCGCGTAACTGAATAATATTTGACTATTAATGTATAAGGCATTCACGGCCACATACGGCCCTTTGTGCGTCCCAATCATAAATTACAAAATAAATCTTAAAAAGTATCTATGTCAAGTGTGCAATACGATAAAGAATATAATTTGAATCGCCACTACACAACGAAGCACGAGGAAAAATACCGCAATCTGTCTGATGAAGCGCGAGCAAGGGAGGCTGATGCGTTGATGGTAAAACTGCAAACCCAACAAGGCTGTCAGGACAAGTTTCGTCATTTCTCACAAAATCCCCAGAAAAAGTAAGGCGTTTTCTGACGGAGAGTTTATTAAGGAGTGCTTATTGGACTCTGTTGCGCTGATATGCCCGGAGAAGAGGGCCCCATTTGAGAACGTGTCACTCTCCCGACACACTGTAGCGAGGCGGGTTGAGACCATCGCTGGAAACTTGGAGCTTCAGCTGAAGAACAGAACGGCCGACTTTGACTGTTTTTCACTGGCTTTGGATGAGAGCTGCGATGTACGTGACACCGCCCAGCTGCTCATCTTCTTACGTGGGATAACTGCAGACTTTCAAATCACGGAGTAGCTGGCAGCCATGCAGTCAATTAAAGAGACAACCACAGGTAATGACTTGTTCACATAGGTAAATGCGTGTTTGGACATGTTAGGACTGAAATGGGACAAGCTTGCAGGTGTGACAACATATGGTTGTCCAAATCTGACGGGGGAAAATGTTGGACTTTTTAAAGAGGATGCAGGATAAACTGACAGAAATGGACATTTTTGCATTGTATTATACATCAGGAAGTGTTGTGTAAGAAAGTGTTAAAAATAAAACCATCAAAAGCCATCTGCTTTTGTATAAAGTTAAGTTAGGTTAAATGAAATTGGTATTATTATTATTATTTATCTTACGGTATATCAAAAATAATTTGAGCAAAATGTAATTGAAATATTGTCGGTGTGGCCCTCCAGCAGTGCTCGGGTTGCTCATGCGGCCCCCGGTAAAAAATAATTGCCCACCCCTGGTACAAGGAGGGGTCTTATTATCCAGTAGGAAGGAGTTTCATGGAACCCCATTTGTCACGGTTTACCTGACACATGGAACGGAGACAAACGGGGCTGGAAGTCGCTCTTCTGTTGTTGTTCCGTTCAACTTTATTAAATTCAGCGTGCACGTCACGCCAGGCCGCATGAGGACCACATTGGAGTCTGTGCGCGTTTAAACTGGAGTCTGAATAAGATCACATTTGACTTTAATCTAAACAGTCAGCTGGATAAAATCTGATTTTGAAAACATTGGATGTGATCCACTTTGGCCTGCAGTGTAAATGCAGTCAATAATATGAAAAAACATATAATTATATAAATCCATATATATATATTTTACATGTATATTTTTGTTTTAATCACTGTTTATATATATAAACATACATATATAGATACTTATATTCATGTATATATACACATATATTAAGATACATATAAATATACATACATAAATATATGTATGTGTGGGGGAAAAAAATCACAAGACTATTTCATCTCTACAGGCCTGTTTCATGAGGGGTTCCCTCAATCATCAGGAGATTTTAATAGAAGCATTCACATACCATGGTTTATATAGGGCACAGAGTGAGTAGGTACAGGCTGGCCTAGGGGCGTGGTGATTGGCTCATTTGTTACCTAGGAGGTGTTTCCGTCTGTGACGGCATGCTGATACAATTTTGCTGCGCTTGTTGAGGGATGACAGGTGTGGACGGTATATAATAAACAGTTTCTCTTTTAAGCATAGGTTGCATCTTTTATTACCACTATTGTAAGGTGTGCTGGATGCAAGAATTTGCCATGTTATTGAATATTCAACATTATTGTCTTTGAGGTCCCAAATGTGTTTGCTGAGTTCTGTAGTATTCCGCAGGTTTTGGTTCCTGAAAGAAGCCTTGTGATTGTTCCATCTGGTTTTGAACTCTCCCTCGGTTAATCCTACATATGTGTCGGATGTGTTAATATATATGTTGATATATATATATATATATATATATATATATATATATGTATATATATAACCATGGTATGTGAATGCTCCCATTAAAATCTCCTGACGATTGAGGGAACCCCTCATGAAACAGGCCTGTAGAACAATCACAAGGCTTCTTTCAGGAACCAAAACCTGCGGAATACTACAGAACTCAGCAAACACATTTGGGACCTCAAAGACAATAATGTTGAATATTCAATAACATGGCAAATTCTTGCATCCAGCACACCTTACAATAGTGGTAATAAAAGATGCAACCTATGCTTAAAAGAGAAACTGTTTATTATATACCGTCCACACCTGTCATCCCTCAACAAGCGCAGCAAAATTGTATCAGCATGCCGTCACAGACGGAAACACCTCCTAGGTAACACATGAGCCAATCACCACGCCCCTAGGCCAGCCTGTACCTACTCACTCTGTGCCCTATATAAACCATGGTATGTGAATGCTTCTATTAAAATCTCCTGATGATTGAGGGAACCCCTCATGAAACAGGCCTGTAGAGATGAAATAGTCTTGTGATTTTTTTTTCCCCACACATACATATATTGCGCTCTACTACGGTATCGAGCACTATTTTTTGGATAACCTTATTAAGACACATACATAAATATATATATATATAAATACACTCAAATAATATATACATAAATATATATATACACATTAATATACATAAATATTTTTATATACACACACTGTATATACATAAATATATAAATACATGGATATATATACACATATATACATGCATTCATATACATATATATAAATACATACGAACCCCGTTTCCATATGAGTTGGGAAATTGTGTTAGATGTAAATATAAACGGAATACAATGATTTGCAAATCATTTTCAACCCATATTCAGTTGAATATGCTACAAAGACAACATATTTGATGTTCAAATTGATAAACTTATTTTTTTTGCAAATAATCATTAACTTTAGAATTTGATGCCAGCAACACGTGACAAAGAAGTTGGGAAAGGTGGCAATAAATACTGATAAAGTTGAGGAATGCTCATCAAACACTTATTTGGAACATCCCACAGGTGAGCAGGCAAATTGGGAACAGGTGGGTGCCATGATTGGGTATAAAAACAGCTTCCCAAAAAATGCTCAGTCTTTCACAAGAAAGGATGGGGCGAGGTACACCCCTTTGTCCACAACTGCGTGAGCAAATAGTCAAACAGTTTAAGAACAACGTTTCTCAAAGTGCAATTGCAAGAAATTTAGGGATTTCAACATCTACGGTCCATAATATCATCAAAAGGTTCAGAGAATCTGGAGAAATCACTCCACGTAAGCGGCATGGCCGGAAACTAACACTGAATGACCGTGACCTTCGATCCCTCAGACGTATCAAAAACCCACATCAATCTCTTAAGGATATCACTACACTTCAGAAAACCACTGTCACTAAATGCAGTTGGTCGCTACATCTGTAAGTGCAAGTTAAAGCTCTACTATGCAAAGCGAAAGCCATTTATCAACAACACCCAGAAATGCCGTCGGCTTCTCTGGGCCCGAGATCATCGAAGATGGACTCATGCAAAGTGGAAAAGTGTTCTGTGGTCTGACGAGTCCACATTTCAAATTGTTTTTGGAAATATTCGACATCGTGTCATCCGGACCAAAGGGGAAGCGAACCATCCAGACTGTTATCGACGCAAAGTTCAAAAGGCAGCATCTGTGATGGTATGGGGGTGCATTAGTGCCCAAGAAATGGGTAACTTACACATCTGTGAAGGCACCATTAATGCTGAAAGGTACATACAGGTTTTGGAACAACATATGCTGCCATCTAAGCGCTGTCTTTTTCATGGACGCCCCTGTTTATTTCAGCAAGACAATGCCAAGCCACATTCAGCACGTGTTACAACAGCGTGGCTTCGTAAAAAAAGAGTGCGGGTACTTTCCTGGCCTGCCTGCAATCCAGACCTGTCTCCCTTTGAAAATGTGTGGCGCATTATGAAGCGTAAAATACGACAGCGGAGACCCCGGACTGTTGAACGACTGAAGCTCGACACAAAACAAGAATGGGAAAGAAGTCCACTTTCAAAGCTTCAACAATTAGTTTCCTCAGTTCCCAATCGTTTATTGAATGTTGTTAAAAGAAAAGGTGATGTAACACAGTGGTGAACATGCCCTTTCCCAACTACTTTGGCACGTGTTGCAGCCATAAAATTCTAAGTTAATTATTATTTGCAAAAAAAAATTAAAGTTTATGAGTTTGAACATCAAATATGTTGTCTTTGTAGTGCATTCAACTGAATATGGGTTGAAAAGGATTTGCAAATCATTGTATTCCGTTTATATTTACATCTAACACAATTTCCCAACTCATATGGAAACGGCGTTTGTATAAAGGGAAAAATATCCAGATCCATTGCTATTCTGTATAAAGTAAGACACATGCTGAATAAGAAATGTCTGCATATGTTATATTATTCTTTTATTTTTCCATATTTAACATATTGTATTGACGTTTGGGGAAATGTTTATAAAACAAACCCAATAATTAAACTTCAAAAAAGGGTCATTAGAATAATACACAAAGTGTGCCACTATGAACATACCCATCCATTATTTATAAGTTGTAATGTGTTAACATTTTCAGATATTATGTTTTTAAAAACAATGGAAATTATTATTCTTTTGGTGTTCTTTTGGCTCATAGGACTCCGGAGGCAGCGGACAGGTACCGACAGGCCAAGCGGTGTGCGGCTTCAGCGGTTGCGGAGGCAAAAACTCGGACATGGGAGGAGTTCAGGGAAGCCATGGAAAACGACTTCCGGACGGCTTCCAAGGGATTCTGGACCATCATCCGCCGCCTCAGGAAGGGGAAGCAGTGCACTATCAACACCGTGTATGGTGAGGATGGTGTTCTGCTAACATCAACTACGGATGTTGTGGATCGGTGGAGAGAATACTTCGAAGACTTCCTCAATCCCACCAACACGTCTTCCTATGAGGAAGCAGTGCCTGGGGAATCTGTGGTGGGCTCTTCTATTTCTGGGGCTGAGGTTGCTGAGGTAGTTAAAAAGCTCCTCTGTGGCAAGGCCCCGAGGGTAGATGAGATCCGCCCGGAGTTCCTTAAGGTTCTGGATGCTGTGGGGCTGTCTTGGTTGACAAGACTCTGCAGCATCGCGTGGACATCGGGGGCGGTACCTTTTGGATTGGCAGACCGGGGTGGTGGTTCCTCTCTATAAGAAGGGGAACCGGAGGGTGTGTTCTAACTATCGTGGGATCACACTCCTCAGCCTTCCCGGTAAGGTCTATTCAGGTGTACTGGAGAGGAGGCTACGCCGGATAGTCAAACCTCGGATTCAGGAGGAACAGTGTGGTTTTCGTCCTGGTCGTGGAACTGTGGACCAGCTCTATACTCTCGGCAGGGTCCTTGAGGGTGCATGGGAGTTTGCCCAACCAGTCTACATGTGTTTTGTGGACTTGGAGAAGGCATTCGACCGTGCTCCCTGTATGATCAGTGTCAGAGCTTGGTCCGCATTGCCGGCAGTAAGTCGGACACGTTTCCAGTGAGGGTTGGACTCCGCCAAGGCTGCCCTTTGTCACCGATTCTGTTCATAACTTTTATGGACAGAATTTCTAGGCGCAGTCAAGGCGTTGAGGGGATCCGGTTTGGTGGCTGCAGGATTAGGTCTCTGCTTTTTGCAGATGATGTGGTCCTGATGGCTTCATCTGGCCAGGATCTTCAGCTCTCGCTGGATCGGTTCGCAGCCGAGTGTGAAGCGACTGGGATGAGAATCAGCACCTCCAAGTCCGAGTCCATGGTTCTCGCCCGGAAAAGGGTGGAGTGCCATCTCCGGGTTGGGGAGGAGACCCTGCCCCAAGTGGAGGAGTTCAAGTACCTCGGAGTCTTGTTCACGAGTGAGGGAAGAGTGGATGGTGAGATCGACAGGCGGATCGGTGCGGCGTCTTCAGTAATGCGGACGCTGTATCGATCCGTTGTGGTGAAGAAGGAGCTGAGCCGGAAGGCAAAGCTCTCAATTTACCGGTCCATCTACGTTCCCATCCTCACCTATGGTCATGAGCTTTGGGTTATGACCGAAAGGACAAGATCAAGGGTACAAGTGGCCGAAATGAGTTTCCTCCGCCGGGTGGCAGGGCTCTCCCTTAGAGATAGGGTGAGAAGCTCTGCCATCCGGGGGGAGCTCAAACTAAAGCCGCTGCTCCTCCACATCGAGAGGAGCCAGATGAGGTGGTTCGGGCATCTGGTCAGGATGCCACCCGATCGCCTCCCTCGGGAGGTGTTTAGGGCACGTCCGACCGGTAGGAGGCCACGGGGAAGACCCAGGACACGTTGGGAAGACTATGTCTCCCGGCTGGCCTGGGAACGCCCCGGGATCCCCCGGGAAGAGCTGGACGAAGTGGCTGGGGAGAGGGAAGTCTGGGCTTCCCTGCTTAGGCTGCTGCCCCCGCGACCCGACCTCGGATAAGCGGAAGAAGATGGATGGATGGAAATGATGTTTCGAGTAAAGAACAGCCTTTCAGCTTGTATTCTTAGCTTATTTACATTAAGAGGAGAAAACTATAATTTACGGGGGATATTGATTTTTGAAATAGGTAAAGTAAGAAGGAATATAAAATACAAATGTATTTCAGTTTTAGGAGTTAAATGGAGGAACAAGCTCAGTGATGAGCTGAAGACATGTAGTTCTTTGTTAAGGTTTAAGAAAACCTTGAAAGGTTAAATAATTATAAAATATAGTAACAATTACTTTCATACCATTATGAAAGTAACACCTCATTTTTTACACTGAAATTGTCAGCATAATTCGATGTAAAAAAAAAATTCAGTTTACAAAATTAAAACGCAAAAAATTAAATGACATAAATTCAGTGTCAAATAAAAGCTTTTATAATAAAGACACAAATTAACCTCCATACAAATGGTTATAATTTTAATTTGTTTACAGTTCAGATGGAGTTTGATTAAGTGCGCAGCATAGATTTGGACGCTTGAGCAGGGTAACAATAGTTTTTGTCCGGGTGGAAATCGGGAGAAATCCGTGAGAGTGGTGAGATTTTCAGGAGTGAGCACTGAAATTCAGGACTCTCCTGGAAAAATTCAAAAGAGTTGGCAACTCTGATCGTCACACCCCACGCTGCTTCTATCTTTCCCTTCTCACACAATTATTTCTATCTCAGAAGCTTCTTTGTCAAAATAATGACATCTTATTAAAGTCAGATAATGGCGTTAATGGGAAAAAAAGAAAAAGAAAATTAAAATTCCGGCAACAATAGCGGGCTGAATAGTTTGCACAAGTCTGAGGTCGCGTCTCATTGAAGGCCAAATGAATGTGGACGCTAACAGCTTGTGCTGGTCAGACCATTCTTCCCTTCATCAGCAATTATGCTTCTTCAAATCACATCCAGACGGCCATCATCCCTCCACTCAGCGTGGCTCACGGGACAAATGAAATATCTCAGCAGGCACAACACATTGTTACAATGTTGACTCCACATAAATGTTTTTAAAACCCAAATCCAAACAATAGTTGTATTTTTAGATTGAGACAAAGTTGATGTCTAACGTTGGATCCACGTTGTTGGTTGGGAAATGACCAAATTTCAATGGTCAAATCAACGTCACAACCTGACATTGAATAAACGTCGTCACAAAGCATGTTTTTTCAACACTGTGTTTGTGTTGTAGAATATTGGTTGGAAAATGACCAAAATTCAATGGTCAAATCAACGTCACAACCCAACATTGATTAAATGTCATCATAAAGCATGTTGTTTCAACTTTGTATTTGTGTTGTAGAATATTGGTTGGAACATTACCAAAATTCAATGGTCAAATTAACGTCAGAACCCAACATTGATTCTGCGTCGTCAAAAAGCATGTTGTTTCAACGTTGTATTTGTGTTGTAAAATATTGGTTGGAAAAATGACCAAATTTCAATGATCAAATCAACATCAGAACCCAACTTCAACATTTTTTTTTATCCAAAAGCCTGTTGTTTCTACGTTGTTTGTGTTGTAGAATATTGGTAGGAAAATGACCAAAATTCAATGGTCAAATCAACGTCACAACCTGACATTGAATAAAGGTCGTCAAAAAGCATGTTGTTTCAACGTTGTATTTGTGTTGTAGAATATTGGTTGGAAAAATGACCAAATTTCAATGATAAAATCAACATCAGAACCCAACTTCAACATTTTTTTAATCAAAAAGCCTGTTGTTTCTACATTGTTTGTGTTGTAGAATATTGGTTGGAAAATGACCAAAATTCAATGGTCAAATCAACGTCACAACCTGACATTGAATAAACGTCGTAAAATAGCATGTTGTTTCAATGTTGTATTTGTGTTGTAGAATATTGGTTGGGAACTGACCAGATTTCAATGGTCTAATTAACGTCACAACCTGACATTGAATAAAGGTGGTCAAAAAGTATGTTGTTTCAACACTATGTTTGTGTTGTAGAATATTGGTTGGAAAATGACCAAAATTCAATGGTCCAATCAACGTCAGAACCCAACATTGATTCTGCGTTGACAAAAAGCATGTTGTTTCAACGTTGTATTTGTGTTGTAGAAAATTGGTTGGAAAAATTACCAAATTTCAGTTCAAGTCAAAGGTCAAATCAACGTCACAACCTGACATTGATTAAACATTGTCAAAAAGCATGTTGTTTCAACGTTGTATTTGTGTTGTAGAATATTGGTAGGAAAAATTACTCAAATTCAATGGTCAAATCAACGTCAGACTACGACATTGAATAAATGTCGTCAAAAAGCATGTTGTTTCAATGTGGTATTTGTGTTATAGAATATTGGTTGGAAAAATTACTAAAATTAAATGGTAAAATCAACGTCATAACCTGACATTGATTAAACGTTGTCAAAAAGTATGTTGTTTCAACGTTGTATTTGTGTAGAATATTGGTTGGAAAAATTACTAAAATTCAATGGTCAATTCAACATCATAACCTGACATTGATTAAACGTCTTCAAAAAGTATGTTGTTTCAACGTTGTATTTGTGTAGAATATTGGTTGGTAAATGACCAAAATGCAATGGTCAAATCAACGTCACAATACGACATTGAATTAATGTCGTCAAAAAGCATGTTGTTTCAACGTTGTATTTATGTTGTAGATTGTTGGTTGTTAAATACATTTCAATGGTCAAATCAACGTCAGAACCCAACATTGATTAAACGTCTTCAAAAAGCATGTTGTTTTAACGTTGTATTTGTGTTGTAGAATATTGGTTGGAAAAATGACCACATTTCAATGGTCAACTCAACGTCACAACCTGACATTAAATAAACGTCGTCAAAAAGCATGTTGTTTCAACGTTGTATTTGTGTTATAGAAAATTGGTTGTAAATGACCAAAATTCAATGGTCAAATCAACGTCAGAACCCAACATTGATTAAATGTCATCATAAAGCATGTTGCTTCAACGTTGTATTTGTGTTGTAGAATATTGGCTGGGAAAATTACCAAATGTCAATGGTCAAATCAACGTCACAACCTGACATTGATTAAATGTTATCAAAAAGCATGTTGTTTTAACACTGTAATTGTGTTATAGAATATTGGTTGGAAAAATTACTAAAATTCAATGGTCAAATCAACGTCATAACCTGACATTGATTAAACGTCGTCAAAAAGTATGTTGTTTCAACGTTGTATTTGTGTTGTAGAATATTGGTTGTAAAAATGACCAAATTTCAATGGTCAACTCAACGTCACAACCTGACATTAAATAAACGTCGTCAAAAAGTATGTTGTTTCAACGTTGTATTTGTGTTATAGAAAATTGGTTGTAAAGGACCAAAATTCAATGGTCGAATCAACGTCAGAACCCAACATTGATTAAACGTCTTCAAAAAGCATGTTGTTTCAACGTTGTATTTGTGTTGTAGAATATTGGTTGGAAAAATTACCAAATTTCAATGGTCAACTCAACGTCACAACCTGACATTAAATAAACGTCGTCAAAAAGCATGTTGTTTCAACGTTGTATTTGTGTTATAGAAAATTGGTTGTAAATGACCAAAATTCAATGGTCAAATCAATGTCAGAACCCAACATTGATTCTGCATTGACAAAAAGCATGTTGTTTCAACGTTGTATTTGTGTTGTATAGTATTGGTTGGGAAATGACTGAATATCAATGGTCAAATCAACGTCACAACCCAACATTGATTAAATGTCATCATAAAGCATGTTGTTTCAACGTTGTATTTGTGTTGTAGAATATTGGTTGGGAAAATTACCAAATGTCAATGGTCAAATCAACGACAGAACCCGACATTGATTAAACGTCTTGTCAACGTTGTATTTGTGTTGTCGAATATTGGTTGGGAAATTACCACATTTCAATGGTCAACTCAACGTCACAACCTGACATTGATTAAACGTCGTCAAAAAGTATGTTGTTTTAACGTTGTATTTGTGTAGAATATTGGTTGGTAAATGACCATATTTCTATGGTCAAATCAACGTCACAATACAACATTGAATAAACGTCGTCAAAAAGCATGTTGCTTCAACGTTGTATTTGTGTTGTAGAATATTGGTTGGGAAATGACCGAATTGCAATGGTCAAATCAACGTCAGAAGCTGACATTGATTAAACGTCGTCAAAAAGTATGTTGTTTCAACGTTGTATTTGTGTAGAATATTGGTTGGTAAATGTTCAAAATGCAATGGTCAAATCAACGTCACAATCCAACATTGATTAAAGGTCGTCAAAAAGCATGTTGTTTCAACGTTGTATTTGTGCTGTAGGTGTTGGTTGTTAAATACATTTCAATGGTCAAATCAACGTCAGAACCTGACATTGATTAAACGTCGTCAAAAAGTATGTTGTTTCAACGTTGTATTTGTGTAGAATATTGGTTGGAAAAATTACTAAAATTCAATGGTCAAATCAACGTCATATCCTGACATTGATTAAACGTCGTCAAAAAGTATGTTGTTTCAATGTTGTATTTGTGTAGAATATTGGTTGGTAAATGACCATATTTCAATGGTCAAATCAACGTCACAATACGACATTGAATAAATGTCGTCAAAAAATATGTTGTTTCAAAGTTGTATTTGTGTTGTAGAATATTGGTTGGGAAATGACAGAATTTCAATGGTCAAATCAACGTCACAACCTGACATTGATTAAACGTCGTCAAAAAGTATGTTGTTTCAACGTTGTATTTGTGTTTTAGAAAATTGGTTGTCTGCGATGAGGTGGCGACTTGTCCAGGGTGTACCCCGCCTTCCGCCCTAATGCAGCTGAGATAGGCTCCAGCGACCCCCCGCGACCCCAAAAGGGACAAGCGGTAGAAAATGGATGGAATGGATGGATGGAAAATTGGTTGTAAATGACCAAAATTCAATGGTCAAATCAACGTCAGAACCCAACATTGATTCTGCATTGACAAAAAGCATATTGTTTCAACGTTGTATTTGTGTTGTACAGTATTGGTTGGGAAATGACTGAAATTCAATGGTCAAATCAACATCACAACCCAACATTGATTAAATGTCATCATAAAGCATGTTGTTTCAACGTTGTATTTGTGTTGTAGAATATTGGTTGGGAAAATAACCAAATGTCAATGGTCAAATCAACGACAGAACCCGACATTGATTAAACGTCTTGTCAACGTTGTATTTGTGTTGTAGAATATTGGTTGGGAAATGACCACATTTCAATGGTCAACTCAACGTCACAACCTGACATTGATTAAACGTCGTCAAAAAGTATGTTGTTTCAACGTTGTATTTGTGTAGAATATTGGTTGGTAAATGACCATATTTCAATGGTCAAATCAACGTCACAATACGACATTGAATAAATGTCGTCAAAAAGCATGTTGTTTCAACGTTGTATTTGTGTAGAATATTGGTTGGAAAAATTACTAAAATTCAATGGTCAAATCAACGTCACAATACAACATTGAATAAACGTCGTCAAAAAGTGTGTTTGTGTTGTTCAAGGTCAGGACCTAATTCAACAAGTTGTCAACATTGTTTCAATGTCTTGTGCATGCTGGGATAACAATGGATCAGGAGATTATTATTAGCTCTATTAGGACTAACGAGACACAAATCTTCCATAAAAAAATTAATATATACCATTGTAGATATATGTATAAAATAAGTAAATGTACCGCAGCATCAAGCGCAGATGCTCCTGATCCCCGATGACATCATACTTTAATGAGAAGACCAAGTGGCCCAGGGCGGCGTCCATGGTGTAGTAATTAAAGTGCTCCTGGGAGAAGAAGAAGAAGATTTAATGCATGGATGATCCCACAAAGGATAACGCAATAAAGAAGAGTCCCTACAAGCACACGGGGGACGGACAGGACATCATCTTCTAATTAGTCTTTTTTCTCTTCAATTCTCATGTAAATGTCTATTTCCTGGAGAGACAGAAACACACACTTGGCTGACCTTGCCCATGAACCGCTTCCTGTAGATCTTGGCCGCGCTGTTGGTCTCCAGCTTGACAAAGGAGGCGGGGCCGGGCGCTGGCTCTGCCTCGGGCGCCTCTTTCGGCTCGTGATTGTTCCCCTCGATCCAGTAGCCTCCGAACTGGGGCAGCAGGATGAGCGGGAAGGGACCGCGGCTCCCCAGGACCTGCGGCGTTTCCAACAAGTCGGACGTTGGTAAATATTCGCGTTGCATTCAAGTGGTCAGGCAAAACAGCATCTTCAGAATCGCGACAGTCATAAATAACGACATGCTTCGAGTCAAAGATCCTCTATTTGACCCGAGTGCTCAGCTGGTTTTAGGGAATGCTGCAAAAACACAAGTCAAAGATCCTCTAAGAACCACACATTTTTTAATGTTGTCTATCATTCACATTCCTCATGTTTTTTTTTCTTTCTTTTATGCATCTGAACTCGTGATATACGGCAAGTACGACGTGCTAGCGATGCAGCTAATGTGGCCATTAAACTCTCCAAAAAAAAGCGCCAACAATACTCCGTTTACATTTCATGACCAAAATATTAACCAAGTTGTGGAGGGAAAGTGCAGGAGCAAAGGTCACCGCCTCTGTCAATGGTGTTGACCATAGTGCTGGATGGCAAGACACAGCTGGCAGGTGATTAGATTTCACAGCTGGTACGTGGTGATCTAATCATCTGTTGTCTTTAACAGTGAGCGGCAGCGGAGGAGGAGGAGGTGTTGACACAGACTGGAGAGAAAAACTTCTGAAAAAGATTGTGCTTGAAAATACACGGACAATAAAACTCTGTTAAAACGGCACGCCTGGCTCCTGTGACGTGGTATCTGTGGAACGGGTAGGGATCGACTTCCACACGAGTGTTAGCAAAATTGTTATTATAAGTGCTAACGCAGAGGAACTACTTTTAGTGGCACCGTGATTACAGAGAGCTAACTACCTTATGCTGCTATATTGACATATTGAGCTGCTCCATCGCCTCTGAGTCGGTGAAAGTTAATTCTTGATGATAAATCGTGCCTCTCACCTGGATAGTACAAACCCCGTTTCCATATGAGTTGGGAAATTGTGTTAGATGTAAATATAAACGGAATACAATGATTTGCAAATCATTTTCAACCCATATTCAGTTGAATATGCTACAAAGACAACATATTTGATGTTCAAACTCATAAACATTTTTTTTTTTTGCAAATAATCATTAACTTTAGAATTTGATGCCAGCAACACGTGACAAAGAAGTTGGGAAAGGTGGCAATAAATACTGATAAAGTTGAGGAATGCTCATCAAACACTTATTTGGAACATCCCACAGGTGAACAGGCTAATTGGGAACAGGTGGGTGCCATGATTGGGTATAAAAGTAGATTCCATGAAATGCTCAGTCATTCACAAACAAGGATGGGGCGAGGGTCACCACTTTGTCAACAAATGCGTGAGCAAATTGTTGAACAGTTTAAGAAAAACCTTTCTCAACCAGCTATTGCAAGGAATTTAGGGATTTCACCATCTACGGTCCGTAATATCATCAAAGGGTTCAGAAAATCTGGAGAAATCATGCCACGTAAGCAGCTAAGCCCGTGACATTTGATCCCTCAGGCTGTACTGCATCAACAAGCGACATCAGTGTGTAAAGGATATCACCACATGGGCTTAGGAACACTTCAGAAACCCACTGTCAGTAACTACAGTTGGTCGCTACATCTGTAAGTGCAAGTTAAAACTCTCCTATGCAAGGCGAAAACCGTTTATCAACAACACCCAGAAACGCTGTCGGATCCGCTGGGCCTGAGCTCATCTAAGATGGACTGATACAAAGTGGAACAGTGTTCTGTGGTCTGACGAGTCCACATTTCAAATTGCTTTTGGAAACTGTGGACGTCGTGTCCTCCGGACCAAAGAGGAAAAGAACCATCCAGATTGTTATAGGCGCAAAGTTGAAAAGCCAGCATGTGTGATGGTATGGAGGTGTATTAGTGCCTAAGACATGGGTAACTTATACATCTGTGAAGGCGCCATTAATGCTGAAAGGTACATACAGGTTTTGGAGCAACATATGTTGCCATCCAAGCAACGTTACCATGGACGCCCCTGCTTATTTCAGCAAGACAATGCCAAGCCACGTGTTACATCAACGTGGCTTCATAGCAAAAGAGTGCGGGTACTAGACTGGCCTGCCTGTAGTCCAGACCTGTCTCCCGTTGAAAATGTGTGGCGCATTATGAAGCCTAAAATAGCACAACGGAGACCCCCGGACTGTTGAACAACTTAAGCTGTACATCAAGCAAGAATGGGAAAGAATTCCACCTGAGAAGCTTCAAAAATGTGTCTCCTCAGTTCCCAAACGTTTACTAGGTGTTGTTAAAAAGAAAGGCCATGTAACACGGTGGTGAACATGCCCTTTCCCAACTACTTTGGCACGTGTTGCAGCCATGAAATTCTAAGTTAATTATTATTTGCAAAAAAAAATAAAGTTTATGAGTTTGAACATCAAATATCTTGTCTTTGTAGTGCATTCAATTAGATATGGGTTGAAAAGGATTTGCAAATCATTGTATTCCGTTTATATTTACATCTAACACAATTGCCCAACTCATATGGAAACGGGGTTTGTACTTTTTGATAACGTTTACTCAATGTCAGGTTGTGACGTTGATTTGACCATTGAAACTTGGTCATTTCCCAACCTGAACACAACGTTAGACACCATCATTGTCTCAATTTACAAACGCAACTATTTCGCAACGTTGTTTCAACGTCAGTTTTAAAGTACATCTACATACAATCGATGTCTTGTGCCTGCTGGGTAGTTTGTAGGAATCCGCTGCTATATTGTAAGATTTAGTTTGAGGTTGTGACATGAGAAGAAAGATGTGAGTCGTACCTCATGAACACTGGGGTAAGGGATGTAGTCCTCCTCTGTCTGCAGGGATGGAAACACAATATGAGTCAAGATGCTTGTGGTCAGAATGTGAGTCGACACACAACAACCACGCAGCGGGATGCTTTGCAGGGTCACACGACAGAGATATCTGACTGGAAGCCGTTAGCGTGTAGCACCAGCCTCTCATTTGTACCCAGCGTTGTTACCTTGTTTTAAACACACGGCTGAGCGTTTTCATATTTTCCAATTTCCGTCGGGAAGATTTAATCTCCAATGTCATCCTCTGCCTGTCATGGAAGTCACACCTGTTGCTTTTGCCAGGTGTCAAGAGACGACCCGGCACAATAACCCGTGAATCCGCAGGATATTGAAGGGTTCTTGGACCCCATGCACATGAACTCCTCGGGGAGAAGTGTAAGACTTGTGGACTACCAACAAAAACATTGGATTTTGCATACCGCTTCAGTACTATTTTTGTTTAAGAAAAGAAAATATTGTCAAATATTGTGGTTGATATTTAAAGGCCTACTGAAATGCGGTTTTCTTATTTAAACGGGGATAGCAGGTCCATTCTATGTGTCATACTTGATCATTTCGCGATATTGCCATATTTTTGCTGAAAGGATTTAGTAGAGAGCATCGATGATAAAGTTTGCAACTTTTGGTCGCTGATAAAAAAGCCTTGCCTGTACCGGAAGTAGCAGACGAGTAGCGTGACGTCACAGGTTGTGGAGCTCCTCACATCTGCACATTGTTTACAATCATGGCCACCAGCGGCGAGAGCGATTCGGACCGAGAAAGCGACGATTCCCCCATCAATTTGGGCGAGGATGAAAGATTTGTGGATGAGGAAAGTGAGAGTGAAGTGGGAGCGATTCAGATAGGGAAGATGCTGTGAGAGGCGGGTGGGACCTGATATTCAGCTGGGAATGACTAAAACAGTAAATAAACACAAGACATATATATACTCTATTAGCCACAACACAACCAGGCTTATATTTAATATGCCACAAATTAATCCCGCATAACAAACACCTCCCGTCCATATAACCCGCCAATACAACTCAAACACCTGCACAACACACTCAATCCCACAGCCCAAAGTACCGTTCACCCCCCCAAAGTTCATACAGCACATATATTTCCCCAAAGTTACGTACGTGACATGCACATAGCGGCACGCACGTACAAATGTTTGGAAGCCGCAGCTGCATGTGTACTCACTGTACCGCATCTGCGCATCCAACTCAAAGTCCTCCTGGTAAGAGTCTCTGTTGTCCCAGTTCTCCACAGGCCAATGGTAAAACTTGACTGTCATCTTCCGGGAATGTAAACAATGAAACACCGGCTGTGTTTGTGTTGCTGCAGCCGCCTGCAATACACCGCTTCCCACCTACAGCTTTCTTCTTTGCTGTCTCCATTGTTCATTGAACAAATTGCAAAAGATTCGCCAACACAGATGTCCAGAATACTGTGGAATTTTGCGATGAAAACAGACGACTTAATAGCTGGCCACCGTGCTGTCCCAAAATGTCCTCTACAATCCGTGACGTCACGTGCCAGCGTCATCATACCGAGACGTTTTCAGCAGGATATTTCGCGCCAAATTTAAAATTGCACTTTAGTAAACTAACCCGGCCGTATTGGCATGTGTTGCAATGTTAAGATTTCATCATTGATGTATAAACTATCAGACTGCGTGGTCGGTAGTAATGGGTTTCAGTAGGCCTTTAACTAATAACATCCCGTGAATGACAAAAGACCTTTAAATGTTCTGAAAACAGCCGAGTGCAATACAGCGGTTTCTCTTTCAATGAATGAATGAATGTGAATGCAAGAATGGAGGATTTATGTATCTTGCCTTTTAACTATCATCTTAGACTCAGACTTCCTTTTTTATTGTCATTCAAATTTGAACTTTACAGTACAGAAAAGAACAAAATAGTGTTTCTTCACCTGGCTCCTCTGTACTCGGCCATGCATTCAACTGTGTGTGTGTGTGTGTGTTTGTGTGTGTGTTCTTGTCTTTCTTGAGACATCAACAAGGAATAGTAGCGTCCATATGAGGAGGTGTGAACAAGTTAGGACATAAATCATGGTCCCAATATTATTCATACTTTCCTGTTTATTTCTTATAAATTATGTTAGATTTTATTCAGTTCTATTTTTTTATTGCATATTTACTGTATACATGTATAGTGTTTCTTCACTTGGCTCCTCTGTACTCGGCCATGCATTCAACTGTGTGTGTGTGTGTGTGTGTGTGTGTGTGTGTGTGTGTGTGTGTGTGTGTGTGTGTGTGCGTGTGTGTGTGTGTGTGCGTGTGTCTGTCTGTGTGTGTCTTCCCAACTACAGTAGGGAAGGGAGTCATATGGCCCCGTTCCTGGGTGGATCCCGGGTGAGAAGAAGAGGGGGGCTTAATTTGGCAATGCAGTCAGCTGAAAATGATGGAAAGTGCCACTCTATACAGCGACTGACGCTGTAGTCATATTTGTAATTGCCACAAAACACATTTTAAAGGGGAACTACTGGTAACAGGGATTTGGCCCCTCTGGTCTATTGGTAACAGGGATTTAGCCCCTCTGGTCTGCTGGTAATAGGGAATTGGCCCCTGTGGTCTATTGGTACCATGGATTTTGCCCCTCTGGTCTATATGTAACAGGGATTTGGCCCCTCTGATATATTGGTAACAAGGATTTGGCCCCTGTCTTCTATATGTAACAGGGATTTGGCCCCTCTGATATATTGGTAACAAGGATTTGGCCCCTGTCTTCTGTAGGTAACAGGGATTTGGGCCCTATCTTCTATTGGTAACAGGGATTTGGCCCCTCTGGTCTATTGGTAACAGGGATTTGGCCCCTCTGGTCTACTGGTAACAGGGAATTGTCCCCCGTGGTCTATTGGTACCATGGATTTTGCTCCTCTGGTCTATATGTAACAGGGATTTGGCCCCTCTGATATATTGGTAACAAGGATTTGGCCCCTGTCTTCTGTAGGTAACAGGGATTTGGGCCCTGTCTTCTATTGGTAACAGGGATTTGGCCCCTCTGGTCTATTGGTAACAGGGATTTGGCCCCTCTGATATATTAGTAACAAGGATTTGGCCCCTGTCTTCTATTGGTAACAGCGATTTGGGCCCTGTCTTCTATTGGTAACAAGGATTTGGCCCTCTGGTCTATTGGTAACAGGGATTTGGCCCCTCTGGTCTACTGGTAACAGGGAATTGGCCCCTGTGGTCTATTGGTAACATGGATTTTGCCCCTCTGGTCTATATGTAACAGGGATTTGGCCCCTCTGATATATTGGTAACAAGTATTTGACCCCTGTCTTCTATTGGTAACAGGGATTTGGGCCCTGTCTTCTATTGGTAACAAGGATTTGGCCCCTGTGGTCTACTGGTAACAGGGATTTGTCCACTTTGGTCTATTGGTAACAGGGATTTGGCCCATGTGGTCTATTGGTAACAGGGAATTGGCCCTTCTGGTCTATTGGTAACTAGGATTTGGCCCCTGTCTTCTATTGGTAACAGGGATTTGGGCCCTGTCTTCTATTGGTAACAAGGATTTGGCCCCTGTGGTCTATTGGTAACAGGGATTTGGCCCCTCTGGTCTATTGGTAACAGGGATTAGGCCCCTCTGCTCTATTGGTAACAGGGATTTGGCCCTTCTGCTCTATTGTTAACAGGGATTTGGCCCCTCTGGTCCATTGATAACAGGGAATTGGCCCCGGTGGTCTATTGGTAACAGGTATTTGGCCCCTGTCTTCTATTGGTAACAAGGATTTAGGCCCTGTGGTCTATTGGTGACATGGATTAGGCGCCTCTGCTCTATTGGTAATAGGGATTTGGCCCCTCTGGTCTACTGATAACAGGGATTTGGCCCCTCTGGTCTATTGGTAACAGGGATTTGACAGGGATTTGACCCCTCTAGTCTACTGGTAACAGGGAATTGGCCCCTGTGGTCTATTGGTAACATGGATTTTGCCCCTCTGGTCTATATGTAACAGGGATTTGGCCCCTCTGATATATTGGTAACAAGGATTTGGCCCCTGTCTTCTATGGTAACAGGGATTTCGGCCCTGTGGTCTACTGGTCACATGGATTTGGCTCCTGTGGTCTATTGGTGACAATGATTTGGCCCCTGTCGTCTATTGGTAACAAGGCTTTGGCCCCTGTGGTCCCATGCATCATGGAGGTGTTTCTCCCAGGACGTGAGACTGACCTTGAGGGGCGGGGGCAGGGAGCACCTCTGCTCGTCCATCCTGCAGCCCTGCACACAGGAGAAGAGGAGTGAGATGCAGGAGAAGAGGAGTGAGATGCAGGAGAAGAGGAGTGAGATGCAGCAGAAGAGTGAACAGGTGGA
Source organism: Nerophis lumbriciformis (assembly GCF_033978685.3). NCBI lineage: Eukaryota > Metazoa > Chordata > Actinopteri > Syngnathiformes > Syngnathidae > Nerophis > Nerophis lumbriciformis. Next base: position 33,981,471 of record NC_084550.2, on the reverse strand, counting down.
AGAGAAAAGAGGTGCCAGGACAGGAGCGAGGCGGAAGCGTTGAGGAAGAGTCAGAGATGATGCTTTGTTGCACATCAAGGTCATCTGACGCCAGAAGATGTGCCCAAAAAAAAAGTCATTAAGCCCAAATCCTGGTGTGTGGGCTGAAAGGTGCCAGGAGAGGATTTGTTTCTTCCTCTAAAGCTGCCAGAGTGTGTGTGAGCAAGAGCAAAGATGGCTTACTAAGATGTTTGTGAAAGCCCACAGCCATCTTTCACAAACATCTTGATGCTGATGTTTTCAGACAATGAGTAAAAAATGGAAGAGACATCCTCTGCTCGACGTCTGTTCCCTTGACATGAAAACATGGAAGTAGAGTGTAGAAGTGTGACTGGTTCTCATGTCAGGGAACATTCTGTACTGACCACACTGCTGAGGGACGGGAAGTAGGAGTGCAGCCCAGCGAGTGATACCACTTCTGTTACGGGGCCAAATTACTGACAAAACACCACAAACACACAACAATGTTTTTACTCACGATTCCCAATTAAAACACTATTTACTACGATTTAAAAAAACAACTCACAAGTAAAAAATATATATTTTATACAAGTAAAAAAACGATTCGCAGGAATAAAAACAAATTCCTTCCACTAAAAAAAATATTTGCAAGCAAAAAAAAGATTTAAATGTAAAAACACTATTTTCTTCAATTAAAAAAACAATTTGTAAGTGAAAAAAATATTTTACTGCCACTAAAAAAAGGATTTGACAGTATAAACAATATTTTCTTCAAATAAAAAACAATTTTCAAGTAAAAAAAACAATTTAATGCAAGTAAAAAAAAACAATTTAATGCAAGTAAAAAACTATTTAATGCAAGTACAAAAATGATTCACAAGTATAAAAACAAATTCCTTCCATTAAAAAAAACAAATCGCAAGTAAAAAAAACAATTTGTTTACTTTTTAATTTTTTTTTAATGGAAATAAAAAACAATTTTCTGGCACTAAAAAAAATTCACAAGTATACAAACAAATTCCTTCAACTAAAAAAAGATTGACAAGTAAAAAAAAAGTATATTATGAAAGTCAAATTTTTTCCCCCGCAAATATGAAAACAATTTTCTGCCAGTAAAAAAAACGATTCAAAAGAAAAAAAAAAGTTCTGTTTGTAAAAAATGATTTGCAAGTATGAAAACAAATTCCTTCCACTAAAAAAAACAATGCCTAATTTAAAAAAAAAAACATTCCGCAAGTGAAAAAACTATTTTACTGCCACTAAAAAAAAGGATTTGAAAGTATAAACAATATTTTCTTCAAATAAAAAACAATTTGCAAGTAAAAAAAACAATCTGCAAGTAAAAAAAAAAAAAGTAATGCAAGTAAAAAACAATTTAATGCAATTACAAAAAATATTCACAAGTATCAAAACAAATTCCTTCCATTAAAAAACAACTCGCAAGTAAAAAAACAATTACTTTAAATTTTTTTATTTTTTTAATGCAAATAAAAAACAATTTTTTGGCACTAAGAAAAATTCACAAGTAAATACACAATTGTTCTTCAATTAAAAAACAATTCACATGTAAAAAAAAACAACAACAATTTAATGCAAATAAAAAACAACTTAATGCAAGTAGATAAACTATTTAATGCAAGTAAAAAAACCTATTTAATGCATGTAAAAAAACGATTTGCAAGTACAAAAACTAATTCCTTCAACTAAAAAAAGTGGGAAAAAAAGTATATTGTGAAAGTACTTTTTTTTTCTTTCGCAAATATAAAAACTATTTTCTGCCAAAAAAACGATTCAAAAGGAAAAAAAAATAAAAAATTCTGCTTGTAAAAAATGATTTGCAAGTATGAAAACAAATTCCTTCCAATAAAAAAACAATTCCCAATTTAAAAAAAAAACGTTTTGCAAGTAAAAAAAACTATTTTACTGCCACTAAAAAAAGATTTAAAAGTATAAACAATATTTTCTTCAAATAAAAAGCAATTTGCAAGTAAAAAAAACACAATTTAATGCAAGTAAAAAACTATTTAATGCAAGTACAAAAATGATTCACAAGTATGAAAACAAATTCTTTCCACTAAAAAAAACAACTCGCAAGTAAAAAACAATTTTATGCAAATTTAAAAAAAAATTCTAGCACAATAAAAAAAATTCACAAGTAAAAACACTATTTTCTTCAAATAAAAAACAATTTGCATGTAAAAAAATATATATTCAATGCCAGAAAAAAAACTACTTAATGCAAGTAAAAAAAACTATTTAATGCAAGTGATAAAAAACGATTTGCAAGTGTAAAAAAATACATTCCTTCAACTAAAGTGAAAAAAAGTATATTGTGAAAGTAAATAATTTTTTTCGCAAATATAAAAACAATTTTTTGCCAGTAAAAAAACTACTCAAAAGGAAAAAAAATACTATTTTCTGCCTGTAAAAAATGATTTGCAAGTATAAAAACACATTCCTTCCACTATAAAACAACAACTCGCAAGTAAAAAAAACAATTTTCTGCCACTAAAAATAGATTTGCAAGTAAAAACAATATTTTCTTCAATCAAAAAATAATTCACAAGTAAAAAAGTACAAAAACAATTGAATGCAGGTAACAAACGATTCGCAAGTATAAAAACAAATTCATTCGACTAAAAAATTATTCACATGTGAAAAAAGTATTTTATGCAAGTAAAAAAAACAATATTCTGCCACAAAAAAAAAAAAGTGCAAGTAAAAACACTGTTTGTTTCAATTAAAAACAATTTGCAACTAAAATAAAAAACAATTTAATGCAAGTAAAAACATTTAATGGAAGTAAAAAAAAAAATATTCGCAAGTATAGAAACAAATTCCTTCAACTAAAAAACAATTCATAAGTGAAAAAACTATTTTCTGGAAGTAAAAAAAACAATTGCATAGGAAAAGAAAAAATAATTTTCTACTATTAAAAATCAATTTGCAAATATAAAAACAATTTCCTTTCACAAAAGGCAAGTAAAAAAACGATTTGCAAGTGAAAAAACAATTTTCTGCCATTAAAAAAAAGATTCGGAAGTAAAAACACTATTTTCTTCTATAAAAAACAATTTGCAAGTAAAAAAAATAAAATATATATATATATAATGCAAGTAAAAAACACTATTTTCTGCCACTTAAAAAAGATTTGCGAGTAAAAACAATATTTTATTTTATATTTATTTATTGCAGGTAAAAAAAACGATTCGTACATATAAAACAAATTCCTTCAAATAAAAAAACAATTCACAAGTAAAAAAAAACGATTCTGCTGGTAAAAATCTATTCGCAAGTTTAAAAAACTAATTTCTTTCACTAAAAAAAAAACCTCACAAGTGAAAAAACTATTTTCTGCCACAAAAAAAAAAACACAAGTGAGAAAACTATTTTCTGCCACTAAAAAAAAGATTTGCAAATAAAAACACAATTTTCTTCAATTGAAAAACGATTTGCAAGTAAAACAAAACAATTACATGCAAGTACAAAAACAATTTAATGCAGGTAAAACAATTATTTGCAAGTATAAAATCAAATTCCTTCAAGAAAAAAACGATTCACAAGTGAAAAAACTATTTTCTGCCAGTAAAAAAACGATTTGTAGGTATAAAAACTAATTCCTTCAACTAAAAACTAGGGATGTCTCATAATGGCTTTTTGCCGATATCCGATATTGTCCAACTCTTTAATTACCAATACCGATATCAGCCGATACTGATATCAACCGATATATGCAGTCGTGGAATTAACACATTATTATGCCTAATTTGGACAACCAGGTATGGTGACGATAAGGTACTTTAAAAAAAAATAAAATAAAAATAAGATAAATAAATTAAAAAAAATTTTCTTGAATAAAAAATAAAGTAAAACAATATAAAAACAGTTACATAGAAACTAGTAATTAATGAAAATGAGTAAAATTAAGTGTTAAAGGTTAGTACTATTAGTGGACCAGCAGCACGCACAATCATGTGTGCTTACGGACTGTATCCCTTGCAGACTGTATTGATATATATTGATATATAATGTAGGAACCACAATATTAATAACAGAAAGAAACAACCCTTTTGTGTGAATGAGTGTAAATGGGGCAGGGAGGTTTTTTGGGTTGGTGCACTAATTGTAAGTGTATCTTGTGTTTTTTATGTTGATTTAATAAACACATAAAAAAAATAAAAATAAAAACGATACCGATAATAAAAAAAAAACGATACCAATAATTTCCTATATTACATTTTAACGCATTTATCGGCCGATAATATCGGCAGGCCGATATTATAGGACATATCTACTAAAAACAATTCACAAGTAAAAAACGACTGCATGGGGAAAACATTTTCTTTCCTGCTAGTAAAAATCAATTTGCAAGTATAAGAACAAATTTCTTCCATTAAAAAAAAATAAAAAAATGTTATGCCACTAAAAAAAAGGTTTGCAATTAAAAACACTATTTTCATCAATTAAAAAACAATTCGCACGTAAAAAAAACAATTACATGCAGGTAAGATAATTTTTTAATGCAAGTTAAAAAAACGATTCGCAAGTACAAAAACTAATTCCTTTAACAAAAAAACTATTTTCTGTCAGTAAAAAAACGATTGCAAAGGGGAAAAGAAAAGTTAAACCTTTGGCCAGTAATATTTCACCCTGCGCGATCCACACACTTGCACTCATAATTCACAATCGACAAGGACAGACGGTGCTGCTGAGTCCATTTAAGGCCATCAGAGCTACTGTTATTTGCACATGGTGCCGTCCGCCTAAAACTAACAGAGAAGAATAAGCAGGGTTGGGAGTCAAAGAGTCTGTTCTCACATCTGAACAAGAAGGAGCTCTCTCCAATAAAATCAGTCCAAAACGCTGACAAGGAGGAGGACCCACATACCCCTATTCTTTTTTTAACAGCCACTCAGACAATATAGTTGATGTAGATGATCTATATCTGCTCGACACATTTACTTGACAAAATAGAAGTGTTGGATACTTGGATTTGACTTTATCGACTGGATTTATTTAATGTTTGGACAGGAGGGGATAGAAAAAAAATAATAAGGAAGACAGAGGGGGAAATTGCGGGGACAAAAGGGGGGATAAAACAGAAAAACAACAACAACAACAGGATATGTACAAATATGATAGTAAAAGTGATAACAAAGACGCAGTTAGTGAAGTAAATATTAATAACAGAAATGACAATGAACATTATTGCACTACAAATGGATCAATACAAGTACCAATAGAAATATCTCTATTGATAATGAACAATACCAATAATTACCTCGATTATCAACAATACAATTGTTTCAAATGCAATGATACATATACGTAATGATAACTTGAATTACAAGAGAAAGCAGATAAATGGAGGGTAAGAAAGAGAAGCAAACTATATTAACCTTGTAGATTGTTATAGTAACAATAGGTTAAGCTTAGTCAGTGTGCCATGTGTTACCCAGTTTCCCCTAGGGCAACAACGTTAAAATATGCTTGATGAAACGTGATTATATGCATGAGTGTGCGGATGTATATGTACTTGTATATGTACAATATGTGTATATGTATGTTTGCACAGTGAATGTATATGTACATGCAAGTGTATATGTATGTCTGTACAGTGAATGTATATGTACATGTATGTGTATATGTATGTTTTTACAGTGAATGTATATGTACATGTATGTGTATATGTATGTTTGTACAGTGAATGTATATGTACATGTATGTGTATATGTATGTTTGTACAGTATGTGTATATGTATGTATGTATGTATGTATGTATGTACAGTGAATGTATATGTACATGTATGTGTATATGTATGTTTGTACAGTGAATGTATATGTACATGTATGTGTATATGTATGTTTGTACAGTGAATGTATATGTACAGTATGTGTATATGTGTGTATGTATGTATGTACAGTGAATGTATATATGTATGTTTTTACAGTGAATGTATATGTACAGTATGTGTATATGTATGTTTGTACAGTGAATGTATATGTACATGTATGTGTATATGTATGTTTGTACAGTGAATGTATATGTACATGTATGTGTATATGTATGTTTGTACAGTGAATGTATATGTACAGTATGTGTATATGTATGTTTGTACAGTGAATGTATATGTAGAGTATGTGTATATGTGTGTATGTACAGTGAATGTATATGTACAGTATGTGTATATGTATGTTTGTACAGTGAATGTATATGTACAGTATGTGTATATGTATGTTTGTACAGTGAATGTATATGTACATGTATGTGTATATGTGTTTGTACAGTGAATGTATATGTACAGTATGTGTATATGTGTGTATGTATGTATGTACAGTGAATGTATGTGTACATGTATGTGTATATGTATGTATGTACAGTGAATGTATATGTACATGTATGTGTATATGTATGTTTGTACAGTGAATTTGCGTGTGGATGTGTGTGTGTGTGTGTGTATGTATGTACTGTATTTGTGTACATATGTATGTACGTATGTGTGCATGTAAAATATATTTGTCTTGCAGTGTGTGCGGGAGCCAAAGTACGGCCCCAGCCACCCAGAAAGCCTAACCCAACACAGCAGGTGCGGTACCCAGGGAACAAGGGACCACCGGCCCCACGCAGGCATGCTACGTACGTTCCGAAAATGTGAACTCAAACCATGGAGGCATGGTATTTATAAAACAATCTTGCCTTCCTTTATACTTCCTCCAAACAAGGCATCTGGAATTTTGAGTAGCTCGTGATGTGTGCCACGAGTTATGTCAGCGGATATCTCCATATATGGTGGAAGTCTACCGGCAGATCTTTGCGCGAGTTCGCCATTGTAGTCCCAACATTGTTGTCAAGAAGTTACTTATTCGTTTCTCTATCTTCTTGTTGTGGGGCAAACTGGCTCGTACATGCACATGTTGCCATTTGTAATACAAAGTAGCGCATAGTTCAAACTTTTTATCTGTCATTAGACTCGCTATGGAAACACTAAAAATGACAACGTGGCTGACAAGGAGAAGACACAGTCAAAGTGGAGGCACGTAAATAAAACAGCGTTTCCTGAAGAGACGGTCAGAAAGCGGCTTAAAGATGGCTCATATATCTTATATTTTGATAAATCATAAATAGGTATTGATCAATTTTTAAGCTGTGTGTATTTGATTTCAGTTTGCTTTTGACATCTTATTTAGAATTGTAGTTGAAACTTGTACAACCTTGCATTGCGCTCATGATGGCGTAACCAAACTAGATTATTTTGAATATTTATTCCCTTTTTTACATTTAGTATATTTAAAGATACTGTGTTTTATGCTTTTTTCTTTTTGGAACATGTACTATACATATCATACAATAAAGTCCCATATAAAATAATGTTTCTAGCAATACTTTCATTTTGCCTTTGAAAGTAACACTCCAATGTCCGTTAGTGGAGCTGTACACTGAGGGGGAAAAAAATCATATTTTTATTGATATTCCATTAAAAAAAGGCAGAAGTGGTATTTTGAAGTGAGAATGAATGTTTAAAAACGTGGATTTCACATGCCTGAATGTTCATACCGGTGCATCCCTAAGTGAAGAGTTGGAACAATTATAAAACAATTATCTACGAACAATGGGAGACCGGGCTTTCTGCTCCGCCGCTCGCAGTCTGTGGAATGCTCTCCCTGACCACCTGAGGGCACCACAGACTGTGGATGCTTTTAAAAAAAACGCTTAAAAACCCTTCTTTTTAAAAAAAAGCCTTTTTTTAGATATATGCATACTACAAACCCCGTTTCCATATGAGTTGGGAAATTGTGTTAGATGTAAATATAAACGGAATACAATGATTTGCAAATCCTTTTCAACCCATGTTCAGTTGAATGCACTACAAAGACAACATATTTGATGTTCAAAGTCATAAACTTTTTTTTTTTTGCAAATAATAATTAAGTTAGAATTTCATGGCTGCAACACGTGTCAAAGTAGTTGGGAAAGGGCATGTTCACCACTGTGTTACATGGCCTTTCCTTTTAACAACACTCAGTAAACGTTTGGGAACTGAGGAGACACATTTTTTAAGCTTCTCAGGTGGAATTATTTCCCATTCTTGCTTGATGTACAGCTTAAGTTGTTCAACAGTCCGGGGGTCTCCGTTGTGCTATTTTAGGCTTCATAATGCGCCACACATTTTCAATGGGAGACAGGTCTGGACTACAGGCAGGCCAGTCTAGTACCCGCACTCTTTTACTACAAAGCCACGCTGTTGTAACACGTGGCTTGGCATTGTCTTGCTGAAATAAGCAGGGGCGTCCATGGTAGCGTTGCTTGGATGGCAACATATGTTGCTCCAAAACCTGTATGTACCTTTCAGCATTAATGGTGCCTTCACAGATGTGTAAGTTACCCATGTCTTGGCCACTAATACACCCCCATACCATCACAGATGCTGGCTTTTCCACTTTGCGCCTATAACAATCCGGATGGTTCTTTTCCTCTTTGGTCCAGAGGACACGACGTCCACAGTTTCCAAAACAATTTGAAATGTGGACTCGTCAGACCACAGAACACTTTTCCACTTTGTATCAGTCCATCTTAGATGAGCTCAGGCCCAGCGAAGCAGACGGCCTTTCTGGGTGTTGTTGATAAACGATTTTCGCCTTGCATAGGAGAGTTTTAACTTGCACTTACAGATGTAGCGACCAACTGTAGTTACTGACAGTGGGTTTCTGAAGTGTTCCTGAGCCCATGTGGGGATATCCTTTACACACTGATGTCGCTTGTTGATGCAGTACAGCCTGAGGGATCGAAGGTCACGGGCTTAGCTGCTTACGTGCAGTGATTTCTCCAGATTCTCTGAACCCTTTGATGATATTACGGACCGTAGATGGTGAAATCCCTAAATTCCTTGCAATAGCTGGTTGAGAAAGGTTTTTCTTAAACTGTTCAACAATTTGCTCACGCATTTGTTGACAAAGTGGTGACCCTCGCCCCATCCTTGTTTGTGAATGACTGAGCATTTCATGGAATCTACTTTTATACCCAATCATGGCACCCACCTGTTCCCAATTTGCCTGTTCACCTGTGGGATGTTCCAAATAAGTGTTTGATGAGCATTCCTCAACTTTATCAGTATTTATTGCCACCTTTCCCAACTTCTTTGTCACGTGTTGCTGACATCAAATTCTAAAGTTAATGATTATTTGCAAAAAAAAAAAAATGTTCATCAGTTTGAAAATGAAATATGTTGTCTTTGTAGCATATTCAACTGAATATGGGTTGAAAATGATTTGCAAATCATTGTATTCCGTTTATATTTACATCTAACACAATTTCCCAACTCATATGGAAACGGGGTTTGTAACAAGAAGTGAAAGAACAACACCTTTCGGTTGCCCGTGCATCAACATTCCGCACGGGGAGATAGTGATCGGTAAAAAAAGCAAGAAGTACAAAGGCCAGAAGACGGCAGCGAGGTTCAAATGTGTGCAACAAGTCACATAAGCTGCAGTTTGAATAACATCAGGACAGGCAGGCGAGCGTGTCGAAGGAGAAGTAAATTGCCTTTTAGGCGTGAAATTGCGAGGAAGGAGCGTTTGTGAGCGACGCGCTTACAGTACCTGCATTCTCTCGATCATGGCCAGCAGGTCCGAGCTCTGGTGGGGGGGAGGGGAGGGGAGACAGGTGACACACGTGCACACTTGGTACCATTTCCCTGATCTTCAGACACGCAAGCACACTTTGGCAAACAAGTCGCTCTCCTGGGAGAGGAACCCTCCACGCTCCACAGGCTGTATTGCATGGAGAACAATTAAAGTGCAGAACATGCCAGTTAAACCTCACAGGTGAGGTCAAAGCACCGTTGCAGCAATTTGTCCTCCCTGCTAATCAATAGGGCTTTTTTTGGGAGGGGGGTTACAATTACACCCAGGATGTTGACAGGAGGGCGAGATAAATACTTCTGTGGTGCAAAGCCGGCAGAACCTGAAGCCATGGAGGAGGAGGCGAGCACATCTGGCCTTATGCTTGTTGTGTAATCAAGCCTATTTGTTCACCATGTAACACAAGTGGACTGAAATGCCAAGATGATGTTTCCACATGACATCTCACATTTACTGAGGGCCCGCGCTCAGCCTGCCAGACACACACACACACACACACACACACACTCACACACACACACACTCACACACACACACACACTCACACACACACACACTCACACACACACACATGCTGGTTATCGAATGGAATGGGGACCACATTTTTGATCATGACTTGTGGGGACCACCCTTTCTACAGGTTGTGGAGGCATAATAAAAATGGTGTAAAATGTCCACTGCCCAGTTAGCTCATATTAGGGATGTCCCGATCCAGGTTTTTGCACTTCCGATCCGATATCGATATTGTTTTTGCACTTCCGATCCGATACCGATACTGACCGATACCGATACTGACCGAAAGTTATTTAGCCTAATTAGTTGTCAGAATCATGTTGAAAAGAGTTTTAGTACTCTTGATAACAACTAGCCAGCTGAATTAGGGGAGTTTGAATAATACACAATGGTTGGTAACAAGAAACTGACCTGTTTATTCAAAGATAAACACAAAATAGACAAAAGTATACATGACAAACAGAAATGGCATCATTGAACTAGGGCTGGGCGATATGGCCTTTTTTTAATATTGCGATATTTGAAGGCCATATTGTGATACACGATATATATCTCGATATTTTGCCTTAGCCTTGAATGAACACTTGATGCATATAATCGCAGCAGTATGATGATTCTATGTGTTTTGATTGATTGATTGAGACTTTTATTAGTAGGTTGCACATCGAAAATGTGTGGCGCATTATGAAGCGTAAAATAGCACAACGGAGACCCCGGACTGTTGAACGACTGAAGCTCTACATAAAACAAGAATGGGAAAGAATTCCACTTTCAAAGCTTCAACAATTAGTTTCCTCAGTTCCCAATCGTTTATTGAGTGTTGTTAAAAGAAAAGGTGATGTAACACAGTGGTGAACATGCCCTTTCCCAACTATTTTGGCACGTGTTGCAGCCATGAAATTCTAAGTTAATTATTATTTGCAAAAAAAAATTAAGTTTATGAGTTTGAACATAAAATATGTTGTCTTTGTAGTGCATTCAATTGAATATGGGTTGAAAATGATTTGCAAATCATTGTATTCCATTTATATTTACATCTAACACAATTTCCCAACTCATATGAAAACGGGGTTTATAATATCAGAAGGAGATAATAACCCCTGCAGGATTATTCTTAAAGCCCCACTTAAGTACCGTATTTTTCCAACTATAAGGCGCATGAGTTCAAACCCCGGCCGAGTCATACCAAAGACTATAAAAATGGGAGCCATTAGCTCCTTGCTTGGCACTCAGCATCAAGGGTTGGAATTGGGGGTTAAATCACCAAAAATTATTCCCGGGCGCGGCCACCGCTGCTGCTCACTGCTCCTCTCACCTCCCAGGGGGTGATCAAGGGTGATGGGTCAAATGCAGAGAATAATTTTGCCACACCTAGTGTGTGTGTGACAATCATTGGTACTTTAACTTTAACTTAAAATCCTTTCATTTTCTTAAAACTCTGCGGTGCGCTTTATAACCTAATGTACAGAACAATTCTGGTTGTGCTTACTGACCTCGAAGCAATATTATTTGGTACATGGTGTAATTAGAGCTTGGTCCGAATTGCCAGCAGTAAGTCGGACACGTTTCCAGTGAGGGTTGGACTCCGCCAAGGCTGCCCTTTGTCACCCATTCTGTTCATAACTTTTATGGACAGAATTTCTAGGCGCAATCAAAGCGTTGAGGGGATCCGGTTTGGTGGCTGCAGGATTAGATCTCTGCTTTTTGCAGATGATGTGGTCCCGATGGCTTCATCTGGCCAGGATCTTCAGCTCTCACTGGATCGGTTCGCAGCCGAGTGTGAAGAGACTGGGAAGAGAATCAGCACCTCCAAGTCCGAGTCCATGGTTCTCGCCCGGAAAAGGGTGGAGTGCCATCTCCGGGTTGGGGAGGAGATTTTGCCCCAAGTGGAGGAGTTCAAGTACCTCGGAGTCTTGTTCACGAGTGAGGGAAGAGTGGATGGTGAGCTCGACAGGCGGATCGGTGCGGCGTCTTCAGTAATGCGGACGCTGTATTGATCCGTTGTGGTGAAGAAGGAGCTGAGCCGGAAGGCAAAGCTCTCAATTTACCGGTCGATCTACGTTCCCATCCTCACCTATGGTCATGAGCTTTGGGTTATGACCGAAAGGACAAGATCACGGGTACAAGCGGCAGAAATGAGTTTCCTCCGCCGGGTGGCGGGGCTCTCCCTTAGAGATAGGGTGAGAAGCTCTGTCATCCGGGGGGAGCTCAAAGTAAAGCCACTGCTCCTCCACATGGAGAGGAGCCAGATGAGGTGGTTCGGGCATCTGGTCAGGATGCCACCCGAACGCCTCCCTAGGGAGGTGTTTAGGGGACGTCCGACCGGTAGGAGGCCACGGGGAAGACCCAGGACATGTTGGGAAGACTATGTCTCCCGGCTGGCCTGGGAACGCCTCGGGATCCCCCGGGAAGAGCTGGACGAAGTGGCTGGGGAGAGGAAAGTCTGGGCTTCGGAAGAAGATGTTTGGATGGATGGATGGATGGACATGGTGTAATGATAAGTGTGACCAGTAGATGGCAGTCACACATAAGAGATACGTGTAGACTGCAATATGGTGGCAGTAAACAACATCAACACTTTAAATGTTCCATTGAGAATATAAAACATTATACACAGCTAGGGCTGCAACTAACGATTAATTTGATAATCTATTAATCTGTGATTATTACTTCGATTAATCGATTAATAATCGGATAAAAGAGACAAACTACATTTCTATCCTTTTCAATATTTTATTGAAATAAAACAGCATACTGGCGCCATGTTCTTTCAACTTGCCAAATAAAACAAGGAAAATGTTAGAAAAATGCACACTTTTGACACCCCTGCTATAGATAATAAAAAATTAAATGTGATAAATCTATGGATAAAAAGCAGAGCCTGACGACGTAAAAAGTTTGCCAAAATGCACCTGAATGACTCTCAGACCATGAGAAACTCAATTCTCTGGTCTGATGAGACAAAGATTAAAGTGTTGGCGTGAATGCCAGGCATCATGTTTGGCAGACACACCAGGACAATACCATCCCTTACAGTGAAGCATGGTGGTGGCAGCATCATGATGTGGGGGTGCTTTTCAGCGGCAGGAACTGGGAGACTAGTCAGGATAGAGGGAAAGACAAATGTACAGAGACATCCTGGATGAAAACCTGCTCCAGAGCGCTCTTAAACTCAGACTAAGGGCGACGGTTCATCTTTCAGCAGGACAACGACCCCTAAGCACAGAGCCAAGATATCAAAGGAATGTGTTCAGGACAACTCTGTAGATGTCCTTGAGTGGCCCAGCCAGAGCCCGGACTTGAATCACATTGAACATCTCCGGAGTTATCTAAAAAATGCCATCCAACCTGATGGAGCTTGAGAGGAATGGGCAAATTGCCCAAAGATAGGTGTGCCAAGTTTGTGGCATCGTATTCAAAAAGTCTTGAGGAGGGAATTTCTGCCAGAGGTGCATCAACTAAGTATTGAGCAAAGGCTGTCAATACTTATGTACATGTATTTTTCTTTTTTTTTAAATGAACTTCAAAAAGCTCGAAAAAACGTTACTGTCATAATGGGGTATTGTGTGTAGAATTTTGAGGACAAACATTTTGGAATAAGGCTGTAACACAAAGTGAATACTTTCCAGATGCACTGTACATCGTTTATACTGAGCTATCGCACAACCCCAGTTACTAAGGGTGTCAGAAAATATGGATTTTTGAATTAATCACCAATTAATCAACAATTAATAATTGTAACGATTCTTAATTGATTTTTTCTTAATTGATCAATTAAAAAAAAAAATCTTAAATTTTTTGGTTTTATCTGTCCTGTCAAGCTCAAGGCCATGGGTTTCAATAAAACACTTATTTTTAATTTTTTTACTAAATGTATTCATTCTTTCAATTTTGACAGAAAAAAAAAACATATTTTAAATTTAAATATAATCTGATCATGCCAATTATGTTATCATATACTGTATTGCAAAACTGTATTTGTGAGATAAAAACAAATAGTTCAATATCAAGGAGCATGGTGATCCGTAAAGGTAAACTGACCAACAGGTTCAAGCTGCAAGTGCAAGGAGAAGTGATTCCATCAATTGAGGAGAACCCTATAAAGTGCCTTGGAAAGTGGTTTGACAGCTCACTTACTGACAGGAACAACATCACCAGTACAGAGAAGCAGACAGAAGAGTGGCTGAGGAGGATTGACAAATCAGGACTCCCTGGTAAATTTAAAATATGGCTCTACCAACATGGACTGTTACCAAGACTCATGTGGCTGTTGACGGTGTATGACATCCCTATGACATGCGTAGAAGGAGTGGAGAGAAAGATCAATAAGTACCTCAGAAAATGGCTGGGAATCCCTCCAAGCTTCACATCAGTAGGCCTCTACATAAGATCAGGACAGCTCCAGCTTCCCTTGTCATCCGTGGTGGAGGAATTCAAGGTAGCAAAGTGCAGAGTCTTAATGACATACAGAGACTCCCAGGACGAACAAGTCAGGACGCAGTTGGCAGCTGACACATCTGTTGCACAAGCTGAGAGCATGTTGAGGCTACGTGACATCATAGGAATGCCGTGCACAGAAAGACAAGGTCTTGGAACTTCCCATGTCCAACAGTGGAGTAAGGCAGAACCCAGGGAAAGAAGAGCTATGATCCAGGAGGAAGGACGAAACCTGGAAGAGGAAGGTCGGAAATCAAGAGCAGTGGAACTAGCGTCCCAGGGAGCCTGGACCAAATGGGACCTCACCAAGAAAAAGATAACGTGGGCAGATCTATGGAAGCTGGAACCATTCCGCATCTCTTTCTTGCTGAGATCAGTGTATGACACACTCCCGACTCCAACAAACTTGCACAGATGGGGCATGAGAGAACATCCACTATGCAAGCTTTGCGGACAGAAGGGTACCATGGCGCACATCCTGTCAGGGTGTAAAACAGCACTCACCCAAGGGAGTTACAGATGGCGTCATGACAAGGTGCTCATGACACCCTGGAGCAGCAGAGATGCAAGAAACGGCAACCACAAGGTAGAACAAGATCAATCCAGTTTGTGAGGGAGGGAGAAAAGCCACCAACCACAGCAACATCAAGGAAGAGCCTATTGCAAATGGCCCGTTCTTGGGAGGGAGGCTGCAGTTCCCCCAGGTTGTCCAGATAACCCTGAGACCGGATGTGGTGCTGTGGTCTGAAAAGGCAAAGAAGATCATTCTCATAGAACTCACAGTCCCATGGGAAGAAGGGTGCAACCAAGCCTTCGAAAGGAAAAGTGCCAAATACCAGGACCTTTTGAACGACTGCAGGGGAAAAGGATGGCAGACATGGCTGTTCCCGGTCGAGGTCGGCTGCAGAGGATTCCCTGCCCAGTCGGTATGGAGAATGCTCACAGCCTTGGGAATAACAGGGAAGGAGAGAAAAACAGCAGCTCGCAGGATGGGGGAGGCAGCAGAGAGAGCCTCTTGCTGGTTATGGAGCAGGAGAGACGAGATGAGCTGGAAGCCAGGAGGAAGAGATAGGCAGTGACTTGGCCACCACTGCCGGCCCACCAGCGGTAGGGTGTTATGGTTCAGGGTCGAAACACCCAATGACCGCTGGATAACATCTGATGATATCAAGGCAGGGGTCGGCAACCCGCGGCTCCGGAGCCGCATGCGGCTCTTTGATAACTCTGATGCGGCTCAGCAGATTACTTGCTGAACCCCCCAATTTTCCCGTGAGACTTCCGGATTTCAGTGCCTCTCGCAGAAAACTCCCGGGATTAATATTCACCGATTTTCACCCTTACGGATATAATAAGGGCGTGCCATGATGGTATAACATTTGACGCCCTCTACAATCTGTATTAACACGTGCCAGCCCAACACTTGTTATACAATATACATCTTCTGCTTGCACACGTACGTGACAGCAAGGCATACTTGGTCAACAGCCACACAGGTTACACTGACGGTGACCATATAAAACAACTTTAACACTCTTACTAATAATGCGCCACACTTTGAACCAAAACCAAACAAGAATGACAAACACATTTTGGGAGAACATCTGCACCTTAACACAACATAAACACAACAGAACAAATACCCAGAATCCCATGCAGCCCTGACTCTTCCGGGCTACATTATACACCCCTGCTACCACCAAACCTCGCCCCCACCCCAACCCTGCTCCCTCACACATCAACCCCCCCACCTCTCTGTGCGTCGGTTGAGGTGGGCGGGGTTTGGTAGTGGGGGTGTATAATGTATCCCGGAAGAGTTAGGGCTGCATGGGATTCTGGGTATCTGTCCTGTTGTGTTTATGTTGTATTACGGTGCAGATGTTCTCCCGAAATGTGTTTGTCATTCTTGTTTGGTGTGGGTTCACAGTGTGGCGCATTATCAGTAAGAGTGTTAAAGTTTTTTTTATACCGCCACCGTCAGTGTAACCTGTGTGGTTGTTGAGCAAGTATGCCTTGCTGTCACCTACGTGAGCAAGCGCCATACAACGTGTGGCTGATCAGGCACGCTGGTTGTAGTGGGTGCTATATGCTTTACCATTACGGCACGCATGACGCTGACAAGCGCCGTTCATTTAAAACCCGCGTGCCGCACCAGCTTTCAAATTCCATATAAAGGTGTGGGCAGCGTGTCTGAGACCCCTGGTTTATACATAGCACAAAGCAAAAAAAAAAACTTTGTATGGAGTGTTATTTCATTTAAAATTTCAAAAACATTTTTTGCGGCTCCCATTGTTCTCTATAATTTGTGAAACTGGTCAAAATGGCTCTTTGACTGGTAATGGTTGCCGACCCCTGACCTAAGGTGAATGAAGAGGAAAGCATCTCCGGATGTAATATAATCATTATGATTTTAAAGAAAGCTATACATTAAGAAAAAATCTAATAATATGCATTTCGATTAATCATGATTAATCATAGGTTCTCACATGCATGCATAATGTAAATTAATTTAAAAAAAGCAGACCTCTGAAAGCAGCCATTACTGCGATGTGGCCCTCAATGAGAATGAGTTTGACACCCCTGATGTAGATGATCTATATTTGCGGTGCAGATTTACTTTAGAAAAGAGAAGTGTTGGATACTTCTCTTTTTGTCTTATTTGTATTTGACTTTATTAAATGTTTGGCGAGAATTGTATTCAACAAAACCAGTTTTCTTTTAAGTAATACAGGAATTGATCAGAGCTGTTTATCTATTCTATGGAGGAATGTCGTTCATCATAGAACTGACACCCAATGTTATTAAAAAGGACTGATTTTGAATTGATTCTGAATTGTTACCCGCAGGATTCGAATCCATTTGAATAGTGTGGTGCCCAAAGATTCACAATTCTTCATAACAGGCCATGACGCATGCAGTTTTGAAAAGAAAAACAATTATTTAAAGAGAAATATTTTTCTTGTTACTCGTTATTTGTATCAACTTTTCAGTTTTTCCTCATTACATAATTCCTTTGTACTCATGTTGTGTAAACCTCAGAGTGTTGGATACTTCTCTTGTTGCCTTATTTGTATTTGACTTTATCAAATGTTTGGAGATCATTTATTTATTTATTAAAAAAACAGTTTTCTTTGATAGTATATACATTTGTGATAAACATTTTCTGTCTAACTATTATAGTTTAAATGTTATTAATAGGGGTGTCCAAATGAATCTCGATTCTTACTTGTAACAATTGTTAATCGATCAAAAAAAATTTATTAAAAAAAGAAGAATTCTATAAAAAAAAATTTTTTTTTAAATAAATGTTAGATTTTTTTTTGTTATTTAAAAAAATATTTTTTTTTTATATAGTTTTTTGACTTTTTTTAATTCAAAAATGTAAAAATCAATTAAGATTTTTTTAATCGATTTTTTATTAGAAAAGTCAAACATCAACTAAAAATATATATTTTTTAATCGATTTACAATCGTTAAAAGTAAAAATCGGATTTATTCGGAAGTAGAGAAGTATTCAACACTTCTCTTTTGTAAAGTAAATGTGTACAGCAAATATAGATCATCTACATCAACAATATGATTTGTCTGAGTGGCTGGACACAACTGATTTATTTATTTAAGAAATTATATATATATATATATATATATATATATATATATATATACATATATAAATATATAAATAAATATATATATATATATATATATATATATATATATATATATATATATATATATATATATATATATATATATATATATATATATATATATATATCTCAGTGTTTCCCACAGATTCATTTATTTGTGGCGGCCCGCCACGAAAGAATTACGTCCGCCACAAATGGATTTTTCGGCTTTTGACTCGGTCGACCGCTCATAAAAGCAATGGGACTGTCTGTGAATGTTGCTTGTAGTTACACCTCAGGTGCAGTAGGTGGCGGTAGCCTACTATGCACTATGCAATAGCACTTAATTCACCTGGTGGGCCAGAAGAAGAAGAAGAAGAAGAAGAAGAAGAAGAGGGACGGATGGACGGACGGAATCAAAATACTCGCCGGCTACTTTTCATAATGATGGCGCTTCCTACGTTTCTACCTCAAACGTCCAAAAGTTGCTGAAAGCCTTGATCCAGGATGCCATGGGGAAAAAAACTTAAATGGTGCCTTTTGGCGACAGTTAGCAGCTTGGTGGCTCATAGCCGGCGAGCTAATGCTTGCTAGCGTGGTAGCATTGCTTCATTTTTACAGGTGTTAAAGGTAGATAGTAGTGATGGGTCCGGCAACACCGATGCATGCGTCGAGCTCATAGAGCGAAACCCTGTGTCGGTGCACGTACCGCTTTTAGAAAGTCACGTGACCGATCATGAGCTGTTTTGGTCACGTGACCGATACGCGAACTGTGTCGCACTGACGCCTCCTCTGTGCCCTGTGAGCGGCTCTTTTCTACAGCCGGAGAAATAATAACTAAGAAGAGAAAGCGTCTAAAATTGAATACGTTGGAAAAACTGTTTTTTTTTTAAATAAAAATGTGTAAAAATAAATAAATAATTTCCAGGTCCACAAGCATCCTCATTCACAACACGTTCTCTTAGATTTCCATGTTATGATACATGTTCACATTATTTATTGACTGTATCTAAAAAAGACAAAAAATATATTTTTATTTAAATGAAGTTATGAAATAATCCTAAATGAAATACAATGACTTGGTTTATATTATTGTATATACTAGGTCAGTGGTTCTCAACCTTTTTTCAGCAATGTACCCCCTGTGATTTTTTTTTAAATTCAAGTACCCCCTAATCAGAGCAAAGCATATTTGGTTGAAAAAAAAAAGATAAAGAAGTAAAATACAGCACTATGTCATCAGTTTCTGATTTATTAAATTGTATAACAGTGCAAAATATTGCTCATTTGTAGTGGTCTTTCTTGAACTATTTGGAAAAAAAAGATATAAAAATAACTAAAAACTTGTTGAAAAATAAACAAGTGATTCAATTATAAATAAAGATTTCTACACCTAGAAGTAATAATCAACTTAAAGTACCCTCTTTGGGGATTGTATTAGAGATCCATCTGGATTCATCAACTTAATTAACAAAAAAAATAAATCTTTAACATCAATATTTATGGAACATGTCCACAAAAAATCTAGCTGTCAACACTGAATATTGCATAGTTACATTTCTTTTCACAGTTCTTTTTGACAGACATTTTAGTGACAAACCTGAGCTTGTGCTTCACTGAGTTTATGAACTTACATTCATATTTTGTTGAAGTATTATTCAATAAATATATAAAGGATTTTTGAATTGTTGCTATTTTTAGAATATTTTAAAAAAATCTCACGTACCCCTTGGCATACCTTCAAGTACCCCCAGGGGTTCGCGTACCCCCATTTGAGAACCACTGTACTAGGTCATAAAATCAGTGTCAGTTGAGTCGATCCATAGGTTGCCTGTAGGGATTTTTAATGTCCAGCAGATGTCAGTATTTAGTGACACAGTATCGACACAGTATCAATACAGTTTTGCAATGTGTCAAAACGCTTCATGACGCCTCATCAACCCATCACTAGTAGATAGGTTATAGCTGCATCGCTCGCGGCTCGTCATATATTTAACGTTAATCCGTGATTTCACCGAGCGTTTCACTGACGGTGAGCAGCCTGACGCTGCTTCATTAACACCGCCGCTGTTTGACTCGTGGCCCGGGGCAGACGCTCGTAGTAACAGTCACGTGTTACAATACCGACGAGCTAACGTGTCCAGGTTATAACCATGTTGTCAATAAACACACATGGACTGAAGCTAAATTGTCCACTGTCCACTGCAGCATGTGAATGCAATGAAAATAATAAAATCTGAGCCAACCAGCTGTTAAAATGTTGTCCAGGTTAATGTTTTGGCCATTAAAGACCATTCATTTCAAGATTTCAACTGTGATTGGGCTTTAAACAGGTGGCTGACCTGTTCAGATGAGTGTAACTGCTACTGGTCAAATAATGTGAAATAGCATTTAATTTTACATGTATGCAATGCCATTTAAATGTAATTATAGATAATAATAATAATAATAAATACTGTGTAGTGTTGTAAATAGTCAACGGGAAGGATTCTATTAAGATATAAGCCATGAGCACTACACAGCCAGAAAAAAACCTAGGCAGGACAAGTACAAATATTGGGGCAAGTAGATTTGAGAAGTCAGGCAAGTAGAAAAAAACCTTAACGTTGAACCCTGCATGTGTTGAGCTGCTGCCGCTTAAGGCTAGACGGCACTGTACATAGAGCGGTTCTGCTCGTTAGTAATAAATTCTAATGTTGGATGTTCACTCCTTCACACAGATGAGTATAGAAAAATATTTTCAACGGCCGAAAAGGGCTCGACTTGGAGAGGAGGTAGGCCTATAGTTCGGACCACAGGTGCGACCTGTTCAGCAGCAGCAGCAGGAGGAGGAGGAGGAGGAGGTTGACTGACTGTGGCAGGACACCTCTGCCTCTGTTTCACTTCATGTTGCTGGTAAATAATATGGTTGTAGTAGTAGGCTAAAGTTAAATTATTTAGTATTCACTAATTAAAGGGGCAGAGCTTTAAGAGACATTTTAGCTTTTATATTTTATAAGATATATTTTTTGTAAGAACCACAATTAATAAATATATATCAGTGAATCACTAATTGTTCAAATCTGTATATAAATATGTATATAAAATGTTGTAATTATATTCCAACTCCGCGTTCTTCTTGGTCATCGCCGCTGCCGCCGCACCCCCCCCACCCACCCGCCGACCACACCACCACAAATAGATGCCTGTCCTGTGGGAAACACTGTATATATATATATATGTATATATATATATACACAGTATATATATACATATATATACAAATATATATGGGGGCATGGCGTAGTGGGTAGAGCAACCGTGCCAGAAACCTGAGGGTTGCAGTTTCGCTCCCCGCCTCTTACCATCCAAAAATCGCTGCCGTTGTGTCCTTGGGCGGGACACTTCACCCTTTGCCCCTGGTGCCACTCACACCGGTGAATTGAATGTTGAATGATAGGTGGTGGTCGGAGGGGCCGTTGGCGCAAATTGCAGCCACGCTTCAGTCAGTCTACCCCAGGGCAGCTGTGGCTATGAAAGTAGCTTACCACCACCAGGTGTGAACGAATGATGAGTTCTACATGTAAAGCGACTTTGGGTACTTAGAAAAGCGCTATATAAATCCCAGGTATCATTATTATTATTATTATTATACTATATATATATATATATATATATATATATATATATATATATATATATATATATATATATATATATATCTGGGTAGTGGGTAGTGGCCAAGTGGACTTGGCAACTACTTCAGGGCGTGACGACGAGTCTCGGGCTCAGCTGGCTCCGGCTGACAGTACCCGGTATGGGCCCCTGTCCAGGGTTACGGATAACGGAGTGGAGCCCCGCAGGCGGTCTGGTGTTCGATACGACACTTTTCCGGCAGCTCCTGCAGCCAAACTGATGCCAAACGTATCGCTA
Organism: Nerophis lumbriciformis; assembly: GCF_033978685.3. Classification (NCBI taxonomy): domain Eukaryota; kingdom Metazoa; phylum Chordata; class Actinopteri; order Syngnathiformes; family Syngnathidae; genus Nerophis; species Nerophis lumbriciformis. The sequence goes on along the minus strand of NC_084550.2, from coordinate 33,959,344 downwards.
TGCTTTCCTTTGGACTACGTTAGTAAGGCCGAGAGGGGGATTCTGACGAATGGGCTACCCAGGATCTCCATACCTCTAGCCCAGGCTTGCGCCAAAAAACTGGAGAGGCTACTTCAGTGCCACCGTCAAAAGTAGCAGAAACAACACGGGAGATAGCAGTTACGAGTTATAAGCCGTTTTCGATTGGCGTAGGATATCGGCGCTACGGGTTATCTTCGTCGGTGGGAGGGACCATCGCGTCCTACTGGTCAGTTACCGCCCACCTTAAGCTGGGCAGCCCCCGGTTAATAAGGTACTGACCCGCCACAGGCCGCCTGCTTCATCGGGTGCTTGGAGCTTAAAGGACTGACTTGACAAGCGGACTGTAAATACTGCACCAGGCAAACAACGAAAACAGAAAAAACTGCCTGTCTTGCGTTTAGCAAGCTGGAACGTCAGAACCATGAGTCCTGGCTTCTCGGAAGATCTATCCACGGTTGACGACAATCGGAAGACGGCCATCATCAACCGCGAGCTCAAGAGGCTCAACATCGATATTGCTGCCCTGCAGAAGACGAGACTCCCCTCAGACGGCTATATCAGAGAAGAAGACTACACCATATTTTGGCAGGGAAGAGAGCCACAGGAACAACGTCTGTATGGCGTCGGACTTGCAGTGAGGAACTCCTTACTTTCCTCAACTGAACCACCAAATGGAGGCACAGAACGCATACTTTCTCTTCGCCTGTCAAGTGCTTCAGGTCCAGTAAACATCCTGAGCATTTATGCTCCTACTCTTTGCAGCTCTACAGAGGCAAAGGATCAATTCTACAATCATCTGGATCCATCATCACTGACATTCCTGCCACTGAGCACCTATTCTTACTAGGAGACTTCAATGCTCGAGTGGGATCAGACCATGACTCTTGGCCCAAATGCATTGGACTCTTTGGCATAGGAAAACTAAACGAGAATGGACAGAGACTACTAGAACTTTGTTCTTACCACCGCCTTTGTATTACCAACACATTCTTCTCAACAAAGCCACATCACAGGGTTTCCTGGAGGCATCCCAGATCCAAAAGTTGGCATCAACTAGATCTAATCATCACAAGAAAATCGTCAATGAACTGCGTTCAAATCACCCGCAGCTATCACAGCGCTGACTGTGACACGGACCATTCACTGATTGGCAGCAGGGTGTGTCTTCAGCCCAGACGGATTCACTGTACAAAGCAGAAAGGTCGCCCACGCCTAGATACTGCCAAAATGCATGCCCCCGACCTACGTGAATGCTTCGCCGAGTCCATTGAAAATGCACTCCAGGACTGCCCTGCTGGTAATGCTGAAGAACGATGGAACTACATCCGCGATGCTGTTCACAGCACAGCCATGGCCATCTATGGTAAGAGAGAAAAGAAGAACCCAGACTGGTTTGTCGCTGGGCTTGCAGAGATGGAGCCCATCATCGAAGCCAAGAGAACAGCCCAAATGAGTTATAAGAACGATCCATCTGCAAAGACACTTGAGGCTCTCAGGAAGACAAGAAATAAAGCCAAACGCATTGCAAGGCAATGTGCTAACAGCTACTGGCTTGACCTCTGCGAGAGTATCCAACTGGCTGCAGATAACGGTAATTCTCGTGGCATGTATACAGGTATGAAGAAAGCTTTCGGACCAACTACCAAGAAGGTAGTGCCACTGAAATCCTCCACAGGAGAAGTCATCACAGACCGTGGGCTCCAGATGGAAAGATGGGTCGAGCACTACCAGGAACTCTACTCCCGGGATATTGCAGTCAATGACACTAAAATTGAGAACATCGAGAACCTACCTGTCATGGATGATCTCGACAAGCTCCCAACCTTAGCGGAGCTCAAGAAGGCAGTCAACTCCCTTACCTGTGGCAAAGCTCCAGGGAACGATGGCATTCCCACTGAGATCATCAAGAACAGTAAGGACACTGTTCTTCTAGACCATCTTCATGAGCTTCTATGTCAATGCTGGGATGAAGGAACAATTCCTCAGGATATGCGTGACTCAAACATCATCACACTGTACAAAAATAAAGGGGATCGCAGCGACTGCAACAATTACCGTGGAATATCCCTCCTAAGCACTGTCGGGAAGACCTTCGCTAGAGTGTTACTCAACAGACTGCAATTGCTTGCTGCCCGTGTATATCCAGAATCACAATGTGGATTCAGGTCGGGGAGATCGACCATTGACATGATATTTTCTATCAGACAATTACAAGAGAAATGCCGTGAGCAGAGACAACCATTGTATATCGCCTTCATCGACCTTACAAAGGCCTTCGATTTAGTTAGCAGGAAGGCTCTCTTCAAGCTTTTGCACAAGATAGGCTGCCCACCAAAGCTGTTGAAGCTGATAACATCATTCCATGAAGATATGCAAGGAACTATCCAGTGTGACGGCTCCGCATCAGTCCCATTCCCAATTGAGAATGGAGTGAAGCAAGGATGCGTGCTTGCTCCTACGCTCTTCGGAATCTTCTTCTCGTTGCTAGTGTCAGAAGCATTCAAATCATCTGACGATGGTGTTTACCTACACACAAGGAGCGACGGGAAACTGTTCAACCTCACACGTCTCCGGGCAAAGACTAGAGTACGTAAAGTCCTCATCAGAGAGATGCTCTTTGCAGATGATGCTGCTCTGGCCGCACCATCAGAGGAAGCACTACAGAGGCTGATCAACAGCTTTTCTGATGCATGCAAAGACTTTGGCTTAACTATAAGCCTCAAGAAGACCAACATTATGGGACAAGATATGCGCAACATTCCAAGGATCTCCATTGGAAACCACACCCTGCAAGTTGTTGAGAACTTCACCTATCTTGGCTCAACCATATCCAGCAATCTCTCTCTCGATGCCGAGCTCAACATCCGCATCGGCAAAGCATCTACAACGATGGCTAGATTCTCCAAGCGTGCTTGGGAGAACACACTGCTAACCATCAACACGAAAATGAAGATCTATCAAGCCTGTGTTCTCAGCACTCTACTTTATGGCAGCGAGTCATGGACCTCGTATGCACGCCAAGAGCGCCGTTTGAACTCCTTCCATCTTCGGTGCCTGAGGCGGATTCTGGGAATCAAATGGCAGGATCGCATCCCGAATAAGGATATCCTCGAGAAAACAGGAATGAAGACAATCTTCGCTCTCCTTACACAACGACGTCTGAGATGGCTTGGCCATGTAAGTCGAATGGATGACAGTCGCATTCCAAAAGACATCTTGTACGGAGAACTGGCCTCTGGAACAAGGGCTGTGGGAAGACCTGTCCTTCGTTTTAAAGATGTGTGTAAGCGTGATATGAAGGCCAGTGACATCAACCCATTAAACTGGGAAGCTTCTTCAGCTGAACGTGGGAAATGGAGGAAGTTAGTGAAGGAGGGCGTACATCAGAGTGACTTAAGAAGAGTAAGACAGTGGGAGGAGAAGCATGAACGTAGAAAGCGAACAGTCACACCCCTACTGAATCAACCAACAATACAATATGTATGCAGGAACTGCAACAAAGCATGCCTGTCAAGAATTGGCTTATATAGTCACAACAGGCGTTGCACATGACATGAATTGACATTTGTGCGCAAAACTCTATTGTCTCTCGAGACCGACAGATGCCAGAGAGAGATATATATATATATATTGATATATATATATATATATATATATATATATATATATATATATACCGTATTTTCCGCACCATAAGCCGCCCTGGGTTATAAGCCGCGCCTTCAATGAACGGCATATTTCAAAACTTTGTCCACCTATAAGCCGCCCCGTGTTATAAGCCGCATCTAACTGCGCTAAAGGGAATGTCAAAAAAACAGTCAGATAGGTCAGTCAAACTTTAATAATATATTAAAAACCAGCGTGATGTGGGCGCGCATGGAGTCGTATATCAACATGGACGGAGCTGCGTGAAAAAAGCCACCCGGCCTCTTCGCGTAAACTTCCCTTAACCACTCGCTCATCTTTTCTTCATCCATCCATCCCTTCGAGTTAGCTTTTATGACGACGCCGGCTGGAAAGTTCTCTTTTGGCAAGGTCTTCCTTTTGAATATCACCATGGGTGGAAGTTTCTGGCCATTAGCATGGCAAGCTAGAACCACAGTGAAGGACGATTTCTCATTCCCTGTGGTGCGAATATTCACCGTACGTGCTCCCGTTGTATCCACAGTGCGGTTCACAGGAATATCAAAAGTCAGTGGAACCTCGTCCATGTTGATAATGTTCTCTGGCCGGATCTTTTTTTCAGCTATCTTGTTTTTACAATATGCACGGAAAGTAGCCAGCTTTTCTTGAAAGTCTTTAGGCAGTTGCTGTGAAATAGTAGTCCGTATGCGGATGGAGAGATTGCGTCTTTTCATGAACCGGAAACCTGTCGCTTAGTAGGAGCCATTTTGTGGTCTTTACAGATGTAAACACACAAAGGAAATGAAACGTAATATCCGCGCGCTTCTTCTTCTTCTACGGGGGCGGGTGGTTGCTTACAGTAGAAGAAGAAGCGCTTCCTCTTCTATGGGGGCGGGTGCTTACCTTGGCGGTTGCTTGCCGTAGAAGAAGAAGCGCTTCCTGTTCTACGGGGAAAAAAGATGGCTGCTGTTTACCGTAGTTGCGAGACCTAAACTTTATGAAAATGAATCTTAATATTAATCCATATATAAAGCGCACCGGGTTATAAGCCGCACTGTCAGCTTTTGAGTAAATTTGTGGTTTTTAGGTGCGGCTAATAGTGCGGAAAATACGGTATATATATATATATATATATATATATATATATATATATATATATATATATATATATATATATGTGTGTATACATATATATATATATATATATATATATATATATATATATGTGTATATATATATATATATATATATATATATATATATATATATATATATATATATATATATATATATATATTAGGGCTGGGCAACGATTAACAATTTTAATCATAATTAATCACACTATTTCTCCGATTAATCACGATTAACTGTATTGTATACACAAAACCCAATAATGAATTCAAAAGTAGTGTGTAGTGCACCTTTATTGGAATATTCTCCCATATGAACAAAAGCGCCAAAACATTTGTTGTGCAAACACAATTTAAATCGGTACTTGTTAAACAGTAGCAGTTAAATAGCATATTTTATGAAAATCAATTAAAAAAATGTCAATACAAACATTCAAGCATATTGCTACTGCCAGGGTATTTAAGTGATCCTGTTTGTTATGGAAAATAAATATAATCTACATACAAATCCCGCACGCTGCATTTAACCTAGTCTGCCCAAGCCTGGCTCCACTTTCTGCTTTGTTGAATGGTTTGTTCGCATCAACAGTGTGCTTGGCGTTAAGGTGATATTTTAGACTGGAAGTACTCCTGTAAAAAGAAAATTCAGCTTGGCAGTGGCTACAAACCACTTTGCTTCTGTCAAATCCGCTGCCTGGAAGTACTTTATAATGAAAATGACCCTGTAAAAGTTCTGTTGAGTTACCCTTCTTCTCCATGCTTGTTTTGTTTTCTTCCGCGTTCTCCTTCCTTTTCCGCAGGAGCCAGCAATAGGCGTTAACAAAATAAAAGCATGTAAACAACATACGCAAATGCGCGATAAAAAAATTGTCGGTGTTAATAGATTGATGCGTTAATTCGAAATTAACGCATTAACTTGTCCACCCCTAATATATATATATATATATATATATAAATACAATTTAAAAAAAAAATATATATATATATATATATATAAATAAATATATAAATATATATACCGTGCGCAACCCGAGGGTCCCTGGTTCAATCCCCACCTAGTACCAACCTCGTCATGTCCGTTGTGTCCTGAGCAAGACACTTCACCCTTGCTCCTGATGGGTGCTGGTTAGCCCCTTGCATGGCAGCTCCCTCCATCAGTGTGTGAATATGTGTGTGAATGGGTAAATGTGGAAGTAGTGTCAAAGCGCTTTGATTACCTTGAAGTTAGAAAAGCGCTATACAAGTACAACCCATTTATCATTATTATTTATATATACATACCGTATTTTTTGGACTATAAGTCGCAGTTTTTTTCATAGTTTGGCCGGGCTGCAGTGCGACTTAAATATGTTGTTTTCCTTCTTTATTATGCATTTTCGGCAGGTGCGACTTATACTCCGGTGCGACTTATACTCCAAAACTCCGGTACATATATATATATATATATATATATATATATATATATATATATATATATATATATATATATATGTATATGTATATATATATATATATATATATATATATATATATATATATATATATATATATATATATATATATATATATATATATTAAATAAATAAATCAGTTGTGTCCAGCCACTCAGGCAAATCATATTGTTGATGTAGATGATCTATATTTGCTGTACACATTTACTTTACAAAAGAGAAGTGTTGAATACTTCTCTACTTCCGAATAAATCTCGATTTTTACTTTTAACGATTCTAAATTGATTAAAAAAAAAATGTTTAATTGATGTTTGATTTTATTTATATATACCGTATTTTTCGGACTATAAGTCTCAGTTTTTTTCATAGTTTGGCCGGGCTGCAGTGCGACTTAAATATGTTTTTTTCCTTCTTTATTATGCATTTTCGGCATGTGCGACTTATACTCCGGTGCGACTTATACTCCGAAAAATACTGTACATATATATATATACATATATATATATATATATATATGTGTATATATATATATATATATATATATATATATATGTATATGTATAAATAAATATATATATATATATATATATTAAATAAATAAATCAGTTGTGTCCAGCCACTTAGACAAATCATATTGTTGATGTAGATGATCTATATTTGCTGTACACATTTACTTTACAAAGGAGAAGTGTTGAATACTTCTCTTGTTGCCTTATTTGTACTTGACTTTATTAAATGTTTGTGTAGAATTTTATTCAACAAAACCAGTTTTATTTTAAGTAATATAGATATTTACCAGAGCTATTTATCTATTTTATGGAGGAATGCAGTTCATCTTAGAACTGGCACCCAATGTTATAAAAAAAAAAGTATCGATTTTGAATCGAGAATCATTTTGAATCGAATCATTACCCCCAAGAATGGAATGCCCAAAGACTCCCAGCCTCAGTAGTTACATTACTAATACATAATAAGTTAGTTTCACTTCTAACTGATACCCTGTCTTCTTTGCAGTGAATGTAAGTCACCCTCAGGACATTTGGGATAAAAATATCAAAGTACTTTTTGTTGTTGCTGATTTTCCCTGTCAGGGGTCGCCACGAAGCGTCAATCGCATGAACGGTTTGTCCTCGGCCTGTCACCGGAGGGACGAGGAGGGGGGGGGCGTCACACGAGAAGCTCATTTGGAGCAGAAACCCGAGCCCATCAAGTCTATCGCTACGGCAACACCACGCTCCCACTCGTAGCCAAGCCAAACGTACTCACGTCACTCAGGCACCTTCTCTTCAGCAGGGGCTTGCAGGGGGCGCCGTGGAGCCGCCGGTGCGAGGAGAACCTGCGCTCCGTCATGTTTTCCGCCCAGACGCTCGGCGGCAAAGGAAACAAAGAGAGTTGAGTTGTCGTTGTGCGAGGAGATGTCTGATGTTGAAATGTGAGGATAAAATTCCACTTCCTTCCTCTTTTTTACGTGCCACACGCCAGTCCGGCACACGCGCACATTTGCTGTGCAGGAAGTAGAAGGTAGGGAGGAACAACATGTTTCAGATGTCACACACACACACACACACACACACACACACACACACACACACACACACACACACACACACACACAGCGCTATTGTGTACGCTTCTCTTTTTGTTCAACCAACACGGGAACACTCGTCTTCCTCTCTGTGCACAAAGAGCGCTCTTAAATGCGCCCGATTATGCCAACGTGTCCTTTTAGAGATGTTCTGACAGTAACACGTGTCACTAGAAGCACAAAATATCCTCCTGTTGAAAGACGAGGCGCTCCAAAGCTCGTTTTTCTCGACGTCATGAAGGAAAAAGCTCCTAGAGTATCCCACAATGCATTGCCCGAAGCCATCTTGAAAGGCTGGCGTCATCGTTCACTACACACTTCCGTCAAATTGTTTTACGGCAGTTACGATCGTCATCCCAGTTACCATGACTTTCTCTTTATTCGGATGACAATGTCGGATAAACGATGATATACAAAACTAGAATTTGCAATTCGGTAGGAACTGCGTGTGAATTCGCTACGTGTGCAAACCGCCGATACGCGTGAGCAGAACTGAAATGAGTGGAGTGTGTGGATCAGGGGTCACCAACGCGGTGCCCGCGGGCACCAGGTCGCCCGTAAGGACCAGATGAGTCGCCCGCTGGCCTGTTCTAAAAATAGCTCAAATAGCAGCACTTACCAATGAGCTGCCTCTATTTATTTATTTATTTTTTAATTTACTAGCAAGCTGGTCTCGCTTTGCTCGACATTTTTAATTCTAAGAGAGACAAAACTCAAATAGAATTTGAAAATCCAAGAAAATATTTTAAAGACTTGGTCTTCACTTGTTTAAATAAATTCATTGATTTTTTTTACTTTGCTTCTTATAACTTTCAGAAAGACAATTTTAGAGAAAAAATACAACCTTAAAAATGATTTTAAGATTTTTAAACACATATACCTTTTTACCTTTTAAATTCCTTCCTCTTCTTTCCTGACAATTTAAATCAACGTTCAAGTAAATTTATTTTTTTTATGTAAAGAATAATACAGTGTTTTTCAACCACTGTGCCGTGGCACACTAGTGTGCCGTGAGATTAGGGATATCCCGATTCAGGTTTTTGCACTTCCGATCCGATACCGATATTGTTTTTGCATTTCCGATCCGATACCGATACTGACCGATACCGATACTGACCGATACTGGCCTATCCGAGCATGTATTAAAGTTTAAAGTTATTTAGCCTACTTAGTTGTCAGAATCATGTTGAAAGGGGTTTTAGTACTCTTGATAACAACTAGCCAGCTGAATTAGGGGAGTTTGAATAATACACAATGGTTTAAGGCTGAAACGACGCGTCGACGTAGTCGACGTCATCGGTTACGTAAATACGTCGACGTCGTTTTTATGCTTCGACGCGTCGCATATTTACGTCACACTGCCGTCATGGCGGAGCGCAAAGCAGATGATGCGAGCGGTGCGAGCGAGGGAAAAAAAGCACGCCAAAAGTCGTCAAAAGTGTGGGAGTATTTCAATAAACGGCCCAATAATGTTGTAGCGGTGAACAGCTGTCTCGTCAGCTGAAGCGCGAGCTCGCAACCGTGGCTGTTTAGCAACCAGCCAAACCCCACTTAATAAAATTATATTTTATCTTAGAGCACATCCGCATCCCTATTCACCTAGGCAACCCCAGGAAATGTATATAATTCGGCATTATTTCGGCCAGTCGGCTTATAAAATCAGAGCCGATCAGTTTACGTTCGCGCGCAGGTATAACGCGGCGCGCTCCTGTCTCATCTGCTGGTGCGCGAGCCCGGTAATTAGACCGCTGTGTCAAATCAAGGAGTACAAAAGACGCCAGCGCAGAGTGGAAAAAGGTTTAGTTCATTACAGATAACCCAGAGTTGTGCCAAAAGTATGTAAGATTTAATATTTCTCTTCGTGGGTGTGGCGCACCTGTTGCGCTGGTGAGATGGGGGGGGGGGGGGTTGTGTGCATGTAGCGTGCTTAGTCTGGAGGCTAAATACACACAGTGTGTTATGTAACTGTTGTTTAGTGTTGATATTCTTTGCTTAGTTTGATAAATGTTGGAGCAGTTTGCTTCATCAGGAGGGTGAAGTCGCTCAATTTAAAGTGTTGGATTTAACTGTGTTGGTGAGGGCGTAGAAAAAGGGGCATTTTTCTACCAGTAGACAGCGTTTAAGATTGAGTGTTTCACTGCTAAATTAATAATATATTTATATTGAATATGGATTTTAAATATGTATCTAAATAGGTGGTTAATTGGTTAGGTATTTATGTATTTGCATATTGGGTTTTCTGTTGCATTTATCTATTGTGTTTCTGGTGTTAAATGTATTTTATATGTATCTTGGTGCATTTATGTTGAGACAATTTATTTAAAATCTGTTTTAACTTAAAGGGAAAATATGTGTCCATTTTCTTGCACTTGTTTAATGGTTAAGAGTTTGATAGCCTAATTAATAGTTGTAAATTATGGGATTGATAATTGATTGATTTTTTACAGCATGTTAATCTTGTGGTGTTTTGTCCTTAAAGGTTTTTCACCTACTAAAGAAGCTAAAGGCTACTAAAGGCTACTAAAGGCTACTAAAGGCTACTAAAGACAGCTAATGACAGCTAAAGAAACTAAAGTCTATTAACACTGCTAAAGACTGCTAAAAAGACTAAAGAAGAAAAAAGAAGCTGTTTCTTGGTTGGAAAAACTGTTGCAAACTAAAGGAAAATAAAAGGAAAAAGTAACTACGGTCTGGTCTTTTGAGTGAAATCCAGAAGCCACATTCAGCATTGGTACATCCCTTCAAGTGTGGGATAAGCACAGCGAAAAAAGCAAAACACTTGACAGTTGTTGTATGCACACTGTGTCGAGCGGAAATGGCCTATCATAGCAGCACAACGGCTATGAAGGAACATTTGAAAAGAAAACACCCGACAGCGTTCTTGCCATCACCATCAACTAGTCAATCGTCCGCGTGAGTATACGTTGTCATCATTACACAAAATCATGAATGTGTCATTTGTATCTGCGTTGTAAATTCATAAACTAAAACACTGTTTCGCTCTGAGAGGCGCGTTTGGCGTGCCTGTTCAGTGTTTACAAAGACGCGCTCCTCTTTAACGCTAACGTTAATTAGTTGTGCAAATACCTTTTACAACATTAACAGTTACATATACTATGTACAAACCAACAATTAACTTTCACTTTAATCATACTATCATTGTTGTGTTATTAAGCAAAATAAGCAATACTTTTACTTTTGTTGAAATGTTTACACTGTTACAGAATATTTCGTTTTGCACTTTTTTGTATTGGATGTTTATCTTTATTTTTGCACATTTTAAAGCAAAATAAGCAATACTTTTACTTTAGAAATGCTTATACTATTGCAGAATATTAAGATTTGCACTGGATGTTTACTTTTATATTTGCACATTAAAAAGCAAATAAGCTACTTTTAATTTTGTTAAATGTTAAAAGTTTTAAATGTTTACATTGTTACAGAATATTTTGTCATGTTGTTGTCAATGTTGACTGAGTGGCCATACTTTTTTTTTTGTATATAAAAGTCATGCCTTTTGAAAAAACTGGCCAACATTTATTTTTTCATCTTCATTTTAAATCAAAAAAATAATCGGTAAAAGGAAAAATAATCTATAGATTAATCGAAAAAATAATCTATAGATTAACCGATTAATCGGAAAAAAAAAATAATCTATAGATTAATCGATAGAAAAATAATCGTTAGCTGCAGCCTTACAATGGTTGGTAACAAGAAACTGACCTGTTTATTCAAGGATAAACACAAAATAGACAAAATTATACATGACGAACAGAAATGGCATCATTGAACTAGGGCTGGGCGATATGGCCTTTTTTTAATATTGCGATATTTTAAGGCCATATTGCGATACACAATATATATCTCGATATTTTGCCTTTGCCTTGAATGAACACTTGATGCATATAATCACAGCAGTATGATGATTCTATGTGTTTTGATTGATTGATTGAGACTTTTATTAGTAGGTTGCACAGTGAAGTACATATTCCGTACAATTGACCACTAAATGGTAACACCCCAATAAGTTTATCAACTTGTTTAAGTCGGGGTCCACTTAAATTGATTCATGATACAGATATATACTATCAGATATATACTATCATCATAATACAGTCATCACACAAGATAATCACATTGAATTATTTACATTATTTATAATCCAGGGTGTGGAGGGGGGCGCCGGATGTAAGTGTCAAAAAGACAGCCAAAAGAGTTTGATATGAGAATAAATCTAAAGTTAAAATATAGGGTAGAAATGCACCCATCCATCCATCCATTTTCTACCGCTTATTCCCTTTGGGGTCGTGGGGGGCGCTGGAGCCTATCTCAGCTACAATCGGGCGGAAGGCGGGGTACACCCTGGACAAGTCGCCACCTCATCGCAGGGCCAACACAGATAGACAGACAACATTCACACTCACATCCACACACTAGGGCCAATTTAGTGTTGCCAATCAACTTATCCCCAGGTGCATGTCTTTGGAGGTGGGAGGAAGCCGGAGTACCCGGAGGGAACCCACGCAGCACCCATTTGCAGGAAATGTAGTCTTGATTTTCAAAATGTTCTTTCAAGGCTTGCATGTCTACATTAAAACATTCTTCTTCATACTGCATTAATATATGCTACTTTTAAACTTTCATGCAGAGAAGGAAATCACAACTAAAAAAATCACTAATTTTTTCATACGGTGTTGATGTGGAAATTTTTGGCCTCAGCATTTTGATGGTGTGGACGTGTGGCACCGAATGGAGATAAGCGTCTCGACAGACGTTATAATATTTGAACAATGATGACAAAAACTGTTTTCTCTGTCGTGTCCGTGTGTCGAAAATTGTTATGCGCTTATTTTTTTACTTGATTTTGTGCGTGGCATAGATTTGCTATGCGCAGAGGACGCTTAAACAGTGCACAATTGCACAAGCGCGCACCTTAGAGAGAACGTTGGTCACACGGCTGCGCTAGCATCACAGCTAACGTTAGCCATGCTGCTACCTCTCTGCTCGGGGAGGACGTATACGTATGTGACGTATGACGTGACAGTATGTGACGTATGACGTATACATATGTGACGTATGACATGACAGTATGTGACGTATGTCGTGACAGTATGTGACGTGTGTAAGAAGGTGCGCTTGCTGTCTGTGAGAAGCACAGACACAGAAAAGAGTGAGAAGAGCCTGTCGTGTAATGCCAGCACCTAAAAGCAACTGCGTGAGAATTGTGGATGTGTTGAAGGTGTGCTGGAAAATGCGGAACGGAAATTACAGAGCAGCAGAAAAGTGGAATGTATTATTTAAATCGGTGCGTTGGATAACACGGACCAGAGTTTTTTTTTAAACTGGATCTGGATCGGCATTTTCCCATGCCTTACCGATACGCAATTTTTGGCAAATATCGGCAGCCGATTTGATCCAAATATCGGATCGGGACATCCCTACGTGAGATACTGTCTGGTGTGCCCTGGGAAATTATGCAACTTCACCTAATTGGTTCAAAAAATATCAATAATTATAATCTGCAAATAATGAGCCGTTGATTAGTGCCTGTGCTGTGTAGAACTCGGCAGGGTCACCACGTAATACTCCATGTCAGTAAGTGGCAGCAGGTAGTTAATTTCTTTGTAAAAGTCGGAATGTGTCGGGTGAGACCAGGATGTGATCCCAAAATGCAGACCACAGCGGGAGGCAGTGTGCAGGTAAAAAAGGTATGTAATGCTTAAACCATAAATGAACAAAAGGGAAAGGAAAAGGCAATGTCTATGCAAAACGAAAGTAAAACTGAACTGGCTACAAAGTAAACAGAAACAGAATGCTGGACGACAGCAAAAACTTACGGCGTCCACAAAGTACATCCGTACATGACATGACAATCAACAATGTCCACACAAAGAAGGATAGCAACTACTGAAATAGTCTTGCTTGCTAACACAAAGCAGGTGCGGGGAATAGCGCTCAAAGGAAGACGTGAAGCTGCTACAGGAAAACGCCAACAAAACAGGAAGGACCACCAAAATAACAGCGCAAGACAAGAACTAAAGCACTACACACAGGAAAACAACAACACACTCAAAATAAGGCACAACGACCTGGTGGAGTTTCATTTTTTTAACGTCTTCTGCTGGTGGTGTGCCTCCGTATTTTTTTATGTAAAAAAAAATGTGCCTTGCCTCAAAAAAGGTTGAAAAACACTGGAATAATAAATACATTTTAATTTAATTCTTTATTTTAGCTTCTGTTTTTTCGACGAATATTTGTGAAATAATTCTTCAAACTTACTATGATTAAAATTCAAAAAATTATTCTGGCAAATCTAGTAAATCTGTAGAATCAAATTTAAATCTTATTTCAAAGTCTTTTGAATTTCTTTTAAAATTTTTGTTCTGGAAAATCTAGAAGAAATAATGATTTGTCTTTGTTAGAAATATAGCTTGGTCCAATTTGTTACATATTCTAACAAAGTACAGATTGGATTTTAACCTATTTAAAACATGTCATCAAAATTCTAAAATTAATCTTAATCAGGACAAATTACTAATGATGTTCCATAAATGATTTTTTTAATTTTTTCAAAAAGATTCGAATTAGCTAGTTTTTCTCTTCTTTTTTTGGTTGAATTTTGAATTTTAAAGAGTCGAACTTGAAGATAAACTATGTTTCAAAATTAAATTTTAATTTTTTTCGTGTTTTCTCCTCTTTTAAACCGTTCAATTAAGTGTTTTTTTCATCATTTATTCCCTACAAAAAACCTTCCGTAAAAGGAAAAAAAATGTACGACGGAATGACAATGTGAATCAGCCTTTTCTGACATGAACAAACACAAGAAGAAACACAGAACACGCCTCACTGATGCATATCTGCAAGACTCACTGAGAGTTGCAGTGTCAAGTTACACACCAGAGTACAACACACTAGTTAACAGCATGAAATACCAGGCTTCCCACTAACTGACAAAGAAACAGATAACAGATTTGGTGTCCAGTTCAAAGAGTGACATGATTTATTAAAAAATTTGAGAGTTGACTTTTGTATTTTACATGAGTTATTATTTGTACAAATATGGTGCAAAGTAATTCATGATTTCTTAAAAAATGTTAGTGGCTAGCTAGTTAAAATGGGATATTGTGATTTCACAAGACTGTCTTAGAAGTGATCATTTGAAAATGTTCAATTTGAAAAATGTGCACTTAGAGAAAATATAAAAATAAAGTGTTGCATATTGATATTTATCTGTTTCTATATATATATATATATATATATATATATATATATATATATTTATTGTGAGAAATCATTAAGATGATCAGTGTTTCCACAAAGATAAATATCATTAATTATTAATAATAACATAGAGTTAAAGGTAAATTGAGCAAATTGGCTATTTCTGGCAATTTATTTAAGTGTGTATCAAACTGGTAGCCCTTCGCATTAATCAATACCCAAGAAGTAGCTCTTGGTTTCAAAAAGGTTGGTGACCCATGGTGTGGATGTTGGAACGGTTCAAATCGGTCGAAAAATGTGGCATATGGACAGATTTGTATATTGCCCGTTCATTGTCAATGGGGGGACATTCCTGGTAATTCCGGGTAATCGGGGAATTTTCGTAACCGGGAAACATGCTGGCTTGAATGTATATGCAGTCGATTGTATATTGCCCATTCATTGTAAAAGGGGAGAAAATTACCGGAAATTCCTGGAAAACCGGCATTGTAGAACTATGAGTATGTCCATTCATTTGAATGGGAATTTCTTAGAAAATTGGTAATATCTGGAAATATGGGAATTTTTTAAAATATAGGTAATACAACAATTGTCCTAGAAGATATGAATAGGTTGGTGTAGGAATTTTTGGAATCGGTTGACAAATGTTGACGTAGTACCAATTTAAATTTAAATGGGCATGTCAAATTTCCTGGAATGTCAGGAAAAGCGGGAATTTGTACGAAAACAAAAATTGGTCGTTTTGTTGTCCCAATTAAAAAGAATGTTTTGAAGGTGGAATGGTCAAAAACGGTTGAAAAATGTGGACTGTGAAAACTTTCCAGGGAAAGGGGAAAAAAAGGCTTTTTGGAAAACTGATAATTCCTGGAATTTTCTGATTCTGATTTAGTGTTTAATAACAAAATAAAGGGAGAACACGTGTGGACACCCTTGCTGCAGCACGAAGATGACGTCACAAGCGATCATGGTTTCAACACCCAAGTTGTGTCATTATTTTTCCACAAAATGTTCTACTGTAGTCTTATTTTTTGCCCTCCAGCTTTGGAGGAGGTTCTCCTGCAACGAGACAAGGAGAAGGCCCTGCGGTGCAGGAAAGCATGCAGGGCTGAGATCTCTTCATCTCAGAGTGGAGCGCCACATGCGGGGCGCACTCATTAACGAGCCGCCGCTCGCCTGGCAGACTCGCCACGGAGGTCGTCAAACACCCAGCATGCATTGCACACAAAAGGAGGACATAAATATCCGAGAACGACAGCGAGTCGAAGCTCCACGACTCCATTAAGTCCACACAAGAGCAGCACATCTTTTTGTCTCCTGGGGGTAAAGCAAGAAATGATTTGCATCGGAGGCAATATTCCCACACAGTGACCATCTCAGGGCTATTCTCAGCCTCTCACGGCACACTAGACTTCAGAGAGTCAATCAATGGCTGCAGAGCTCTGGATGATCCACTCGAAGCTCTGCTCGCCTCCTAAATGGACATTGTTGGATCTCCTGTGGGCTAAAACGGGCCCCTCCATGGGCTCTATTTAAACTGGAACCTCCCACAATGCAGTGCAGTGCTGAAGGTTTATTTCAACAAAACACACTGCGAGCTTCTTTTTAAGCGACTACCGCGACTCACGCAATGATCTGATTGGACCCTGCAGACATCATCATCATCACCATCAATGTATCGATTTTAATCCTTAATAAGCATTGCTAGTTCATTTATAGAAGCCAAAAATAAACATATGCATATATATACACACATATATGTACATACAAACATACATACAAACATACAATTTAATCAAATCGTAGCTCCTGAATCGTGAGGTGCCCAAAGATTCCCAACTCTAATGTATACATACATACATTTATACATATTTATATACATACATATACATATATACACATATATAAACATACATATACACACATGTATACACACATATATATAAAACCCCGTTTCCATATGAGTTGGGAAATTGAGTTAGATGTAAATATAAACGGAATACAATGATTTGCAAATCATTTTCAACCCATATTCAGTTGAATATGCTACAAAGACAACATATTTGATGTTCAAACTCATAAACATTTTTTTTTTGCCAAATAATCATTAACTTTAGAATTTGATGCCAGCAACACGTGACAAAGAAGTTGGGAAAGGTGGCAATAAATACTGATAAAGTTGAGGAATGCTCATCAAACACTTATTTGGAACATCCCACAGGTGTGCAGGCTAGTTGGGAACAGGTGGGTGCCATGATTGGGTATAAAAACAGCTTCCCAAAAAATGCTCAGTCTTTCACAAGAAAGGATGGGGCGAGGTACACCCCTTTGTCCACAACTGCGTGAGCAAATAGTCAAACAATTTAAGAACAACGTTTCTCAAAGTGCAATTGCAAGAAATTTAGGGATTTCAACATCTACGGTCCATAATATCATCAAAAGGTTCAGAGAATCTGGAGAAATCACTCCACGTAAGCGGCATGGCCGGAAACCAACATTGAATGACCGTGACCTTCGATCCCTCAGACGGCACTGTATCAAAAACCGACATCAATCTCTAAAGGATATCACCACATGGGCTCAGGAACGCTTCAGAAAACCACTGTCAGTAAATACAGTTGGTCGCTACATCTGTAAGTACAAGTTAAAGCTCTACTACGCAAAGCGAAAGCCATTTATCAACAACACCCAGAAACGCCGCCAGCTTCTCTGGGCCCGAGATCATCTAAGATGGACTCATGCAAAGTGGAAAAGTATTCTGTGGTCTGACGAGTCCACATTTCAAATTGTTTTTGGAAATATTCGACATCGTGTCATCCGGACCAAAGGGGAAGCGAACCATCCAGACTGTTATCGACGCAAAGTTCAAAAGCCAGCATCTGTGATGGTATGGGGGTGCATTAGTGCCCAAGACATGGGTAACTTACACATCTGTGAAGGTACCATTAATGCTAAAAGGCACATACAGGTTTTGGAACAACATATGCTGCCATCTAAGCGCCGTCTTTTTCATGGACGCCCCTGCTTATTTCAGCAAGACAATGCCAAGCCACATTCAGCACGTGTTACAACAGCGTGGCTTCGTAAAAAAAAGAGTGCGGGTAATTTCCTGCCCCGCCTGCAGTCCAGACCTGTCCCCCATCGAAAATGTGTGGCACATTATGAAGCGTAAAATACGACAGCGGAGACCCCGAACTGTTGAATGACTGAAGCTCTACATAAAACAAGAATGGGAAAGAATTCCACTTTCAAAGCTTCAACAATTACCGTAGTTTCCTCAGTTCCCAATCGTTTATTGAGTGTTGTTATCAACAAGTGACATCAGTGTGTAAAGGATATCACCACATGGGCTCAGGAACACTTCAGAAACCCACTGTCAGTAACTACAGTTGGTCGCTACATCTGTAAGTGACCAAAGAGGAAAGGAACCATCCGGATTGTTATAGGCGCAAAGTTGAAAAGCCAGTATCTGTGATGGTATGGGGGTGCATTAGTGCCCAAGACATGGGTAACTTACACATCTGTGAAGGCGCCATTAATGCTGAAAGGTTTTGGAGCAACATATGTTGCCATGGACGCCCCTGCTTATTTCAGCAAGACAATGCCAAGCCACGTGTTACATCAACGTGGCTTCATAGTAAAAGAGTGCGGGTACTAGACTGGCCTGCCTGTAGTCCAGACCTGTCCCCCATTGAAAATGTGTGGCGCATTATGAAGCCTAAAATAGCACAACGAAGACCCCCGGACTGTTGAACAACTTAAGCTGTACATCAAGCAAGAATGGGAAAGAATTCCACCTGAGAAGCTTCAAAAATGTGTCTCCTCAGTTCCCAAACGTTTACTGAGTGTTGTTAAAAGGAAAGGCCATGTAACACAGTGGTAAACATGCCCTTTCCCAGCCATGAAATTTTAAGTTAATTATTATTTGCAAAAAAAAAATAAAGTTTATGAGTTTGAACATCAAATATCTTGTCTTTGTCGTGCATTCAATTGAATATGGGTTGAAAAGGATTTGCAAATCATTGTATTCCGTTTATATTTACATCTAACACAATTTCCCAACTCATATGGAAACGGGGTTTGTAAATATAAATGTTAAATCTAAATATAAATGCTATCTATCCATCCAAAATGGAGTTTCCACCTTAAATGTGAAGAAAATGAGCTAAACTTGAGAAAAGTGGCTAGATATAAAAAGATATTAGCTTCAAAAGTGTAATTTCACCATATTTTCTGGCTGGATGATAGAAATTCTCGCTATCTACCCATTGGGGTGTCCTAACTTTTCGCGTTGCTTGTAAATTACGTTTGTGGCGCCCCCTATGGGTTGACATGCGTACACTACGTTAGCATACATGTAATACAGATAGTTTTATAATCATAAAAAAAAATAATAATAATACTTCCCTTCATCAAAATGTTAAAATAGAGATAAAGGCATCATGAAATGACAAAAAGCTGACAAGTTTATATTAATAATAATTAAAAAAACAGTTTATATATATCCATCCATCCATCCATCCATTTTCTACCGCTTGTCCCTTTTGGGGTCGCGGGGGGGGGGGGGGGGGGGCGCTGGAGCCTATCTCAGCTACAATCGGGCGGAAGGCGGAGTACACCCTGGACAAGTCGCCACCTCATCACAGGGCCAACACAGATAGACAGACAACATTCACACTCACATTCACACACCAGGTACCATTTAGTGTTGCCAATCAACCTATCCCCAGGTGCATGTCTTTGGAGGTGGGAGGAAGCCGGAATATGACATAAAAATCCATATTCATGAGATAAAATTTGAAGTGTTAAATCCAAATTATGAGATAAAAAGTCATGATTAAAAAAAAAAATCGAAATTACGAGATAAGTCACAATTATGAGATAAAGTCGAAATGGGATAAAAAGTCCTAATTATGAGTCTTAATTATGTCATAAAAATCCATAATGAGATCAAATTTGACATGAGATACATTTAAACTATGAGATAAAAAGTCAATTATGAGATAGTCAAAATCATTAGATAAATTTAAATCGTGACATAAAAACTATTATATAAAGTGGAAATTCTGAGGAAAAAAAGTGGGAAATCCTGAAATGAAGCCACAATCATGAGATCGAAAAATCGAAATAAGATGAGTCGAAATTTTAAGATAAAAAAAAAATCACAATTATGACATAAAAATACATTATAATGAGATCAAATTGGAAATGAGATGAATCGAAATTATGAGATACATTTAAATTATGAGGTAAAAAGTTTTGCGCTAAATCGAAATTATTTTTAAAAATGTGGAAAATGTGACTTTAAAAAAAATTGAAAGTTTACATATATATGCGAGTCGCCACCTGCGATGAGGTGGCGACTTGTCCAGGGTGTACGCCGCCTTCCGCCCGATTGTAGCTGAGATAGGCTCCAGCGCCCCCCGCGACCCCAAAGGGAATAAGCGGTAGAAAATGGATGGATGGATGGATGGACATATATATATATACATATATATATATATATATGTATATATATATATATATATATATATATATATATATATATATATATTTATATAAAAGGGGTGTGGGAAAAAATCGATTCTCACGTTGTACGATTCAGTATCGATTCTCATTTTTCAAAAATCTATTGTTTTTATTTTATTTATTTATTTTTTTTATTAATCAATCCAACAAAACAATACACAGCAAAACCATAACAATGCAATCCAATTCCAAAACCAAAACCGACCCAGCAACACTCAGAACTGCAATAAACAGAGCAATTGAGAGGAGACACAAACACGACACAGAACAAACCAAAAGTAGTGAAACAAAAATGAATATTATCAACAACAGCATCAATATTAGTTACAATTTCAACATAGCAGTGATTAAAAATCCCTCATTGACATTATCATTAGACATTTATGGAAAAAAAAAGAACAATAATGTCACAGTGGCTTACACTTGTATCGCATCTCATAAGCTTGACAACACACTGTGTCCAATATTTTCACAAAGATAAAATAAGTCATATTTTTGGTCCATTTAATAGTTAAAACAAATGTACATTATTGCAATCAGTTCATAAAACATTGTCCTATAAAAGCTTTTTACAAAAATCTACTACTCTGCTTGCATGTCAGCAGACTGGGGTAGATCCTGCTGAAATCCTATGTATTGAATGAATAAAGAATCCTTTTGAATCGGAAACATATCGTTTTTGAATCGAGAATCGCGTTGAATCGAAAAAAATCGATTTTTAATCGAATCGTGACCCCAAGAATCGATATTGAATCGAATCGTGGGACACCCAAAGATTCGCAGCCCTAATATATAGAGTATGCACGCATGCTTTGGAGCCCTTGCCTCAAAAAAATAAAAAATGTTTGCCTTGGTCATACTTGCCAACCCTCCCGGATTTTCTGGGAGACTCCCGAAATTCAGCGCCTCTCACGAAAACCTCCCGGGACAAATTTTCTCCCGAAAATCTCCCGAAATTCAGGTGGAGCTGGAGGCCACGCCCCCTCCAGCTCCATGCGGACCTGAGTGAGTCCACGTCCGCTTTCCCACAATACAAACAGCGTGCCTGCCCAATCACGTTATAACTGTAGAATGATGGAGGGCGAATTCTTGGTTTCTTATGTGGGTTTATTGTTAGGCAGTTTCATTAACGTCCTCCCAGCGCGGTAACAACACACAACAACAGCAGTCACGTTTTCGTCTACCGTAAAGCAGTTTGTCTGCCGTAAACAGCAATGTTGTGACACGCTTAAACAGGACAATACTGCCATCTACTGTACATGCATATGTGACAATAACATCTAGGGCTTTTAGAGAGTGCAGTGCACAACTGCGCACACAACAAGGAGACGAAGCAGAAGAACGAGGAAGATACAGCCGTGGGGACGCCGACGACGAGTAAGATGAAGAAATATGCCTGTAAGTTCCAAGCCGCAGCTGCGATTAGACCTGGATAGCCTCCGGGAAGAAGTACTGGACTACCAAGTGCTTGGCAGTGAAGACCTTTCTCAGGAAGCAAGGATTGACCGGTTTTGGGCCATGCTCAGGAGAGATGGAAGATTCCAGACTCTAGTGCATTTGATGAAAGCACTTTTGTGCGTGCCACACAGCAATGCATCATCAGAGAGGGTGTTCAGCATGGTTAGAAAGATAGTGACAGAGAATAGAACAAGGATGGACAATTCAATCCTTAACTCAACAATGAGTAGATGAGTGTTATGTGTGTGTATATTTGTAAATAAATGAACACTGAAATTCAAATATTTATTTTGTTTATATATATATATATATATATATATGTATATATATATATATATATATATATATATATATATATATATATATATATATATATATATATATATATATATATATATATAAACAAAATAAATACTTGATATATATATATATATATAAGAAATACTTGACTTCCAGTGAATTCTAGCTAAAAATATATATTTATTTTATTATATACAGTATATATATATATATATATATATATATATATATATATATATATATATATATATATATATATATATATATATATATACACACACAGTGTATGTATATATATATATATATATGTATATATATATAATATATATATATATATATATATATTTCAAGTATTTTTTTTGTTTATATATATATATATGCATACAGTACATACATATACACAGTATATATATATATATATATATATATATATATATATATATATATATATATATATATATATATATACATACATACATACATACATAAATGATAAATGGGTTATACTTGTATAGCGCTTTTCTACCTTCAAGGTACTCAAAGCGCTTTAACAATATTACCACATTCACCCATTCACACACACAATCACACACTGATGGCGGGAGCTGCCATGCAAGGCGCTAACCAGCAGCCATCAACAATAGCCGTGCCAGCAACAGTCCAATTGCTGGCACGGCCACTCTACCAACTTCGCCACGCCGTACATACATACATACATACATATATATATATATATATATATATATATATATATATATATATATATATATATATATACATATATATATACATATATATATATATATATATATATATATATATATATATATATATATATATATATATATATATATATATATATATATATAAACAAAATAAATACTTGAAAAATATATATATATATATATATATACATGTATGTATGTGTGGGAAAAAAATCACAAGACTACTTCATCTCTACAAGTAGTCTTGTGATTTTTTTCCCACACATACATATATTGCGCTCTACTACGGTATCGAGCACTATTTTTTGGATAACCTTATTAAGACATATATATATATACATATATATATATATACATACACTGTATATATATATATACATATATATATATACTGTATATAATAAAATAAATAGATATTTATAGCTAGAATTCACTGGAAGTCAAGTATTTCTTATATATATATACATATATATATATATATATATATATATATATGTATATATATATATATATATATATATATATATATATATATATATATATATATATATATATATATATATATATATATAAGTCAAGTATTTATTTTATATATATATATATATATATATATATATATATATATATATATATATATATATATATATATAAGAAATACTTGACTTGGTGAATTCTAGCTGTAAATATACTCCTCCCCTCTTAACCACGCCCCCAAAACACGCCCCGCCCCCAACCACGCCCCCCTCCCCGAAATCAGAGGTCTCAAGGTTGGCAAGTATGGCCTTGGTGCCCTTCTAACTTGCCTTGGTGCCCTAAAATATGAGCCCTACTTTAAGGCAACACTTGCCTTGACCTTAAAAATTTCAAATTTGAGGCCTGAGTAAAAAAAAAAACACAAAGTATGTAAATCAGTTCCTGGCAGCAGCATATATACTGTGCACTGTACACGTACAGACGCGAGCTGCTTGCTTGCAAATTGCATGAGCAGTGAGACAGAAATAATAGGTCTCCTATGCTATGAATTAGAGAGGAACTAAGTGCTGCAGGTCTACATCTGATGCAGAGAGTCCATCAGGCACTGCCAAGCAGACTTCCAGGGGCTGGGCTAGGATGCACCTTTCACCCGGCACACAAAGTGGGCCGTGACTCACCCCAAACGTCTGGCTAAAACAAAGCCTTGAGGCTAAAAACAGTGTATCTTTGTGAGCACTGACACAAACGAATTGATATCTTTTGAGTGTTATTTCAAAAGTGACTCATAAGAGCTTCTTTGACAAATGAATGAAAGTGGAAAGTTCCACAGATTGTACTTAAGTAAAGACCAGGATGCAGCGGCAGGCTCACACCGTGACTTGGAAAGTGTCTCCTAATGCTGATGTGTGGGAAAAGATGATACATCTTCTCATTACCTTTTAATGTCAGGAGGCTGAATATGTTCAATTTAGGGTTGTACGGTATCCCGGTAGTATAGCATCGGTACTAATGAATCAAAAACAGTATATATACCGTATTTTTCGGACTATAAGTCGCAGTTTTTTTCATAGTTTGGCCGGGCTCCAGTGCGACTTATATATGTTTTTTTCCTTCTTTATTATGCATTTTCGGCATGTGCGACTTATACTCGGGTGCGACTTATACTCCGAAAAATACGAGATATATATATATATATATATATATATATATATATATATATATATATATATATATATATATATATATATATATATACACATATATATACAGTTAGGTCCATAAATATTTGGACATTGACACAATTGTCAGTATTCCAGCTCTGTACAACACCACAATGGATTTGAAATGAAACAATCAAGATGTGCTTTAAGTGTACACTTTGAGCTTTAATTTGAGGGTATTTACATCCAAATCAGGTGAACGGTGTAGGAATTACAACACATTTTATATGTGCCTTCCACTTTTTAAGGGACCAAAAGTAATTGGACAAACTAACATAATCATAAATCAAATTGTCACTTTTTAATACTTTGTTGCAAATCCTTTGCAGTCAATGACAGCCTGAAGTGTGGAACACATAGACATCACCAGACGCTGGGTTTGGTCCATGGTGATGCTCTGCCGGGCCTCTGTTGCAGCGGTCTACACTTCCTGCTTGTTCTTTGGGCGTTTTCCCTTCAGTTTCGTCTTCAGCAAGTGAAATTCATGCTCAAAGGGATTCAGGTCAGGTGATTGACTTGGCCATTGCAGAACATTCCATTTCTTTGCCTTAAAAAACTCTTTGGTTGCTTTCGCAGTATGCTTCGGGTCATTGCCCATCTGCATTGTGAAGCGCCGTCCAATGAGTTTTGAAGCATTAGGCTGAATATGAGCAGATAATATTGCCCCAAACACTTCAGAATTCATTCTGCTGCTTTTGTCAGCTGTCACATCATCAATAAATATAAGAGATCCAGTTCCACTGGCAGCCATGCATGGCACTACCACCACCATGCTTCACTGATGAGGTGCTATGCTTTGGATCTTGAGCAGTTCCTTCCCTCCTCCATACTCTTCTCTTTCCATAATTTTGGTACAAGTTGATCTTTGTCTCATCTGGCTATAAGTTGTTGTTCCAGAACTGCACAGGCTCTTTTACATGTTTCTTGGCAAACTCTAATCTGGCCTTCCTGTTTTTGAGGCTCACCAACGGTTTACGCCTTGTGATGAAGCCTCTGTATTTCCTCTGGTGAAGTCTTCTCATAATTGTTGACTTGGACACAGATACACCTACCTCTTGGAGAGTTTTCTTCATCTGGCCAACTGTTGTGAAGGGCTTTTACTTGACAAGGAAAGGTATTTGTCTGTCATCCACCACACTTGTTTTCCGTGGTCTTCCAGGTCTTTGGGTGTTGCTGAGCTTAGCAGTGCGCTCTCTCTTTTTAAGAATGTACCAAACCGTTGATTTGGCCACACCTCATGTTTTTGCTATCTCTCTGATGGCTTTGTTTTGATTTTTCAGTCCAATGATGGCTTGCTTCACTGATATGGACAGCTCTTTGGACTTCATATTGAGAGATGACCTCCCCAGATTCCAAACTGATATACCACACTTGAAATGACATCTAGGCCTTTTATCTGCTCTTTGTAAATTAAGTAAATGAAAAAAACAAGGGAATAACACACATCTGGCCATGGAACAGCTGAGTAGCCAATTGTCCAATTACTTTTGGTCCCTTAAAAAGTGGAAGGCACATATAAAATGTGTTGTAATTCCTACACCGTTCACCTGATTTGGATGTAAATACCCTCAAATTAAAGCTCAAAGTCTGCACTTAAAGCACATCTTGATTGTTTCATTTCAAATCCATTGTGGTGTTGTACAGAGCTGGAATACTGAAAATTGGGTCAATGTCCAAATATTTATGGACCTAACTGTATATATATATACATATACATATATATATATATATATATATATATATATACATATATATATATATATATATATATATATATATATATATATATATATATACATATATACATATATATATATATATACATATATATATATATATATATATATATGTATATATATATATATATATATATATATATATATATACATATATATATATATACATACATATATACATATATATATATATATATATGTATATACATATATATACATATATATATACATATATACATATATATACATATATATATACATATATATATATATATATATATATATATATATACATATATATATACTTATATATATACACATATATATACATATATATATATATATATACATATACATATATATATATATATATATATATATATATATATATATATATATATATATATATATATATATATATATATATATATATATATATATATATATATATATATATATATATATATATATATATACTCTGTTTGACAAGTACCGGTTCGCCATATTATTATTTTTTTACAGGCATGACAGCGCGTCGTTGTCACGTGGTGACATTGCTGGTTTTACGAGCAGAGGAGCATGTTCGGCAGCGCACACACACAGGGTACTTACAAGCAGACACAGTGTGTGGACAGAAAATGGAGAACGGACGCATTTTGGTCTAAAAACTAAAGATAAAAGTGAAGTTATAACGCTGGAAGAGGTGCTTTAGGACATGGCTAGCTAGCTAGCAGCTAACATCCATCCGCAGTCTGCTGTGTTTTAGCTACTTCTAAATCACTAATCCTCGTCTCCATGGCAACAAATAAAGTAAATTTCTTACAAGTACAAGAATAGCTAAACATGCTTCACTACACACCGTAGGAGGATACAATAGCTCATCGGCGTCACAATGTAAACAAACGCCATTGGTGGATCTACACCTGACATCCACTGTAATGATACCAAGTACAGGAGCGTATCTAGTCAATGCTAGTATGATTCCATCGATATTTTTTAGCATTACAAAATCTTTTTTAGTTTAAAAAAAATGTATATTATGTTTATAAAGTCAGTAAATATGTCCCTGGACACATGAGGACTTTGAATATGACCAATGTATGATCCTGTAACTACTTGGTATCGGATCGATACCTAAATTTGTGGTATCATCCAAAACTAATGTAAAGTATCAAAGAAGAGAAGAATAAGTGATTATTACATTTTAACAGAAGTGTAGATAGAACATGTTGAAACAGAAAATAAGCAGATATTAACAGTAAATGAACAAGTAGATTCATAATATTTTTTACAGTTTGTCCCTCATAATGTGGACAAAATAATAGGTGTATAAATGACACAATATGTTACTGCAGACTAATTAGGAGTCTTTGTTTGTTTACTTACTACTAAAAGACAAGTTGTCTAGTATGTTCACTATTTTATTTAAGGACTAAATTACAATAATAAACATATGTTTCATGTACACTAAGATTTTCTGTTCAAATAAAGCCGATAATGCAATTTTTTGTGGTCCCCTTTATTTAGAAAAGTATCAAAAAGTATCAAAATACATTTTGGTATCGAGACAACCCGAGTTCAATCCATCTTTCGTGAGCCAATAACGTTTGCTACTATGGGTCACGCTACTGTTGGTGACTTGAGAGAGGGGAAATAAAAACAAGTTGACATTTGTGTTGTCTCAAGAAGAAATGTCTGCCATTAACAGGTGCATTGTTTGTGTTATTAATCACATCCAGCGTGCTAAACGTGCTCCATTGTGGCCGTCTGTCTTCATCCATCTGCATTTATTAAATACATTTGTCTTAATCGGTAACGTTTTATGATGACAACAACACAAATAGTGTGCACATAGCGGGGAAACTAGTATTCTCTGCCCAATAAATGGTTTGATTCCAAGGCACTGAAGCACAGGTGTCATACTCAAGGCGGGGGGGTCAGATCTGGCCCGCCACGTCATTTTATGTGGCCCGTGAAAGTCTGGAACTACTCAAAGTACTTTTGTATCTTACTAAATGTATTTGTTCTCTCTATTTTGACACAAAAAAAATACATGAAATTGCGTATATTTTTATTCAATATTACATTATTATAAATACTTTATTATTATAGTTTGCATTTTTATTATTTAATAAGAAAAATACTTAAATTCCTGTTTGATTTTGTTATTAATCTGTAATAATAATGTTGCTAATGTTAATAACGTAATGTTATTAAATTGTTTTATGAATTTAGGTTGGAAAGTAATTATCTGTAGTAATAATAAAATATTATTTTCGTGTTTCCTAATAATGTAACAAATATTATATTGTTGAACGTTGCATTTTTTTTCTTGAAAAAAAACCCCTCAAATATCTGCCTGACTTATTTATTAATCTGTAATAATAATGTTGTTCATGTGTGAGATAGGCTCCAGCGCCCCTTGTGACCCCGAGAAGGACAAGCGGTAGAAAATGGATGGATGGATGTTGGTAATGTAATGTTAGTTAAATTTTTATGAATTTAGGTTACAAAGTAATTATCTGTAACAATAATTAACTATTATTTTTGTGTTTCCTAATAATGTAACAAATATTATATTATTAAACTTTGTATTTTTCTTTCTTGAAATAAAAATAAACACTTAAATAACTAATTTACTTATTAATGTGTGATAATAAAGTTCATGTTAATAATGTAACATTAGTTACATTTGTATGAATTTAAGTTGGAAAGTATTATCTGTGTCAAAACCTGGACTATGGTGTGTTTGTTTTCCCGAGATGCAAGTAAAGCTGGACTGGTCATGGCGTGAAGGTGAATACATATTTATTTATATTTATTTATAACACTCAAAGGAACAAAAGGCGCGCTCAAGGCGGATGTACAAACTTGACTAACGAAACAAAAAGACTTGCACGTGGGCAAAAAACTGTGAACAATTAAACAAAAACACTAACTGTGGCATTAATAAACAAAAACTTACTTGGCATGGACTATGAAGTGCGCAGAGGTAAAAGTGTGACAGGGGTATGAATCCGGGATTTCGCCAGAACGACGAACTGAAAACAATGAACTTAAATACTACCGACATGATTAACGAAAACAGGTGCGTGACTCAAAACGTGAAACAGGTGCGTGACGTGACAGGTGAAAACTAATGGGTTGCTATGGTGACAAAACAAAACAAAAGTGCACAAAAAGTCCAAAAACAAAACCGAACATGACTAAAACAAAACATGATCACACAGACATGACAATCTGTAATAATAATGAACTATTTGTTTCGTGTTTCCTAATGATGTAACAAATATTTTATTATTATGCATTACAAACTTTTTGGTTTAAAATAAAGATAGATATCTGATTGACTTATGATTTCAAAGTAGGTTATCCATTAAATTGTAGGATGTAAAAATGATAACTGATTTTACGGTGAAAAAAAAAGAAAAAACTGACCAGAGTGTTACCGGTAGGAAAAAACACGGTACCGTTTTTCCATTTACAGTAATACACCGCATAGAAATTACGGTAAAAAAATGGCTGCTCTGTTGCCAGAATTTTACCGTAAAAAAGCACTAGTACCATTTTTCCATTAAGAGGACAATGCTGTAAAAAACTGCATACATTCTATAATAAAATTCTGGCGAATGAGCTGCCAGTCTACAGATTTTTTTAATTTTTACGCAGTACGTAAAGAAATATATACTCGTAGTCATCAAATGCACATTCCCCTACCTAATTGATGGTGGCGCACCACCACGGCAAAATAAAAGATGCCACACCTTAAAAATATGTAAGTAAGATATAAAAGTAAGGGGTAGCCACTCCATTTCTCAAACATTTTGGGAGTCCCTGGCTTGGAAAACGTTGAAGACCCCATAACTGAACAATCTTCATTATCATGCAAGATGGGAAAATATAAAAGTATATCCTTCATAATCCCATTACAGTGTAAATTGGGGGGAAGGGGGTGTGTGTGTGTAAGGAATAGCGTAACTCGGCCTGTCACCATCACGTCTCCTTCTCATTGCTGCCACCACAGCCTGGGGGGGGGGGGGCAATAGACTACAGACTGTGGTGAAGTAGGCCGGCTTCGTCGCATGAAGAAGCCTACAATTTTTGGTTGTGTTTTCCGCTACATATGCTGAATGCCGATATACGATATATATCTCAATATTTTTTCCGTAAAGTAAAAACAATACACAAAACATTCCCAGTTACCTGAGATACTAAGTATGTCATTATTATTACTTAGTAAGTCAATATTTTGACTTAGTAATTTAATAAGTCAAAAATATGACAAAATAATGACTTACTAAGTCAAAATAATGACAAAAAAAATGACTTAAGTCAAATTAATGACTTACTGTAAGTAAGCGTTTGCAATAAGCGTTTGAAAAGAAAAGTTAAAAGTGGGGCCGCATGCTGACATATGCTCAACTCATCATGCTTAATTTATTACAGCATTTGGGAAGCCTGTAGTTGATTTTTATTATGTAAATGTTATATTCTTATCAACATGTGATAGCAGGGACCCTGCCATTCTAAACTAAGCTGCTACATTACTAATAATTAATGTAACTATAGCTGAAAAAAAATAGTACAATAGCAATAAGAGAGACTATTCATCCCTGAACACCATGGAGTTCATGTAGGCTTTATGATGCAGTTACATTATTATATCAACTATCAGAAACAGCTTCAGGAAACTCTTCATTTAACATAATGTCGTTTTTTGCTGCTTTGACACAGCTCAATCAACTCAGAAAATGGTAAAGTGAAACAACTTAGTTGTTAACTGTAGGTCAATAATGCTTGTCTTTCTCTCAGACAGACAGGGCTTTGCCGTCCGTTTAATGTGGGGCGGACACACACACACCGCACAGTGAGCAAACGTTACGCTTAAATCTAATTAGCCTTCACCTCAAGGACTGCAAGCGAGCTGAGCTGCCACTTATGTTTCTAGAACGTCAACGGGCTCATAGTGATGTTACTAGTAGTTGACTTGGAAGTGTTTATTATAATTTGGGGAGAGTCTGCTGCCTTATGCTCACCTGCTAAACACCTTTCTGCTCACCCCACCACAGGAGCACTGACTCCATGCGCTCTGAATACGCACTGCCGATTGGCTGTTACATGTGCTCTGAATACGCAATGCTGATTGGCTGTTACCGCTCTGAATACGCACTGCTGATTGGCTGTTACCGCTCTGCGTGTAACCAATCAGATGGTTGTGTGGGTGGGACAATGCTGGGTGCTGCACAGACGTACTGACAGAGGCAGAGGCAGAACGAAGCGTAGCAGCTTGTTAAGACGTTAGTTTAGGCGGTGGCTCTTTGTTGTTAAGGCGGCCGCCTTAACAACAAAGCGCTGCGGGAAACCCTGGATTAGTCAACTAATGATTAAAAAAGTTGATGACTATTTGACCATCGAAATAGTCGTTAGTTGTAGCCCAATACCCAATGAGTGTCATTAACTGGACAATATTCAGGGTTAGCCTACATTCCCCTACCTCATTGATAGTGGCGCACCACCACAGCAAAATAAAAGCTGCCACACCTTAAAAATATATAAGTAAGATATAAAAGTAAGGGGTACTAGCGCCATTTCTCAAACATTTTGAGGGTCCCTGGCCTGGAAAACATTGAAGACCCCAGAACTGAACCATCCTCATTATCATGCAAGATGGGGAAATATAAAAGTATATGCTTCATAATCCCATTAGCTGACTAATGGTTAAGAAAGTCGATTACTTTTTGACTATCGAAATAATCGTTAGGTGCAGCACAGTACCCAATGAGTGTCATTAACTCAACAATATTCAGGGCTACCCTAGATAGTTGATAGTGGCGCATCACCACAGCAAAATAAAAGCTGCCACACTGTCAGAATAATTGTATCTAAGTTATCACAAAACTTTGTGTTGCCATGAGTTCCCGGCGAGAAGACAAAAGCTGTCTTTGAACCTACCAAGAAGAAGGCTTGTAAAACTCCACTGTGTAGGATGGGAAGCAACATGAAGGTGTTCTGTTTCTTTCTTCTATTGTAATCCACAGAAAGATATTGTCTTGACGCAAGAACTACAAAGCGAAAAGGAAGCAGGACCTGACTCCACTCCAGGGACCTTTTCTTTTAACTGTTTTAATCAAAGACGATGGCTGTTTACGACCCCCGTCCCTTAGAAACAGCTGTTGCCATGTAATCAGGGAAAGTCCAAATAAAAGAGGAGGCGTACAATCTTTCGTCAGAGCGTGTTGGAACACTGTGCAAGGGTACAGGTGTACGTGCTCTCCTCAATTGAGCCAAATTTAATTCTGTCTCTGTTTAATTCCTTGCTTCTTGTCTTGTTTAATAGATGTCATCAGTGTTTCAACCTGACACACACCTTAAAAATATATGAGTAAGATATGAAAGTAAGGGGTACTAGCGCCATTTCTCAAACATTTTGGGGGTCTTAGGCTTGGAAAATGTTAAAGGACCCCTAAATAAACCATTCTAACTACCATACAAGATGGAGTAATATAAAGTAACAGATCTGCAAGATCTGGTAGGGCACTTCCCCCCTTACAAAATGCGAAAACATAAGAGGCGTGATTGATCGTGAGCTAGTTTGTTATAGTATTCCTAACTAGATCAGTGTTTTGGGTAAAGTCACCTCAAGGACGCCGACAAACCAAGAAAGGGGAACGTACCTGTGCGGCGGAGGGAAAAGGGAGTAGTCGACCGGAATGTCGGAATGAGCGCTCTACTTCATCGGGGATGCGAGGGAATCCTCCATCTTGCTTCCTGAGAACCACAGAGAGGGCCTATTAGGACTTGAGTCATGATTTGTAGTTCAGACAGGGAAAATTACCATTTCTCTCAGAAATACTTTGCCAATGCTGAGGAACTCTATCTAATATAATTAATTGATGACTTGATCAGACAGGGTTTTGTTTGTGGGCCATAGAGCGAAATATATCAATCTTTGTCTTCTTTGCAGCACTCCCACCCTCTGTGTGTGTAGTGTGTGCGTGTGTGTGTGTGTTCTTGTATTTCTACCCTTCTTGAGACATCAACAAGGAAAAGTACCTTCCATGTGAACAAGTTAGGACCAAAATCATGGTCCCAATACGGAAAACCATTACATCTAATAGAGAGCCAAATACTAGAGTCCGTGAACATTGCTCCAAAGTCAGGATTTTTTTGCTGATTTAATGTGTATACAAAAGTAAAAATTGACAGGTGCAAAGGCAGAAATATATGATACAATAATACTAAAGGAAGACTTCCCTATTCATCCCCAAAAAAACCCACCAGGTGAACAGCTGATTTTACGACTTCCGGTGCTGACATAAGACAACCCACGTCCCATATGTGACCATAGGATGAACAAATACACTATAGTACTAAGACTATAGTGGCCATTAACAGTTAGCTTCTACAGCTGGGTTGCCTAAAATGCGGCACAGGGGCCATCTGTGGTCCGTGACTCCTTTGTCACCAGCCTTAAGCACATTACAAAAACAAAAAATAGAGATCTCATTTGCAGCCCTGGTGGTGGTAATCTATCAAAATGAGGGTGGTCCCAAAAAGGAGGGATTTTTCAAATTGACTGTGTGTCGCTTTTAAAATTGCTCCCCCTCAACATATGAAAAAAGTGTGTATAGAAATTTGAAGTGCTCCCCCTCTGGTCAACATATGAAATAACAAGTGTGTGTAAAAACGTGTGTGTAACAAATGGAAATGTGTCCCCTTTGGCCAAAATGTATTAAAAACATAAAATATGTGTATAGAGACATACTGTAATAATTTGAAGTAAATAATGAAGATTAAAAACCAATTACCAACAAAAAATAAAAATAAAAAAATACATTAACTAAAAGCTTTTTCTCACAATGTGTCGACTTTTTTCTTATAAAATCGGGAACAATTTCTCATATTCTTTCTGTTTCTGTAACATTGCAAGATTTTCTTGTAAAATGATTCCTTTTTTTATGTAAAATTATTACTTTTCAATGCAAAAATTGTGACATTTGTCATATAAAATTCCGACTTTTCACAACATTGCCAATTTTTCTGTTGTTCTTGTAAAATAGTGACATTTTTTGAGTAAAATGTTGACTTTTGTCATAATTTTGCCAAGTAAAAATTCCGATTATTGTTATAATATTGCCAACATTTTAAGGTTTTCTCATAAAATTGTGACTTTTGTCGAGTAAAATTACGACTCTTTCCATAAAACTGCCAAAATGTTAAGCTTTTCTTGTCAAATTGCGACTGTTATTGAGTAAAATTCCAACTTTTATCATAATATTGCACAAATGTTCAGTTTTTCTTGTAAATTGTTGACTTGCGTTGGGTAAAATAAATTTTTTCTTGTGAAACTGTGACCTTTATCTTGTGAAATTCCAACTCATTCTTCACAACAAGCACTTTATATTTGTATAGCATGTATATAATGTTGTAAATACAAACCTCTACATATCTAGAAAGGGTGGTCCTAAAGAAGTATGCATTTTTCAGAGGTCTCAAGAAGGTAACAAATACATGAATGTGTGTGTGTTATTATTTCACACTTTGTCTCACACTTCAGTCACTGCTTAGAAGCGGCGGCCCATCTGTGTGCTGCATCCTGTCCAAATCACCAAACCGACAGAGAACGAGGCGACAAATCGGAACCCTCGTTCGCATATTTCATACGTTCTGTTGTTCTAACCGTGACGGATGACGACTGTCTGTGGGAATGTCGGTGAAATCGAACGTAAATGCAGAGCTTGATTGAGTTCACGGCGGTGTCGTTTGTCTCATATAGTGTATCTGTTGTGCTTACAAACAATTAAAAGGGGACATTTAGTCAAGCTCAGGCCGAGGCACTCAAGAGACTGGGTCTTGGGCACAGTTGGGTGTTCCAACAGGACAATGACCCCAAACACACGTCAAAAGTGGTAAAGGTTGTAGTTGAATATGCTACAAAGCAGAGGTGGGACCAAGTCATTGTTTTGCAAGTCACAAGTAAGTCTCAAGTCTTTGCCCTCAAGTCCGAGTCAAGTCCCGAGTCAAGACAGGCAAGCCCCGAGTCAAGTCCAAAGTCAAGACTGGAAAGTCTCAAGTCAAGTCCTAAGTCCTGCATTTTGAGTTTCGAGTCCTTTCAAGTCCTTTTAACCACAGACTAATATATTAACACAGATTGTGTATGCTTTTCAAACGCTGTATTTATTTATTAAAACAAGTGCATTTTAAATTGCAGGAAAGAAAATTGTGCTGACATTGCACTTTATAATAGCACTATTAACCAGTCATTTTAAACATTAACTCATTCCTTTACAGAACAAACACATTGAAAAATAAAGTGCAAATGTACTTATTTGTACAAAAGTGTTAACATTGAAAAAACATGACATATACGTGAACATAACAAAAAAGTTGTACTTTTTATATGTCAGGGCCCTATGCTGCATTGCATTTGCAAAAGACCAAATTAGCCAAGAGTCTTTCAGTCATTTGTGCACGATGGGGGCGTAGTATGATGCCACCATGGCTGAAAACTCGCTCCACTGGAGCACTGGAGGCAGGCACTGCCAAGACTCTCATGGCCACTCGGAACAGTGAAGGAAGAGTCTTCATGTTCAATGCCCAGAACAAAAGGGGGGAGAGAGTTGTTTTGGGTTGGTGCACTACTTGTAAGTGTATCTTGTGTTTTTTATGTTGATTTAATTAAAAAAAGAAAAAAACTATTTCTTGTGCGGCCCGATACCAATCGATCCACGGACCAGTACCGGGCCACGGCCCGGTGGTTGGGGACCACTGAGGTAAACAACCAACAGTATGTCAGAAAGCTAGCTAAAACGGTACCTATATTCATAATATAGTATACATTTTAACTGACCTTTATTTTACTATTTTTGTCTTTTTTTAGGTGGCTAAAATACGCGGTGCTGCTGACCGCCGTCTAACGTTACGTGTGATATATTGACTAACGTAACCCTGCTTAAAAAAAAATCACTGAACAAAAAGTATGAATAAGGTAGTGAACTGCAACAGATTCCCATGTTTGCAATAACGTTATAACGTTAGCAGTGAGTTTACAGCCTCACTGATTTAACTACACAGCAAATAAAAGTCACGTTACTTAGCCAATAAACGTTATCTTACATTCAAAACTTACCGTTCTTTGTGCAACTTCAAATGCCGGACGAAGTTGGAAGTTGTTGCCTCTCCAGTAATTTTCGAACCGCATGTGTTGCATACTGCAAACCGTTTTGTGTTGACCACCTCGTAATTTTTATACCCAAACAAAATTATTTTAGGTATCATTTTTTGTTCACTGGCGTGTGGTTTGGACATGTCTTCCTCGTTGGTTGTCCTGCAATTTGATTGGATGAATGCTGTGTGATGAAAACAAAGTAGATCTAATTTGATTGGCTGTTGTACTGAGACCACACCAGCTGACACACGCAACGCTGATAGACAAGTACACAATGAAAAATACGGAGCGCTCCCGATTAACTTTTTCATCTTTGGGTTTTGGGGAAAGTAGCAAGTCATGTCAAGTCATGTCAATTCAAAAGGCTCAAGTCCAAGTGAAGTCACAAGTCATTGATGTTAAAGTCTAAGTCGAGTTGCAAGTCTTTTTACATTTTGTCAAGTCGAGTCTAAAGTCATCAAATTCATGACTCGAGTCTGACTCGAGTCCAAGTCATGTGACTCGAGTCCACACCTCTGCTACAAAGACAACATATTTGATCAAACTGATAAATATTTTTTTTTTTTGCAAATAATCATTAACTTTAAAATTTGATGCCAGCAACACGTGACAAAGAAGTTGGGAAAGGTGGCAATAAATACTGATAAAGTTGAGGAATGCTCATCAAACACTTATTTGGAACATCCCACAGGTGAACAGGCAAATTGGGAACAGGTGGGTGCCATGATTGGGTATAAAAGTAGATTCCATGAAATGCTCAGTCATTCACAAACAAGGATGGAGCGAGGGTCACCACTTTGTCAACAAATGCGTGAGCAAATTGTTGAACAGTTTAAGAAAAACCTTTCTCAACCAGCTATTGCAAGGAATTTAGGGATTTCACCATCTACGGTACGTAATATCATTAAAGGGTTCAGAGAATCTGGAGAAATCACTGCACGTAAGCAGCTAAGCCCGTGACCTTCGATCCCTCAGGCTGTACTGCATCAACAAGCGACATCAGTGTGTAAAGGATATCACCACATGGGCTCAGGAACACTTCAGAAACCCACTGTCAGTAACTACAGTTGGTCGCTACCTCTGTAAGTGCAAGTTAAAACTCTCCTATGCAAGGCGAAAGCCATTTATCAACAACACCCAGAAACGCCGTCAGCTTTGCTGGGCCTGAGCTCATCTAAGATCGACTGATACAAAGTGAAAAAATGTTCTGTGGTCTGACGAGTCCACATTTAAAATTGTTTTTGGAAACTGTGGACGTCGTGTCCTCCGGACCAAAGAGGAAAAGAACCATCCGGATTGTTATCGGCGCAAA
Source organism: Nerophis lumbriciformis (assembly GCF_033978685.3). Classification (NCBI taxonomy): domain Eukaryota; kingdom Metazoa; phylum Chordata; class Actinopteri; order Syngnathiformes; family Syngnathidae; genus Nerophis; species Nerophis lumbriciformis. The sequence goes on along the minus strand of NC_084550.2, from coordinate 33,921,393 downwards.
GTTGAAAAGCCAACATGTGTGATGGTATGGGGGTGTATTAGTGCCTAAGACATGGGTAACTTACACATCTTTGAAGGCACCATTAATGCTGAAAGGTAAAGTTAAAGTTAAAGTTAAAGTACCAATGATTGTCACACACACACTAGGTGTGGCGAGATTATTCTCTGCATTTGACCCATCACCCTTGATCACCCCCTGGGAGGTGAGGGGAGCAGTGGGCAGCAGCGGTGGCCGCGCCCGGGAATCATTTTGGTGATTTAACCCCCAATTCCAACCCTTGATGCTGAGTGCCTAGCAGGGAGGTAATGGGTGCCATTTTTTATAGTCTTTGGTATGACTCGGCCGGGGTTTGAACTCACAACCTACCGATCTCAGGGCGGACACTCTAACCACTAGGCCACTGAGTAGGTACATACAGGTTTTGGAGCTACGTATGTTGCCACCCAAGCAACGTTACCATGGACGCCCCTGCTTATTTCAGCAAGACAATGCCAAGCCACTTGTTACATCAACGTGGCTTCATAGTAAAAGAGTGCGGGTACTAGACTGGCCTGCCTGTAGTCCAGACCTGTCTCCCATTGAAAATGTGTGGCGCATTATGAAGCCTAAAATAGCACAACGGAGACCCCCGGACTGTTGAACAACTTAAGCTGTACATCAAGCAAGAATGGGAAAGAATTCCACCTGAGAAGCTTCAAAAATGTGTCTCCTCAGTTCCCAAACGTTTACTGAGTGTTGTTAAAAGGAAAGGCCATGTAACACAGTGGTAAACATGCCTTTCCTAACTACTTTGGCACGTGTTGCAGCCATGAAATTCTAAGTTAATTATTATTTGCAAAAAAAAATTAAGGTTTATGAGTTTGAAAATCAAATATCTTGTTTTTGTAGTGCATTCAATTGAATATGGGTTGAAAATGATTTGCAAATCATTGTATTCCGTTTATATTTACATCTAACACAATTTCCCAACTCATATGGAAACGGGGTTTGTACAACAAAGTTCTAAAGCTTAGTGATATACCAGATAGTAGGTGAGTTTTTTTTGTTTTTTTCGCGTTCTTATTTCGCTGTTTGTCGCATTTTTGTTGCGTTTCGCTCCATTGTAAAATATGTCGATCGAGAGGGGGTGTGACGTTCATATGTTCATAGTTAATATTCTAAAACCCGCATTCTTTATTTTCGTGTATATACTGGGTGTCTCATTCCGTAAAATTTTTTTTAAATTCCATTGCGTATTTTAAGGCGGTCTGTCATAACGTTTTAGCATTCAATCTAGTGTTGTCCCGATACCAATATTTTGGTACCGGTAACACAAACAATGCACCTGTTAATGGCAGACATTTCTTTTCGAGACAACAGAAATGTAAACGTGTTTTTATTTCCTCTCTCTCTCAACAGTAGCGTGACCCATAGTAGCAAACGTTATTGGCTCACAAAAGATAGATTGAACCAAATCTAAACATCAGACATGGAAATGATCAGCTGGACTCTCGACGCAATTGACAAAATCGTTTCGACGAGGAAAAGAGGTTCGGGGGAGCCTGGCTGCCCTGATGGAACCATTGCTGCGAAGTACGTGAGAGATTCCTGGGAAAAATGGAGAATCATGTGCCTCTCAGTCCTTTCCATCGAGGACGTGGAAGACATCTGCCTATTTGGAACCGTGATCGCGGGGCACCTGCTGATTGGGCTGAGCATTGCTCTGGTGTATCGTCAAATTTGTAAGACGATGGCAGCCACTCAAGGAGCCCAAAGGCTGTTCGTCGCAATGGAAGGTTTGGGCAGGGCTGTGGGATCAGACTGTGGCGATTTCTGAACTGAATCGCAAGATGGATCACATCATGAAGAAGCTTGCTGAAAAGGACAAATGTAATATGAGGGCCAGCATGGACGAATAGAACAGACAAGTCTGCTCGCGGAAAACAAACATCCTAATCTACGATTTGACTCCCTCGGACAATCCTGCCCACCCACTCCACCTGACAATTAAGGGACAGCGGAGTTCATACTCCAACAGGCTCCTTCAACTTCCTCCCCGCACTGTGCGATTCAAGAACTGCTTCATTCCACACTCCATCCATCTGTTTAATCACTCGCCATACAGCAATAGACCGGTGTCCCACCTTCCCTTTATTTCGAAAATCCTCGAATAAATTGTCGCACAGCAGCTAAATGAACACTTAGTGTCTAACAATCTCTGTGAACCTTTTCAATCCGGTTTCAGGGCAAATCACACTACGGAGACAGCCCTCGCAAAAATGACTAATGATCTACTGCTAACAATGGATTTTGATGCGTCATCTATGTTGCTCCTTCTTGATCTTAGCGCTGCTTTCCATACCGTCGATCATAATATTTTATTAGAGCGTATCAAAACACGTATTGGTATGTCAGACTTAGCTTTGTCGTGGTTTAACTCTTATCTTACTGACAGGATGCAGTGCGTCTCCCATAATAATGTGACCTCGGACTATGTTAAGGTAACGTGCGGAGTTCCTCAGGGTTTGGTTCTTGGCCCTGCACTCTCTAGTATTTACATGCTGCCGCTAGGCGACATCATACGCAAATACGGTGTTAGCTTTCATTGTTATGCTGATGACACCCAACTCTACATGCCCCTAAAGCTGACCAACACGCCGGATTGTAGTCAGCTGGAGGCGTGTCTTAATGAAATTAAACAATGGATGTCCGCTAACTTCTTGCAACTCAACGCCAAGAAAACAGAAATGCTGATTATCGGTCCTGCTAAACACCGACATTTATTTAACAAACCTTAACATTTGACAACCAAACAAATACACAAGGCGAATCAGTAAAGAATCTGGGTATTATCTTCCACCCAACTCTCTCCTTTGAATCACACATTAAGAGTGTTACTAAAACGGCCTTCTTTCATCTCCGTCATATCGCTAAAATCCGTTCTAATTTATCCACTAGCGACACTGAGATCATTATTCATGCGTTCGTTACGTCTCGTCTCGACTACTGTAACGTATTATTTTCGGGTCTCCCTATGTCTAGCATTAAAAGACTACAATTGGTACAAAATGCGGCTGCTAGACTTTTGACAAGAACAAGAAAGTTTGATCATATTACGCCTATACTGGCTCACCTGCACTGGCTTCCTGTGCACTTAAGATGTGACTTTAATGTTTTACTACTTACGTATAAAATACTACACGGTCTAGCTCCAGGCTATCTTGTCGATTGTATTGTACCATATGTCCCGGCAAGAAATCTGCGTTCAAAGAACTCCGGCTTATTAGTGATTCCCAGAGCCCAAAAAAAGTATGCGGGCTATAGAGCGTTTTCTATTGGGGCTCCAGTACTATGGAATGCCCTCCCGGTAACAATTAGAGATGCTACCTCAGTAGAAGCATTTAAGTCCCATCTTAAAACTCATTTGTATACTCTAGCCTTTAAATAGACCCCCCTTTTTAGACCAGTTGATCTGCCGTTTCTTTTCTTTTCTCCTCTGCTCCCCTCTTCCTTGTGGAGGGGGGGGGGGTCCGGTGGCCATGGATGAAGTGCTGGCTGTCCAGAGTCGGGACCCGGGGTGGACCGCTCGCCTGTGCATCGGTTGGGAACATCTCTGCGCTGCTGACCCGTCTCCGCTCGGGATGGTGTCCTGCTGGCCCCACTATGGACTGGACTCTTACTATTATGTTGGATCCACTATGGACTGGACTCTCACAATATTACGTCAGACCCACTCGACATCCATTGCATTCGGTCTCCCCTAGAGGGGGGGGGCATACTTGCCAACCCTCCCGGATTTTCCGGGAGACTCCCGAAATTCAGCGCCTCTCCCGAAAACCTCCCGGGACAAATTTTCTCCCGAAAATCACCCGAAATTCAGGCCCACAACATAAACAGCATACCTGCCCAATAACGTTATAACTATAGAATGATGGAGGACGAGTTCTTGGTTTCTTATGTGGGTTTATTGTTAGGCAGTTTCATTAACGTCCTCCCAGCGTGGCAACAACAGCAGTCACGTTTTTGTATACCGTAAAGCAGTTCGTCTGCCGTAAACAGCAATGTTGTGACACTCTTAAACAGGACAATACTGCCATCTAGTGCATTTGATGAAAGCACTTTTGTGCGCGCCACACAGAATACATCATCATGTTCAGCATGGTTCGAAAAATAGTGACAGAGAATAGAACAAGGATGGACAATTCAACCCTTAACTCAACAATGAGTAGATGAGTGTTTGTTATGTGTGTGTATGTGTAAATAAATGAACACTGAAATTCAAGTATTTCTCTTATTTATATATATATTATATATATATATATATATATATATATAATAAAATAAGTAGTACAAGTATTTATTTTATATATATATATATATATATGTATATATATATATATATAATAAAATAAATATATATATAAAATAAAATACATACATATATATATATATATATATACACGTATATACATATACATATATATATATATATATATATACACACACACACAGGTAAAAGCCAGTAAATTAGAATATTTTGAAAAACTTGATTTATTTCAGTAATTGCATTCAAAAGGTGTAACTTGTACATTATATTTATTCATTGCACACAGACTGACGCATTCAAATGTTTATTTCATTTAATTTTGATGATTTGAAGTGGCAACAAATGAAAATCCAAAATTCCGTGTGTCACAAAATTAGAATATTACTTAAGGCTAATACAAAAAAGGGATTTTTAGAAATGTTGGCCAACTGAAAAGTATGAAAATGAAAAATATGAGCATGTACAATACTCAATACTTGGTTGGAGCTCCTTTTGCCTCAATTACTGCGTTAATGCGGCGTGGCATGGAGTCGATGAGTTTCTGGCACTGCTCAGGTGTTATGAGAGCCCAGGTTGCTCTGATAGTGGCCTTCAACTCTTCTGCGTTTTTGGGTCTGGCATTCTGCATCTTCCTTTTCACAATACCCCACAGATTTTCTATGGGGCTAAGGTCAGGGGAGTTGGCGGGCCAATTTAGAACAGAAATACCATGGTCCGTAAACCAGGCACGGGTAGATTTTGCGCTGTGTGCAGGCGCCAAGTCCTGTTGGAACTTGAAATCTCCATCTCCATAGAGCAGGTCAGCAGCAGGAAGCATGAAGTGCTCTAAAACTTGCTGGTAGACGGCTGCGTTGACCCTGGATCTCAGGAAACAGAGTGGACCGACACCAGCAGATGACATGGCACCCCAAACCATCACTGATGGTGGAAACTTTACACTAGACTTCAGGCAACGTGGATCCTGTGCCTCTCCTGTCTTCCTCCAGACTCTGGGACCTCGATTTCTAAAGGAAATGCAAAATTTGCTTTCGTCAGAAAACATGACTTTGGACCACTCAGCAGCAGTCCAGCTCTTTTTTTCCTTAGCCCAGGTGAGACGCTTTGCGCGCTGTTTCTTGGTCAACAGTGGCTTGACACGAGGTATGCGGCAGTTGAAACCCATGTCTTTCAAGCGTCTCTTGGTGGTGGATCTTGAAGCACTGACTCCAGCAGCTGTCCACTCCTTCTGAATCTCCCCCACATTTTTGAATGGGTTTTTTTTCACAATCTTGACCAGGGCGCGGTGATCCCTATCGCTTGTACACTTTTTCTGACCACAGTTTTTCCTTCCCTTTGCCTCTCCATTAATGTGTTTGGACACAGAGCTCTGAGAACAGCCAGCCTCTTCAGCAATAATCTTTTGTGTCTTTCCCTCCTTGTGCAATGTGTCGATGGTTGCCTTTTGGACAGCTGTCAAATCTGCCCTGCAAAAAATGTTCTATAGAATCTCTATAGAAATATATAGAACGCTATAGAATTTCGTCGGAATTTCTTTAGAACTGAAGATTCTATAGAATATGTATTCAAAATTCTATAGAAATTCTATAGACATCAGCTTCATGTGCTGGAAGGTCTTTTCACTGTTCTATAGAGCTGGGAATTCTATAGAATATCCTATAGAAATTCTATAGACATTACATTATCTGATGAAAAGTCCATAGATTGTTCTATAGAACTGGGCATTCTATAGAATGTCTAACAGAAATTCTATAGACATTACTTTATCTGCTGAAAGGTCTATAGATTGTTCTATAGAACTGGGCATTCTATAGAATGTCTAACAGAAATTCTATAGACATTATCCTTTATCTGCTGAAAGTTCTATAGATTGTTCCATGGAATAAAATTCTATAAAATGGCAGCAGCGCTATCACCATAGCATTGATTAATCTCATTAAGTTGATTCACCAGACTTGAGCTTGTTTTTTGAACAATGCAGGATGTCTCCCTCAATTATGAAAATGTTAATTTTGTATCATTCAAAATTGTGAGGTGTCATTTCAAGGCGGACACCCAGAACTTCGGCAGACTTTATTTTTAAAAGTATATTTATTCCAATAAATCAATGTATTTTTATTTTTAGAGTTTTTGAGTTATCTATAAGTAAAAAGTGTGAATGTTTTCGTAACTTACTTTTTTATGTGATAAAATTAATTTTATTGGACTTCCAACATAAATTGATTTAGCAAAACTCAGTTCAAAGGTTTAAATCAGACCTAAAACGTCAGGACCCGCCCACGTACCTGCATGCAGCTGTGGAAGAACAAGCCCAGACACGTTTCTTCACGGAGCCCAATAGGAAAACACTTTACCGAACTCATGTAAGTAACAATTTATATTGTTAAAAGTCAGTATTTGCCAGGATTTAAATGTATACATTTTCAAAAGCATGGTTCAATGTTATATTTAGTTTACTACTTTTCCCGCCGTAACATTACAACCCCCCCCCCCCCCCCCCCCCCCCCCCCCCCAAACACGATAGATAGAACTGCTCTCGTTTTGTTATAAAATAACACAACTGTTTTAAGGCTGCAAACACAACCAAATTCATGTATAGTTGGTAATAATCGCGTTGTATCAATGTTTCTCATATCCGACACTAATAAGTGCGAATATGTTTCAAATCAACTTTTTTTTTAAATTATTTATTTTTCCCCTTCGCGCTTGCCGTAGTTGCAAAGCAGATTTCGCGGGCAGTTTGAGTTGGTGATGGCGGCCACAACGTCCATGTTGACTTCACTCGCTCTTTCTAAGCTGCCCAAGTCACGTCGGAGTTCATTGACGGTAACTTTGTTGGCTTAAACATCACATTTAGGTTTAGCGATGCGAGACGTCACAAGCGGGCTAACGTTGAGCCAAACAGCAGCTTCGAGGCACGGGCGGAAATGGTGAGCTAGCAAAACTAGCCTAATTTATTATTATTATTATTATTATCATCCCTCCATTGTTTGTAACGTCAGGCTTGTGTGATCACACAGAGAAGGAGTTTGGCCCCCAGTCAGGTCGCCAAACGGAAGCAAGGGGAGGATGATCATCGAGACGAAATATAGTATATTAACCACGAGCGGTTCTCGAGAGAAGATGAATGGAGAAAATTGGGACAGTGATGAAGAAGTCCAAGTTCCATGGCCACTCAACAAAGCAGGAGGAAGGAAGCAGTCACAAACCAAATACGTGGCAAGAATTCTGAGATTTGGTGGTAATTAATAAACAGTTGAAAACTTTTCAATTCAATTCAGTAAAAAGTATACGTTTTACCAGAAGTACATATAAATATAGATATATTTAATATAGATATATTTAATGTACTTCTGATTTTACACCTTGAACTTTCGACTTTGTTTATGTAAAGTTAAATTGAATTAATATAATTTTTTTTCTTCCATGATTGATAGTAATTTCTCATCAGTGCAGCCCTGGTATACTGAATGTTTCAATCTGCAATGCTGAGGTGATTGTCATGATAGTACAGACTTAACCTTGACAATTTTTTAATATGGCTGTAAGCCTGTAAATAAGGGAAAGTAAGGTGAAATTTGTTTCTCGCTGAGGTGAATTTCTGAATCATCAGAACTGTAGGTATACCAAAGTAATTTAGTGATAACAATCTGCTGCTGAAATGTATGACTAACTGTACAGTTTAATTTAGCTTAATGTGGCACATATTTGTTTTTACACAGAAGACACACGTGAACTGACGCCATATTTGGAAGCCGCTCAGGATGGCAAGGATGTACCCCTTACTGGTGATTTGGAATATGGCAGAGGCAAGAGAAACAAACAGCCAAAGTCTTGGTCATCAGACAGTGAGAGCAAGGATGAAAGTGTTGAGGAGACTCTATCTGACAGACAGCAGGTACTTTTATTTCAGTGGTGTTGTCGCGATATGACCGAAATAGTGTTGAAAGCGACGTTAAACGTTAATTCACTCACTCACTATTTCAGTGGTGTTTCAACTGTGTGAGGTTTTGTAGGATTCAATCCCATACTTTTGAAGTACCTTGTCAGTTTTTCTTTATCATAAAAGTTAATCAAATCATGTTTCATTGTAGGCTTTAAAGTTATTGAATATTTTGATTCAATTCGACCAACTCAGACAGAATAATATTCAAGACAAATTGAGGTGTTGACAGACTTTCTGCATGTACTCGAAAATCTATCATTTCTGCAAACATATTTCTTCACTTCAATGGCATATAAAAGAACTGAACACGTTTTCTTGTTAATCTTGATTTTTCAGAAGAAAAAGAGGAAAGTAAGCCGTACAGCTGTGGGATATGATGCTCGGGCACAATTGAAGGCCCAACTTGCTGCTGTGAGTACATGAATAGAATAGAATAGGATTTTATTGGTTAATCAAAGCACCCTCTCGAGGCAAACAATCACAAGTGCCTAGCATTCATTTGAAATCGAGGACGTAAAAATTGCATCCCTGGCAACTGGTTTAAAACACAAGTTTATACTTTTACTTATATGAAAATAACACTACAAATACCTGATGAACAGTGCCTACTGTGTGAATGGCTTACTGCTACATGTACATGTAGCATATTCAAATTAATGTGCCTACAAGGTTGCTTATACATGTAAAACTTATATGGTGCTGTCAGGGCCGTATCCAGGACAAATTGCTTCCGGAAAACATATGAGCGCCCAAATTAATCATAATACAAATTATTTCATTTGATTTACTATTTTGACATTTTCAGCTGGGAAGAACTTCACCGAAAGATACATGTACAGAAATGGAATCCCTGAAGAAGGAAGTCCTCCAGTTGAGAGAGGAAAACAAATCCCTTCGAGATGCATTGAGGGTTGTTGAAGGTAGGTTTTGTTATTCTAGAAGTATGTTATTGTAATTATCATAGGTTGATGGAAAATATGCTTACATGTCGATGTATGAAATAACTTTCTTATTACTGTATTTTCATCTAACTTTGGCCTACGGGTATTGTCGTCATGTACGGCTGTCCATCCGTCACCGCAATATTTACAGAATCGTTTCATGTACGGAAACCAAACTTGTTACATCTATTTATCTTAGCGTAACAAGAAGCCTATCGAAAATGAGTCGTCTCGGACAATATTTTCCAGAGTTATGCCCCTTTTTTCCAATAAAAATCCATTTATGATTTGGGATAATTTCAGAACTGTTGCATATACAACATCCTAAGTTGTGATGTCCTCCCCTCTAAATAAGGGGAGGACATATGGTACTTGTTTGTTTGTCTGTCTGTCCGTCCGTTTTTGTGTGTTTCTCTTATATTAGCAAGAGTTACGTCCCTTCCTTCTTGATATTTTGTCTCAGCTGGATATCTGATTAATACTTGACCGACAAATATTAAATCTTCGCGTGGTCAGGATGAATTAATATATATGGTTATATATATTTTTCATCTTTGATTGCTTCCTTACCATGTTTCCCTTGACTTGAACAAGATTCTTATCAAAATACCCTTACATTATGATAGCTGGGGTTAGAGCCGAGCAGTTTGGATATCGCCAGCTTCATGTTATTAATGTATTTTTTTTTTATTGTGTCTGCATCACAATGTACTTTTTTCTATTAAAGGACTTCCTGGCCTGCTAATGAAGATGGACGACTTATCACGTCAGGCAACAATACTATCAGCTCGACGTCCTGCTGTCGCTCTGCCAGAGAGGAGCTGGCCAACAGCAGCTTGACAGGAAAAAAATCCAATGCTTTTAAGGATAAGCATGAGAAACCAAAACTGGATGACAAGAAAGTGTCTGCTATTATTGGTGAGTATAAGTTAAATCAATCTGATTAAAACCATATCCACATCAGGGAAGTGGATCTGACCCTTTTCCTATCTCCAAGTCGTTCCGTGATCGTTTGGCATGAAGTATAGATATCCATAGCTTCCAGTCTGCTTGGTCCATGAATTGACTGCGAGATGTTCGTTTTGACAGATTTATAGGCATGGGTGGTCACATTAGCTTTGATCTCGTCGGAAACCAACATCAAGTGACAAAGCAAAAACCGCAGCGCACGGATATCTACACCTTTTTCTCGTTTGATATCTTATATCGGCATTCTCCGCCTTACTATTTAACAACTAGCGTCGGGAATTTCCGTGAGTTCTGCTGCAAGTTGAGAAGTGAACGACTTTTAGATAGGGAATGTGTCAGATCCCCTTCCCGATGTGGATATGGTTTCAATCAGATTGAAGTTAAATATTTTTATTAGAATTCTATTAATGCACTTTCGTGATTGTTCGAACGCCATTGGGGACACCCATCAAGTACACAACAAGATTCACAAGAAAGTGAAATCCTGAAAATAATTTGAAAAATATTTCACACACTGAATGGATTTTCTATATAGCTAATGAATAGTGTACATGCACTGTCAGAATTTGATACAGATTTGTTGCAGTTCGTAAAGCCTGGCATGATTGCACCACATATGATTTTGTGTGCGTCAAGCAGTGCAAGTGCCTTACAGCATAGAAACGCGTGATATGCAATGTATGCAGTGTGTTGACTATCCATTGCATTGATTAAATGATAGACATCACTCTCTTTATCGAGCTGAAAAATGCCATAGTGTAACTCATTGCATGACAGCTAGTGTCTTGGTGTCTGCAGACACTAATTCTGGTATATTTTATTGATCTTTCAGATTTTGTGAAGAAGCTCCATCCCTCAAGTGAAGCAAATGTGATAAAGAAAATCATTGGAGTGAAACTGAACATTGCGCAGAAAATGGGAAAAAAAGAAGGCCTCAGAAACAAATTCTGCTGGACGTCTAGCCGTCTCTAACAGTCGGGGAAGCGCGGTGATCATGTTGATTTATGCTGCTGACATTTATTTATTACGTCAAGATTTGAGTTACATGTATATAATAAATACAAGTCAACATTCATTCAACTGCAATATTTGTCTTTCTCCATTGCCAGTGTTAGACCACAGATTTTGTAGAATGCCTGCCCAATCATTTCTACATCATTCTGAACCGTATTCCACAGAAAGCCATTCCATAGGAGCCTGTTCTATAGAACTACTCTTTAGAACTTTCTTCTATAGCACTATTCTTTAGAGGAGATCTATAGAACCATTCTTTAGAACCCTGTTCTATAGAACCATTCTTTAGAACCATGTTCTATAGAACCATTCTTTAGAATCCTGTTCTATAGAACTTCGGTCCTAAAGTTCATTAGAAATTCTATAGAGATATTCTTTAGAAATTCTATAGAACTTCGGTCCTAAAGTTCATTAGAAATTCTATAGAGATATTCTTTAGAAATTCTATAGAACATTTTTTGCAGGGTGAAGTCTTCCCCATGTTTGTGTAGGCTTCAGAACTGGACTGAGAGACCATTTAAAGCCCTTTGCAGGTGTTTTGAGTTAATCAGCTGATTAGTTTGTGGCACCAGGTGTCTTCAAAATTTAACCCTTACACAATATTCTAATTTTGTGACACACGGAATTTTGGATATTCATTTGTTGCCACTTCAAATCATTAAAATTAAATGAAATAAACATTTGAATGCATCAGTCTGTGTGCAATGAATAAATATAATGTACAAGTTACACCTTTTGAATGCAATTACTGAAATAAATCAAGTTTTTCAAAATATTCTAATTTACTGGCTTTTACCTGTATATATAGCTAGAATTCACTGAACGTCAAGTATTTCTTATATATATATATATATATATCTATGAAATACTTGACTTGGTGAATTATAGCTGTAAATATACTCCTCCCCTTTTGGCCACGCCCCCGTCCCACCCCACCCCCTCCCGAAATCGGAGGTCTCAAGGTTGGCAAGTATGGGGGGGGGTTACCCACATATGTGGTCCTCTCCAAGGTTTCTCATAGTCATTCACATCGACGTCCTACTGGGGTGAGTTTTTCCTTGCCCTTATGTGGGCTTTGTACCGAGGATGTCATTGTGGCTTGTGCAGCCCTTTGAGACACTTGTGATTTAGGGCTATATAAATAAACATTGATTGATTGATTGATTGAATAGATGACATCTGCCTATTACCTGACACCTGACATGTTAGCTACTTCTTTGTTTATAATGTTTATAAAGTCTATTTTCTATGTCCTGCTGGATCTACTCTCTATTTTATGCTGCTGCTGTCACATATACTGTATATACTGTACATGGTCATTGGTATATATTGTATATGTTATAGACATAATATAATAAATCTGTATATATATTATTATGTACACATATTATGTATATATTCGTATATATGCTAGATTTGTTATCGCTACATTAGTCTATTTATACCTGCATTGTCCTTTCCATCCTTACACTTTCCATCATTGTAACTGAGCTACTGTGTTGAACAATTTCCCTTGTGGATCATTAAAGTTTGTCTAAGTCTAAGTCTGTGAACAACAGGAACAGGCTGTTCTGAAAACACCCCCGAGGACACCTCAATGATGGACGCTTTTGACCTCCCTCCATCCTCAACCACACCTGGAGTCGAACTTTTGCTTGCATGCGGAACGGCCCCAGCCAATGAACATTATATCGACACACCCAACACAATGGGCATATACACACACACCCCCTCTCCCACCTCACGCCTTCACCACCGCTTGATTCCCCTCGGGGTGATGGACGGCTGGCAGCGCTTCATTGCAGCAGTCGACCTCCAGGACCCCAACTCCCCGCACCTCTGTTGCGAGTTGTCGTAATTATATGTAACATGTCTATGTGTCCATGGCATGGACACATAGATTGTTTTTTTTTTACTCATCTTCTTCCCCAGCGTTTTACCTTTTTCTTATCTTTTACGGGGCGCCTCGTGGCGACCCATCAGTGTTCCTGTTCTGTAACTAATCTTGAACGGGTTTGTGCTGAAAACAGTTTCGTTGTACTTGTCCAATGACAATAAAGTCCTATCCTATCCTATGTAAGGAGATAGAAATACATTGATGCTTGCAGAAAGGACCAGCAGGGATTATGGTGTCTAGGGATGTCCCGATCAGATCGGCCGCCGATATTTGCAAAAAAATGTGTATCGGCAAGGCATGGGAAAATGCCGATCCAGTTAAAAAAAACCTCTGCTCCGTGTTTTCCAACGCACCTATTTAAATAGCACATTCCACTTTTCTGCTACTCCCTATAATTTCCGTTCCGTATTTTCCAGCACACCTTCAACACATCCACAGGTCTGTGAATTCTAACGCAGTTGTTTTTAGCTGCTGGCATTACACGACAGGCTCTTCTCACTCTTTTCTGTGTCTGTGCTTCTCACAGACAGCAAGCGCACCTTCTTACACACGTCACATACTGTCACGTCATACGTCACATACTGTCACGTCATACGTCACATACGTGTACGTCCTCCCCGAGCAGAGAGGTAGCAGCATGGCTCACGTTAGCTGTGATGCTAGCGCAGCCGTGTAATTATATGCCACGCACAAAATCAAATAAAAAAATAAGCGCATAACAATTTTCGACACACCGACACGACAGAGAAAACAGTTTTCGTCATCATTGTTCAAATATTATAACGTCTGTCGAGACGCTTATCGCCGTTCGGTGCCACACGTCCACACCATCAAAATGCCGAGGCAAAAATTTCCACATCAACACCGTATGAAAAAATTAGTGATTTTTTTAGTTGTGATTTCCGTCTCTGCATGAAAGTTTAAAAGTAGCATATATTAATGCAGTATGAAGAAGAATGTTTTAATGTAGACATGCAAGCCTTGAAAGAAAATGTTGAAAATCAAGACTATATTTCCTGCAAATGGGTGCATTTCTACCCTATATTTTAACTTTAGATTTATTCTCATATCAAACTCTTTTGGCTGTCTTTTTGACACTTACATCCGGCGCCCCCCTCCACACCCTGGATTATAAATAATGTAAATAATTCAATGTGATTATCTTGTTTGATGACTGTATTATGATGATAGTATATATCTGATAGTATATATCTGTATCATGAATCAATTTAAGTGGACCCCGACTTAAACAAGTTGAAAAACTTATTGGGGTGTTACCATTTAGTGGTCAATTGTACGGAATATGTACTTCACTGTGCAACCTACTAATAAAAGTCTCAATCAATCAATCAAAACACATAGAATCATCATACTGCTGTGATTATATGCATCAAGTGTTCATTCAAGGCTAAGGCAAAATATTGAGATATTTATCGTGTATCGCAATATGGCCTTAAAATATCGCAATATTAAAAAAAGGCCATATCGCCCAGCCCTAGTTCAATGATGCCATTTCTGTTTGTCATGTATAATTTTGTCTATTTTGTGTTTATCCTTGAATAAACAGGTCAGTTTCTTGTTACCAACCATTGTGTATTATTCAAACTCCCCTAATTCAGCTGGCTAGTTGTTATCAAGAGTACTAAAACCCTTTTCAACATGATTCAGACAACTAAGTAGGCTAAATAACTTTAAACTTTAATACAAGCTCGGATAGGCAAGTATCGGTCAGTATCGGTATCGGTCAGTATCGGTATCGGATCGGAAATGCAAAAACAATATCGGTATCGGATCGGAAGTGCAAAAATTATTTTATTTTTATTTTTTTATTTTATTTTTATTTTTTTTATTTTTTTAAATTTTCTTTCTATTTTTTATTTTTATTTTATTTTTTTTAATTTTATTTTATTTTATTTTTTTAAATTTTGTATTTATTTATTTATTTTTTTTATTTTTTTGTGTGTGTGTTGTGTATGTATGTGTTTGTGTATATGTGGGCTTATGTATATGTGTGTGGGTGTATTAATGTGTATATATGTGTGGATGTGTATGTTTATATGTATATGCATGCGTGTGTATATGTGTGTATGTGTATGTGTATGTATATGTATATGCATATATGTATGTGTGTATGTATGTGTATATGAATGTGTAGGTGTGTGCATGGGTGTGGATGTCCGGTGGCTCAATTGGCCTGGCTGTGGATGAGTTGGGGTAGGTGGGTTGGTGGCCTCGGTGGTAGCCGGGGGTGTGCGTTGTTGTGGTTTACGGGGTCGGTCGCTTTTTTTGTTTTGGTTTCGGCGGCCGCGGGTGTTTACGCTGCGGACGGGCGGTGGTGGTGATGGTTGCTGCGGTGATACCAGCGGTTGGCATCGCTGTGTTGGGTTGGAGTGGCTGGGGGACTGTGGCTGGTGTCTGTGCGCTTGTGGGGTTGTGGGGCTGGCTGGCGTTGGCTTGCCGGCTGGTTTGGGGGCTGGCGGGCGGACGGGATGCATTGGCTTCTTGCCCCGTTGGGGGGCTCCTTCCCCTGGCCGGCACGTTGCTGTGTGGATGGCCGGGATGCGGTGTTTGCATTGGGCGTGGGGGCTGTGCGGTTTCTCTGCGTTTGGTTGCCGGTATGGGCTCTGCAGGGTTGGGTTGGGGCGGGCGGGGGCTGGCTTTGTTTGGCGGGGGGAGGGGCTCGCGTGGCGTCACGTTAAAGTGGTCTGGTGTGGGTCACGGGCTGTGGCGGCCTCCTGGCCGTAGTTCCTGGTTGTCGGCCGCGTGGACTGGGGGGGATGTCCGGGCCCTCTACTCCTCCTACTTATAGCGCACACAGTCACACATATATAGGACTTTGGGGATTGTCCTGCGGGGAGGCATGGCGGGGGGTTGAGGATGCCTCCAATGGGGCTCCAGTCCTCCTGTCTTGTCCCCTGCTCGTCCATCCCTCAATCTTAGCTGCATATTAGACACTTAGGATTTGGGGGGCTTGGTTTGGTTGGGACCCACCATGACCTTGATGTCCCCCAATTTTAATCGCATTGTTAGTTCCCACAAGCATACATATCTCACTCACGCTACAGTACACACATCAATAGGGACTGGAGGTCGGCTGTAACGGCTGACCTCCTAATTTTAACTACACAGTAGACACTCTGGGGGCCTTGTACACATGCATGGGGGGTTTGGGGTTCGGCGCACCCCTCATTGCCTCGTCGGCCGGCGGGGACTGCGGTCTGGTGGCCTGCCAGGCTTTTATTCATTTATTATTGTTATATATATATATATTTTTTTTTTAATGTATTTATTATTTTTATTTTTATTATTTACTTATTTTTATTTTATTTTATTTTTTTAAATTTTATTTTTTATTTTTTATTTTTTTTAATCTTATTATTTATTTGTGTGTGGCGTCGCGCGGGTCTCACTTCCTGTTGGATGGGGTCCGTGCCCGTGTGGCCCGACCTTGCGCTGTGGGGTCTCTGTTGGTGACTTGGTGTGGTGGCGGCGCAGCCCCCGTGTCTGGTCTGGATGCTGTGTCTCGGTTGTTTGGGCGGTGGTGTGTTTGTGCGGGTTTGGGTTGGGGTGGGGGGCCTTTTGGTTGGGGGGGTTGTTGGTGTCTCTTGTTTGCGTGTTGGCGTTCGGGCTGACCGGCGGGCTGGCGCCGGCTGGTCTCCGTGGCCCTGGTGGCGTGTGGTTGCTGGTCGCAGTTTTTTTTTGATCGCTTTGATTTGATTGGCTGGTGCTGGCTGTCTGGGGTTATTGCGGCTGCTGTTTCTGTTGCCGTTTGTTTGTGGTGTGGGCGCCCGTGGCTGCTGGGTCTGGTGCAGGGGTGTGGCTGATGTTGTGACTGATGGCAGCGCGCGCGCGTGATGGCTGTCGGGGCTGACGAACTGTGTATATGTATGTATATGTGTGTGTATGTATGTATGTTTATATATGTGTATGTGTACATATGTGTATGTATATGTATATATGTGTATGTGTGGGTATGTATACGTGTATGTGTGTATGTGTATGTATATATGTATGTATGTATGTATGTATATTTCTGGGGGTACGCTCTGGGCCTGCCTGTCAGACGGGGGTCGACGCCTCAGGCTACTGCATCCGAACTGCGTGTCTGGAGCTCCTGGGTCCCGCTGTCCATCCCTTCCGGGTGCCCGTCTTGGTTGGGGCCTGTTGGGCCTAGTCCCTGCGTCTATTGTGGTAGCTTGGTGCTGCAAGGTATTCCGAGGTGCTGCGAGTCGGCCAGTTGCTGGGGTAGTGACCTTGTTTGTCAGCATGTCTGTGATCTTCTTTTAATTCTTTTTTTTTTTTAATTAATTAATTAATTAATTATTTATTTATTTATTTATTTTTTAATATATTTTATTAATATTATTTTTTAATTTTCCCCTCCCTCAGGGGGGGGGCTCGGCGGGGCGGTTGCTGGTTGTTCCATCTCCATCGTTGGGGTCCCTGCGGGTGGGGTGGGTGGTTCCCGTGGCCCTGTGCCTGGGTGGTCCTGCGGCGGCCGGTTTGGGTGGGGTGGCCGGGGGCTGGCCTCGCCGCGCTCTCCGGGGGTGGGGGGTGGGCTCGTGGGGGCCCGGTTGCCGGTGGGGCGGGGGCGGTCTTCCCGTCCGGTTGCGGGGAGTCTCTGGGTCCCTCGGGCGGGGCGTCTCGCCTTTCTGCCCGTGTGGGGTGTGGTCTCTCGCTGGCTTGGGGTCTGGCTGTCCCCTGCTTTTCTCGTGCCCTGTCCTCTGCCGGGTGCGTCTGTCTGCGGCCTGCTGCTGGCCCTTGTGGGCGGTACGGTGGGTCGGGCTCTGGGGTTCCTGTCGCTGGCCGGCTTGGCTGCGTGGGGGCGGTGGTCCCTGGTTCCCTGGGCACCACGCCTCCTGTTTGTGGGTTGGGCTCTCGGGGGTGATGGGGCCGTGCTCTGGCTCCCACGCACTCTGGGAGTCGAATGTATTGTACATGCAAATTCACATATGCTCACATACGTACATAGGTACCTACGCTCCCACATACATACACAAATACAGTACATATTTACCTACCTAATGTTCGTACATCCACACGCACATTCAATATACAAACATACACATACACATACTGTACATATACATTCACTGTACAAACACATATACACATTCTGTACATATACATTCATTGTACAAACACATATACACATTCTGTACATATACAAGTACATATGCATACTTACACTCATGCACATAATCACGTTTCATCAAACATATATTAACGTTGTTGCCCTAGGGTAAACTGGGTGTAACACATGGCACACTGACAAAGCTTAACCTATTGTGACTATAACAATCTACAAGGTTAATGTAGGTTGCTTCTCTTTCTCCCCCTCCATTTTTCTGCATTCTTTCGTATCTCAAGCTATCATTACGTATATGTATTGTTGCATTTAAACAACTGTATTGTTGATAATAAAGGTAAATTATTGGTATTGTTCATTATCAATAGCGCTATTTCTATTGGTATTTGTATTGATCCATTTGTAGTGTAATAATGCTCATTGTCATTTCTGTATTATTTTTTATTTTTCGCTAACTGCTTATTTGCTATTACTTTTACCATCATATTTGTACATGTCATATTTGCTGATGTTGCTCTATTGTTGTTGTTGTTGTTGTTTGCTGTTGTTGTTTTTGTCTCTCTGTCTAATCCCCCTCTTGTCCCCACAATTTCCCCCTCTGTCTTCTTTTTTTTTCTCTTTCTATCCCCTCCTGCTCCGGCCCGGCTGCACTAAATGATAATATAAATACATTTAATAAAGTCAAATACAAATAAGGCAACAAGAGAAGTATCCTACACTTCTCTTTTGTAAAGTAAATCTGAACAGCCGACATGGGCATCTACATCAACTATATGATTTGCCTGAGAAGCTGGACAGGACAAAAAAAAAAAAAAAAAAAAAGGAAGTGCAAAAACCTGGATCGGGACATCCCTACTTGTATATATATTATTCTGTACACATATTATGTAGATATTCGTATATATGCTAGATTTGTTATCGCTATATTAGTCTATTTATACCTGCATTGTCCTTTCCATCCTTACACTTTCCATCATTGTAACTGAGCTACTGTGTTGAACAATTTCCCTTGTGGATCATTAAAGTTTGTCTAAGTCTAAGTCTGTGAACAACAGGAACAGGCTGTTCTGAAAACACCCCTGAGGACACCTCAATGATGGACGCTTTTGACCTCCCTCCCTCCTCAACGACACCTGGAGTCTAACTTTTGCTTGTATGCGAAACGGCCCCAGCCAATGAACATTACATCGACACACCCAAGACAATGGGCATATACACACACACCCCCTCTCCCACCTCACGCCTTCACCACCGCTTGATTCCCATTGGGGTGATGGACGGCTGGCAGCGCTTCATAACAGCAGTCGACCTCCAGGACCCCAACTCCCCGCACCTCTGTTGCGAGTTGTCGTGATTAAATGTAACATGTTTATGTGTCCATGGCACGGAGGCCAGTCTAGATTGTTGTTTTTTTACTCATCTTCTTCCCCAGCGTTTTACCTTTTTCTTATCTTTTACGGGGTGCCTCGTGGCGACCCATCAGTGTTCCTGTTCTGTAACTAATCTTGAACGGGTTTGTGCTGAAAACATAGTTTTGTTGTACTTGTGCAATGACAATAAAGTCCTATCCTATCCTATGTAAGGAGATAGAAATACATTAATGCTTGCAGAAAGGACCAGCAGGGATTATGGTGTCCCAGTAGCTTTGACCACCATGATTGTTTTATCCCTTTTAGTAGATGACTAGTGATGCAACATCATGTGTAATGGACAAATCATGGCCATTATTGCAGACTGATGACCCCCTTGTCATTTGTGACACAAGTGCTTTCGTGAGGAGAATGATCTCATGACATGCATGGATGTGGTGCTCCAACATGGAGGCCTATTGTGAGAGAGACATGCACTATTCATGTGAGTGAATTATTAAATGAGAGTATCCTCATCAGAGCAAGCGTGAATAAAATCCATCGACAAACAAGTGAGGAACTGGCGGCCATGTTGTGTCTCATCAATCTTCATGACGGCAGCCCGGAGAGAGAAGAACCTGACCAGGCGTGACTTTCCCTCTCTGCCAAGGAGCCGCGTCGTACATCTCCATTGCTCGGCCGGTCAAGACAACCGCCGCGCATTTTTCACGGATGGAGATTCTTCCTCGCCTCTCGCTCCCTCTCCTTCCAGCTGTGTGTTGCCTAGCAACCACATGAACGCTGGCATCGGTGAAGGGAAGTGCGGTTGTGTTGCTTGGGATCAACTAAACATGGGGCAGTATGGCTCGGTTGGTAGAGCGGCCGTGCCAGCAACTTAAAGGTTGCAGGTTCGAGCCCCGCTTCCGCCATCCTAGTCACTGCCGTTGTGTCCTTGGGCACTTTACCCACCTGCTCCCAGTGCCACCCACACTAGTTTAAATGTAACTTAGATATTGGGTTTCACTATGTAAAAGCGCTTTGAGTCACTAGAGAAAAGCGCTATATAAATATAATTTACTTCACATAAAATGTGGCGTACTAAAGTCAAAATCAGTCTTAAAAATACCAGCACTTTTATTCTGTCGCATTGCTTGCAAAATGAGCAACGCACGGAGTACTTACAAGCAGAAACAGTGTGGAGACAAAAAAGTGATCATTTACGCATTTTGGCTTAAAAACTAACGATAAAGTTGAAGCTATAAACACTGAAGTGCTGCTCTGCAAGAGGTGCTTAGCTCTTGCTCTTGTTAGCTAGCTCGCGGCTAACGTCCATCCGCAGACGGCAGTGTTTTAGCGACTTCTAAATCACTAATCCTGGTCTCCATGGCGACAAAGAAAGTAAGTTTCTTACTGGCTTTAGTTTAACAGAAAATCTTGCGATACATTAAACTTATGTTTATTATTGTAATCAAAGTATAATTTTGTCATTAGATAAGATGTTGAACATACTAGACTTTTGATTGATTGATTGAGACTTTTATTAGTAGATTGCACAGTGAAGTACATATTCCGTACAATTGACCACGAAATGGTAACACCCCGATAAGTTTTTCAACTTGTTTAAGTCGGGGTCCACTTAAATTGATTCATGATACAGATATATACTATCATCAAGATAATCATCAGAGTATATACATTGAATTATTTACATTATTTACAATCTGGGGTGTGGGATATGGAGGGGGGGTTAGGTTTGGTTGGTATCAACACTTCAGTTACAGGCAGTTTTGTCTGAGTTTTCTTCCTAGAAGCAGTTGTGTCTGTGTTTTCTTCCTCGGGGGCGCTAGAGCGCAATTTTGAATTTTGGGGTTGGTTTTGTTTTATTAGATCGCAATTTTTGCCAGTCCTGATGTGTGTGTCCAGTTTGGTGAGTTTTGAAGCATGTTAAGGGGCAAAGAGGCAAAAGTGACTGTTTTTACTAAAATTTTGTTTTGAAGGGGGACTTGCAAACTTCCTGTAGATTTTTGCTGAAGGATGTCAGTGTACGAAATCTAGGTCTAAGTCAGACCTACATAGAGGTTTGTGTTTCATGTCTCTACGACATTCCTACCGGAAGTTACAAGCAGTTTTGTCTGTGTTCTTTCCTAGAGGGCGCTAGAGCGCAATTTTGAGTTTTGGGGTTTGGTTTTTTGATTAGATCGCAATTTTCGCCAGTCCTGATGTGTGTGTCAAATATGGTGAGTTTTGAAGCATGTTAAGGGGGTCAAATTACAGCTCAAAGAGGCGGCGGTATAATAATAAAGAATAAAACGCACAAATTACAATAGGGTCCTCTGTCCCAAAGGGACATTGCGTTCCCTAATAATGTCTGTTAATAAACATAAATACATAACAGACAAGTTTGGACGACACACGGCCCAAATGCCAAAAAAAGTTGTAAAAGTAAGTGATTTGTGACCACTTTTTCAGTTACAAATAACGTTTTAAATAATACTAATAAACTGTAAATGTTGAACTGTTTTTTTTTACCTTCTGTCTCAAGTCGGTCCGTCTGCGAACTTGCTCCGCTGTCACTTCCGTTTTGTCCGTCGCATCCTTTATGGTTTGAGGTTAAGTTGTGGCTTTATATTTGTTATGGCTCTTGCAATCGTGCTGTAGCTGAAAGTTAAAGTAAAGTACTCAATTATATTGTCTTGTGGCGTTTGCATTTGGTATGACCTTTCTCGACCACCGTAGATATCCGCCATTTTTTGTTTTGATGACGCTACAGACGGACAACCAGTCATTATTATTAAAAGGGTTGAACTTCATATAAGGTCTGACGTTTCTAAATCCTGTCTTCTTTTTTCTATTATTGTTAAAATCGATATATTACCTTTAAAATCGATGTTGGATCGATATCCATCTTCCGGAAGGCGAACTCTATATACTGGAAATTTCTGAATATAAATGAATTTATCGGTATAATGATCTATCGTTACACCCTTAATTGGTACTGTCTTTTTATTTACCATCAAAAAACACTGTATATGAGAGCCTGCTGACCAACAGCATCTCTGTCTGGACTGGAGCCTGCAGTGCCTCAGACTGGAAGTCTCTCCAGAGAGTGGTGAGGACGGCAAAAATGATCATCAGGACTCCTCTTCCTCCTATCCAGGAGATTGCAAAAAGCCGCTGCCTGACCAGAGCTCAGAAAATCTGCAAAGACTCCTCCCACCCCCACCAAGGACTGTTTTCACTGCTGGACTCTAGAAAGAGGTTCCGCAGCCTCCAAAACAGAACCTGGAGGTTCTGTAACAGCTTCTTCCCTCAGGCTGTAAGGCTCTTGAACGCATCATAATTAAATTATCCCCTCAACTCCCCCCAAAATGGATGAACTCGCTGGAATAAAAAGGACAATATAACATACATCCATAAACGTGGACGCATGTGAAAAAGTGCAATATATTTATCTGTACAGTAACCTATTTAATTAATTATATATGCACCTTATTGCTTTTTTATCCTGCAGCACCATGAGCTAATTAAAGGAAATGTTGTTCTTATCTGTACTCTAAAGTTCAAATTTGAATGACAATAAAAAGGAAGTCTAAGTCTAAGTCATGTAACTGAATCGTGACTTACTTTTTATTCTAACATTAAATCAGTGATTTAAATGCTTTTATCATGTTACTTATTTTCTTTTGTTATGGTTTGAAACGCCATTTTCGTATATATTTTGTCCTGTCTTTACTGTCGTTTTAGCTTGTCTATATTGTTTTTTGTACTTCAATATCAGAGTTTGAAATAAATAAATCAAAATAATATATAGTAATTATACATAATAAACAAATACTATATTAGAAATACTAATAATAAATAAACAACTGCATTCTCTATGCTATGTTTTCAGTTGAAAAATGCAACGTTTTAAATTTCAGCAGACACATTAGGTACATTTGCACAAATTATCGGTATTGATCGGTATTGCCGATACCTGTTTGAATACCATGAATTGATTAACGTGGACCCCGACTTAAACAAGTTGAAAAACTTATTCGGGTGTTACCATTTAGTGGTCAATTGTACGGAATATGTACTGTACTGTGCAATCTACTAATACAAGTTTCAAACAATCAATCAATCAATGCATCAGTATCGTATCGGAAAGAAATTGGTATCGCACACCTCTTATTGAACAATATGATTTGCCTGAGTGGACAGGACAGAAAGAAGACAAATAACAATAATAATAATTGTATCCTGTAATGATGTGTCTCAATGGAATCTCAGAGAAATGAGCTTTTAAAGATGACGTAACACACGTCGAGTTACGTAAATAGTGGGCTCGTTCTGTTGTAACGCTAATGCGTTCAAAATTTGTATATTTGTCTTAGAATACTTGATAACTATTGATAAAATCGATGTTGGATCGATACCCAACTTGCCCAGCACAGACTGATATACTTGAAATTTCTGAATATAAGCGAATTTATCGATATAATGATCTATCGTTACACCCTTAATTGGTACTGTGTGTTAATTTATGTTATATGTTGTTAAAAAAACCACTATATTTTACTGTAAATATCTAGTGACTTAATTGCCAGTTTTTTTTTACAGCGTACGTACACAATATCTATAACAATCTATAATAATCAATTCCATAGGCAGATTCATGCACTGTAATTTTAACAGTTACATTACTGCGATGTGGACGTTAGTGTAAACGAGTTCAACACTCCTGATCTACATGAACAACAGTGACGTGCGGAACCATACTGAAATATCAATAACGCCGATACCAGATCTTTGTGCTCTAATATCGATCCTCATATCAAAATATCACTACTCAGTGGAAAAAAATGTTGAACGCTTTTGTTTACAACATGGTCTTGTAACTGAATCATGATTTACTTTTTATTCTAACATTAAATCAGTGATTTAAATGCTTTTATTATGTTACTTATTTTCTTTTGTTATGGTTTGAAACGCCATTTTCGTATATATCTGTTTTTTCTGTCGTTTTTGCTTGTCTATAATGTTATTCCCGCCACTACTTCAATATCAGAGTTTGAAATAAATAAATCAAACTAATATATAGTAATTATAAATAATAAACAAATAATAAATAAACAACTGCATTCTCTATGCTATGTTATTAATTGAAAAACGCAACGTTTTAAATTTCAGCAGACACATTTAGGTACATTTGCACAAAATATCGGTATTGATCGGTTTTGCCGATACCAGTTTGAATGCATCAGTATCGTATCGGAAAGAAATTGGTATCACACATCTCTAATTGAACAATATGATTTGCCTGAGTGGAGAGGATAGAAAGAAAACAAATAACAATAATAATAACCGATACTGACTTAACATTAAATTTAAATGCTTTTATTATGTTATTTATTTTCTTTTGTCATGGTTTGAAACGCCATTTTCGTATACTTTGTACGATTTTGTCTCTCTGTTTTTTCTGTCGCATTAGCTTGTCCATATCGTTATACCCACCACCAGGGGCGTCACTCGCTTTTAAGGACAGGGTGGGGGCTTAGCCCCCAGGAGATGCACAGGATGCGAGCGAACGTAGCGCACGAGCACAAAACTTCACAAAAGGCTAACAAAGACTTAGAAATTATTCGTTGTTATTATTATCATTTTAAAAAATGCACGGGACGAAATTAAATGCTCCCCGGGACGATGGCTTTTAACCATTTTTTTTCTTTTTATGTATTTATTCATTTTACATTTTATATTAAATGTCTTGGTTTTGTCGGCATGTATTTGTAAAAAAAAAATTAAATAAAAATAAATATAACACCAAATTATTTAGGGGGGCTTAATAATATTTTAGGGGGGGCTAGAGCCCCTTTAAAATAGGCCTAACAACGCCAATGCCCACCACTACCTTAATATCAGGGTTTTAAATAAATACATCTAAATAATATGTGATAATTATACGTAATAAACACATATATTATAAATAGGGATGTCCGATAATGGCTTTTTGCCGATATTCAATATTTATTCATTTTACATTTTATATTAAATGTCTTGGTTTTGTCGGCATGTATTTGTAAAAAAATAAAAATAAAAATAAATATAACCTCAAATTATTTAGGGGGGCTTAATAATATTTTAGGGGGGGCTTGAGCCCCTTTAAAATAGGCCTAATAACGCCAATGCCCACCACTACCTCAATATCAGGGTTTTAAATAAATACATCTAAATAATATGTGATAATTATAAGTAATAAACACATATATTATAAATAGGGATGTCCGATAATGGCTTTTTGCCGATATTCGATATTCCGATATTGTCCAACTCTTTAATTACCGATACCGATATCAACCGATATATACAGTCGTGGAATTAACACATTATTATGCCTAATTTGGACAACCAGGTATGGTGAAGATAAGGTACTTTTTAAATAATTAATAAAATAAGATAAATAAATTAAAAACATTTACTTGAATAAAAATGAAAGTAAAACAATATAAAAACAGTTACATAGAAACTAGTAATGAATGAAAATGAGTAAAATTAAGTGTTAAAGGTTAGTACTATTAGTGGACCAGCAGCACGCACAATCATGTGTGCTTACGGACTGTATCCCTGCAGACTGTATTATTCTATATTGATATATAATATAGGAACCACAATATTAATAACAGAAAGAAACAACCCTTTTGTGTGAATGAGTGTAAATGGGGGAGGGAGTTTTTTTGGGTTGGTGCACTAATTGTAAGTGTATCTTGTGTTTTTTTATGTTGATTTAATAAAAAAATAAAAAATAAAAATAAAAATAAACGATACCGATCATAAAAGAACAGATACCGATAATTTCCGATATTACATTTTAACGCATTTATCGGACATCCCTAATTATAAATAATAATATTAATGAATAAACAACTGTATTCTATATGCTATGTTATTATTTGAAAAGCGTAACTCTTGAAATTCCAGCAGACACATTAGGTACAGTTGCAAAGTATCGGTAATGATTAGCATGGCCGATACCAGTTTGAATGCATCAGTATCGGGTCGTAAAGAACTTGGTATCGCACACATTTAATTGAACAATATGATTTGCCTGAGTGGACAGGACAGAAAGAAGACAAATAACAATAATAATAATAATTGTTTCCTGTAATGATGTGTCTCAATCGAATCTCAGATAAATGTGCTTTTAAAGACGACGTAGCACACGTCGAGTTACGTAAATAGTGGGCTTGTTCTGTTGTAACGCTAATGCGTTCAAACTAGTATATTTGTGTTAGAATACTTGATAACGATTAGTATAAGTACATCAATCCGCCGCAATTATTGTTTTAATTAAAGAGTGGTGGTGAGTTACTAATATGGCAATAATAATCATCGATTAACAACATTGCGTCACCAACAAGTGCAGTTTTTGCCGAGACGTGTGACGTCACTGACGTGCCGGCCAAAGGCCTCCAGCCCCTTGGAGAGATCGTGACGCCGCGGCGAGCGTTTATTACAAATGGCGGCGTCAGCCCTGACCCGAAAAGAAACGCCGTAAGCAGGCTGACTCGGGCGGAGTCCGCCAGACGCGCACACCGGGAGCGGACGACGCCTGAAGAGTCCGCGCGGTCGTGTCACGCCAAACATGTTTTACTCACACCAGCCCGCCTTCACCATGACGCCCATCTTCAAATTGCCCCGGAAACTACAACGCGGGAGCGCGCGCGACTACGGAGGCCCGGATGACGGCGGCGGCGGGCTTTTGGCGCGCGGCGCGCTCCCGCCGCAGTACGCCGCCGCTGTGTGCGAGAGCCAGAAGGAGAACGACGACAAATGTGGCGGGACCAAGTCCGCGCAGCAGTGCGAGCTGCTGGTCAACAAGAGGCACCTGAGGGCCCCTCAGACCCCGGCGTCGGAGAAGATGGCCCGCGCGGGCCCGCCGGAGAGCGACCCGGAGTTTAATAAGCAACAAAACAAGGTTTGTTGTTTCCCAAATACACACTTTGTACTGTTAATTGTACACGGAAACACTACCTGATGTGCGGACCGATACCGAAATATCCATATCGCTGATACCAGATTGACTAAGCTCGATTCTCAAATCAAAGCATCGATACTTTTGATACTTTAGTTCAAACTTTTTGAGTTTTTTTCATACATACACACACACACACACATATATATATATATATATATATATATATATATATATTTCTCAAATCAAAGCATCGATACTTTTGATATTTTAGTTCAAACTTTTTGAGTTTTTTTCATACATACATACATACACACACGCACACACACACACACACCCTGCAAAAAATGTTCTATAGAATTTCTAAAGAATATCTCTATAGAATTTCTAATGAACTTTAGGACCGAAGTTCTATAGAATTTCTAAAGAATATCTCTATAGAATTTCTAATGAACTTTAGGACCGAAGTTCTATAGAACAGGATTCTAAAGAATGGTTCTATAGAACATGGTTCTAAAGAATGGTTCTATAGAACAGGGTTCTAAAGAATGGTTCTATAGAACAGGGTTCTAAAGAATGGTTCTATAGAACATGGTTCTAAAGAATGGTTCTATAGAACAGGGTTCTAAAGAATGGTTCTATAGATCTCCTCTAAAGAATAGTGCTATAGAAGAAAGTTCTAAAGAGTAGTTCTATAGAACAGGCTCCTATGGAATGGCTTTCTGTGGAATACGGTTCAGAATGATGTAGAAATGATTGGGCAGGCATTCTACAAAATCTGTGGTCTAACACTGGCAATGGAGAAAGACAAATATTGCAGTTGAATGAATGTTGACTTGTATTTATTATATACATGTAACTCAAATCTTGACGTAATAAATAAATGTCAGCAGCATAAATCAACATGATCACCGCGCTTCCCCGACTGTTAGAGACGGCTAGACGTCCAGCAGAATTTGTTTCTGAGGCCTTCTTTTTTTCCCATTTTCTGCGCAATGTTCAGTTTCACTCCAATGATTTTCTTTATCACATTTGCTTCACTTGAGGGATGGAGCTTCTTCACAAAATCTGAAAGATCAATAAAATATACCAGAATTAGTGTCTGCAGACACCAAGACACTAGCTGTCATGCAATGAGTTACACTATGGCATTTTTCAGCTCGATAAAGAGAGTGATGTCTATCATTTAATCAATGCAATGGATAGTCAACACACTGCATACATTGCATATCACGCGTTTCTATGCTGTAAGGCACTTGCACTGCTTGACGCACACAAAATCATATGTGGTGCAATCATGCCAGGCTTTACGAACTGCAACAAATCTGTATCAAATTCTGACAGTGCATGTACACTATTCATTAGCTATATAGAAAATCCATTCAGTGTGTGAAATATTTTTCAAATTATTTTCAGGATTTCACTTTCTTGTGAATCTTGTTGTGTACTTGATGGGTGTCCCCAATGGCGTTCGAACAATCACGAAAGTGCATTAATAGAATTCTAATAAAAATATTTAACTTCAATCTGATTGAAACCATATCCACATCGGGAAGGGGATCTGACACATTCCCTATCTAAAAGTCGTTCACTTCTCAACTTGCAGCAGAACTCACGGAAATTCCCGACGCTAGTTGTTAAATAGTAAGGCGGAGAATGCCGATATAAGATATCAAACGAGAAAAAGGTGTAGATATCCGTGCGCTGCGGTTTTTGCTTTGTCACTTGATGTTGGTTTCCGACGAGATCAAAGCTAATGTGACCACCCATGCCTATAAATCTGTCAAAACGAACATCTCGCAGTCAATTCATGGACCAAGCAGACTGGAAGCTATGGATATCTATACTTCATGCCAAACGATCACGGAACGACTTGGAGATAGGAAAAGGGTCAGATCCACTTCCCTGATGTGGATATGGTTTTAATCAGATTGATTTAACTTATACTCACCAATAATAGCAGACACTTTCTTGTCATCCAGTTTTGGTTTCTCATGCTTATCCTTAAAAGCATTGGATTTTTTTCCTGTCAAGCTGCTGTTGGCCAGCTCCTCTCTGGCAGAGCGACAGCAGGACGTCGAGCTGATAGTATTGTTGCCTGACGTGATAAGTCGTCCATCTTCATTAGCAGGCCAGGAAGTCCTTTAATAGAAAAAAGTACATTGTGATGCAGACACAATAAAAAAAAAATACATTAATAACATGAAGCTGGCGATATCCAAACTGCTCGGCTCTAACCCCAGCTATCATAATGTAAGGGTATTTTGATAAGAATCTTGTTCAAGTCAAGGGAAACATGGTAAGGAAGCAATCAAAGATGAAAAATATATATAACCATATATATTAATTCATCCTGACCACGCGAAGATTTAATATTTGTCGGTCAAGTATTAATCAGATATCCAGCTGAGACAAAATATCAAGAAGGAAGGGACGTAACTCTTGCTAATATAAGAGAAACACACAAAAACGGACGGACAGACAGACAAACAAACAAGTACCATATGTCCTCCCCTTATTTAGAGGGGAGGACATCACAACTTAGGATGTTGTATATGCAACAGTTCTGAAATTATCCCAAATCATAAATGGATTTTTATTGGAAAAAAGGGGCATAACTCTGGAAAA
Source organism: Nerophis lumbriciformis (assembly GCF_033978685.3). Taxonomy (NCBI): domain Eukaryota; kingdom Metazoa; phylum Chordata; class Actinopteri; order Syngnathiformes; family Syngnathidae; genus Nerophis; species Nerophis lumbriciformis. The sequence goes on along the minus strand of NC_084550.2, from coordinate 33,891,303 downwards.
TATTGTCCGAGACGACTCATTTTCGATAGGCTTCTTGTTACGCTAAGATAAATAGATGTAACAAGTTTGGTTTCCGTACATGAAACGATTCTGTAAATATTGCGGTGACGGATGGACAGCCGTACATGACGACAATACCCGTAGGCCAAAGTTAGATGAAAATACAGTAATAAGAAAGTTATTTCATACATCGACATGTAAGCATATTTTCCATCAACCTATGATAATTACAATAACATACTTCTAGAATAACAAAACCTACCTTCAACAACCCTCAATGCATCTCGAAGGGATTTGTTTTCCTCTCTCAACTGGAGGACTTCCTTCTTCAGGGATTCCATTTCTGTACATGTATCTTTCGGTGAAGTTCTTCCCAGCTGAAAATGTCAAAATAGTAAATCAAATGAAATAATTTGTATTATGATTAATTTGGGCGCTCATATGTTTTCCGGAAGCAATTTGTCCTGGATACGGCCCTGACAGCACCATATAAGTTTTACATGTATAAGCAACCTTGTAGGCACATTAATTTGAATATGCTACATGTACATGTAGCAGTAAGCCATTCACACAGTAGGCACTGTTCATCAGGTATTTGTAGTGTTATTTTCATATAAGTAAAAGTATAAACTTGTGTTTTAAACCAGTTGCCAGGGATGCAATTTTTACGTCCTCGATTTCAAATGAATGCTAGGCACTTGTGATTGTTTGCCTCGAGAGGGTGCTTTGATTAACCAATAAAATCCTATTCTATTCTATTCATGTACTCACAGCAGCAAGTTGGGCCTTCAATTGTGCCCGAGCATCATATCCCACAGCTGTACGGCTTACTTTCCTCTTTTTCTTCTGAAAAATCAAGATTAACAAGAAAACGTGTTCAGTTCTTTTATATGCCATTGAAGTGAAGAAATATGTTTGCAGAAATGATAGATTTTCGAGTACATGCAGAAAGTCTGTCAACACCTCAATTTGTCTTGAATATTATTCTGTCTGAGTTGGTCGAATTGAATCAAAATATTCAATAACTTTAAAGCCTACAATGAAACATGATTTGATTAACTTTTATGATAAAGAAAAACTGACAAGGTACTTCAAAAGTATGGGATTGAATCCTACAAAACCTCACACAGTTGAAACACCACTGAAATAGTGAGTGAGTGAATTAACGTTTAACGTCGCTTTCAACACTATTTCGGTCATATCGCGACAACACCACTGAAATAAAAGTACCTGCTGTCTGTCAGATAGAGTCTCCTCAACACTTTCATCCTTGCTCTCACTGTCTGATGACCAAGACTTTGGCTGTTTGTTTCTCTTGCCTCTGCCATATTCCAAATCACCAGTAAGGGGTACATCCTTGCCATCCTGAGCGGCTTCCAAATATGGCGTCAGTTCACGTGTGTCTTCTGTGTAAAAACAAATATGTGCCACATTAAGCTAAATTAAACTGTACAGTTAGTCATACATTTCAGCAGCAGATTGTTATCACTAAATTACTTTGGTATACCTACAGTTCTGATGATTCAGAAATTCACCTCAGCGAGAAACAAATTTCACCTTACTTTCCCTTATTTACAGGCTTACAGCCATATTAAAAAATTGTCAAGGTTAAGTCTGTACTATCATGACAATCACCTCAGCATTGCAGATTGAAACATTCAGTATACCAGGGCTGCACTGATGAGAAATTACTATCAATCATGGAAGAAAAAAAATTATATTAATTCAATTTAACTTTACATAAACAAAGTCGAAAGTTCAAGGTGTAAAATCAGAAGTACATTAAATATATCTATATTAAATATATCTATATTTATATGTACTTCTGGTAAAACGTATACTTTTTACTGAATTGAATTGAAAAGTTTTCAACTGTTTATTAATTACCACCAAATCTCAGAATTCTTGCCACGTATTTGGTTTGTGACTGCTTCCTTCCTCCTGCTTTGTTGAGTGGCCATGGAACTTGGACTTCTTCATCACTGTCCCAATTTTCTCCATTCATCTTCTCTCGAGAACCGCTCGTGGTTAATATACTATATTTCGTCTCGATGATCATCCTCCCCTTGCTTCCGTTTGGCGACCTGACTGGGGGCCAAACTCCTTCTCTGTGTGATCACACAAGCCTGACGTTACAAACAATGGAGGGATGATAATAATAATACTAATAATAATAATAAATGAGGCTAGTTTTGCTAGCTCACCATTTCCGCCCGTGCCTCGAAGCTGCTGTTTGGCTCAACGTTAGCCCGCTTGTGACGTCTCGCATCGCGCCTAGAAGACCCTAAACCTAAATGTGATGTTTAAGCCAACAAAGTTACCGTCAATGAACTCCGACGTGACTTGGGCAGTTTAGAAAGAGCGAGTGAAGTCAACATGGACGTTGTGGCCGCCATCACCAACTCAAACTGCCCGCGAAATCTGCTTTGCAACTACGGCAAGCGCGAAGGGGAAAAATAAATAATTTAAAAAAGAAAAGTTGATTTGAAACATATTCGCACTTATTAGTGTCGGATATGAGAAACATTGATACAACGCGATTATTACCAACTATACATGAATTTGGTTGTGATTGCAGCCTTAAAACAGTTTTGTTATTTTATAACAAAACGAGAGCAGTTCTATCTATCGTGTTTGGGGGGGGGGGGGTTGTAATGTTACGGCGGGAAAAGTAGTAAACTAAATATAACATTGAACCATGCTTTTGAAAATGTATACATTTAAATCCTGGCAAATACTGACTTTTAACAATATAAATTGTTACTTACATGAGTTCGGTAAAGTGTTTTCCTATTGGGCTCCGTGAAGAAACGTGTCTGGGCTTGTTCTTCCACAGCTGCATGCAGGTACGCGTGGGCGGGTCCTGACGTTTTAGGTCTGATTTAAACCTTTGAACTGAGTTTTGCTAAATCAATTTATGTTGGAAGTCCAATAAAATTAATTTTATCACATAAAAAAGTAAGTTACGAAAATATTCACACGTTTTACTTATAGATAACTCAAAAACTCTAAAAATAAAAATAAATTGATTTATTGGAATAAATATACTTTTAAAAATAAAGTCTGCCGAAGTTCTGGGTGTCCGCCTTGAAATGACACCTCACAATTTTGAATGATACAAAATTAACATTTTCATAATTGAGGATTTTCATAATTGAGGATTGAGCATTGTTCAAAAAACAAGCTCAAGTCTGGTGAATCAACTTAATGAGATTAATCAATGCTATGGTGATAGCGCTGCTGCCATTTTATAGAATTTTATTCCATGGAACAATCTATAGAACTTTCAGCAGATAAAGGATAATGTCTATAGAATTTCTGTTAGACATTCTATAGAATGCCCAGTTCTATAGAACAATCTATAGACCTTTCAGCAGATAAAGTAATGTCCATAGAATTTCTGTTAGACATTCTATAGAATGCCCAGTTCTATAGAACAATCTATGGACTTTTCATCAGATAATGTAATGTCTATAGAATTTCTATAGGATATTCTATAGAATTCCCAGCTCTATAGAACAGTGAAAAGACCTTCCAGCACATGAAGCTGATGTCTATAGAATTTCTATAGAATTTTGAATACATATTCTATAGAATCTTCAGTTCTAAAGAAATTCCGACGAAATTCTATAGCGTTCTATATATTTCTATAGAGATTCTATAGAACATTTTTTGCAGGGCACACACACACACACACATATATATATATATATATATATATATATATATATATATATATATATATATATATATATATATATATATATATATAATATGTATATGTACATACAGGTAAAAGCCAGTAAATTAGAATATTTTGAAAAACTTGATTTATTTCAGTAATTGCATTCAAAAGGTGTAACTTGTACATTATATTTATTCATTGCACACAGACTGACGCATTCAAGTGTTTATTTAATTTAATTTTGATGATTTGAAGTGGCAACAAATGAAAATCCAAAATTCCGTGTGTCACAAAATTAGAATATTACTTAAGGCTAATACAAAAAAGGGATTTTTAGAAATGTTGGCCAACTGAAAAGTATGAGCATGTACAATACTCAATACTTGGTTGGAGCTCCTTTTGCCTCAATTACTGCGTTAATGCGGCGTGGCATGGAGTCGATGAGTTTCTGGCACTGCTCAGGTGTTATGAGAGCCCAGGTTGCTCTGATAGTGGCCTTCAACTCTTCTGCGTTTTTGGGTCTGGCATTCTGCATCTTCCTTTTCACAATACCCCACAGATTTTCTATGGGGCTAAGGTCAGGGGAGTTGGCGGGCCAATTTAGAACAGAAATACCATGGTCCGTAAACCAGGCACGGGTAGATTTTGCGCTGTGTGCAGGCGCCAAGTCCTGTTGGAACCTGAAATCTCCATCTCCATAGAGCAGGTCAGCAGCAGGAAGCATGAAGTGCTCTAAAACTTGCTGGTAGACGGCTGCGTTGACCCTGGATCTCAGGAAACAGAGTGGACCGACACCAGCAGATGACATGGCACCCCAAACCATCACCCAACCATGCAAATTTTGCATTTCCTTTGGAAATCGAGGTCCCAGAGTCTGGAGGAAGACAGGAGAGGCACAGGATCCACGTTGCCTGAAGTCTAGTGTAAAGTTTCCACCATCAGTGATGGTTTGGGATGGTTTGGGTTTGGAGGTTGCCAGGAGAACGCTACATTTCGGACCGCATTGTGCCGAGTGTGAAATTTGGTTGAGGAAGAATTATGAGGTGTTGTGGCGTTTGTGTGGCTTTTGCACTCTTGCTATAGCTGAAAGTTGTTGTGTTGTAATTTATTATATTGTCTTGTGGCGTTTGTATTTGTTGTGACCTTTCTCAGCCACCGTAACTATCCGCCATTCTTGTTTCGATGACGCCACAGTAGGGTTGTACGGTATACCGGTATTAGTATAGTATCGCGATACTAAGGAATCAAATCGGTACTATATCACCTCTAAAAAGTACCGGTCCACCACCCCTCCGCGCCCCGGTCGTGGTCGTCACGTCATGACATTGCTGGTTTTACGAGCGGAGGAGCATGTTCGGCAGCGCACACACACAGAGTACTTACAAGCAGGCACAGTGTGTGGACAGAAAGGGGAGAACGGATGCATTTTGATCTAAAAAGTAAAGATAAAGGTGAAGTTATAACACTGAAACACCCTCAGGAAGAGGTGCTTTAAGACATGGCTAGCTAGCTAGCGGCTAACATCCATCCGCAGTCGGCAGTGTTTTAGCTACTTCTAAATCACTACTCCTGGTCTCCATGGCGACAAATAAAGTACGTTTCTTACAAGTAGCATTATCACCGGAGGACAAGGAATAGCTAAACATGCTTCACTACACACTGTAGGAGGATACAATAGCTCACCGGCGTCACAATGTAAACAAACGCCATGGGTGGATCTACACCTGACATCCACTGTAATGATACCAAGTACAATAGTTGATACTACTATACATTGATATATTTTTTAGCATCACAACATCTTCTTTCGTTTACAAAATAATGTATATTATGTTTCTAAAGTCAGGAAATACGTCCCTGGACACGAGGACTTTGAATATGACCAATGTATGATCCTGTAACTACTTGGTTTTAGGTCGATACCTAAATTTGTGGTATCATCCAAAACTAATGTAAAGTATCCAAACAACAGCAGAATAAGTGATTAATACATTTAAAAGAAGTGTAGATAGAACAGTAAATGAACAAGAAGATTAATAATTCATTTTCTACCGCTTGTCCTTAATAATGTGTACAAAATAATAGGTGTATAAATGACACAATATGTTACTGCATACGTCAGCAGACTAATTAGGAGTCTTTGTTTGTTTACTTACTACTAAAAGACAAGTTGTCTAGTATGTTCACTATTTTATTTAAGGACTAAATTACAAACCCCGTTTCCATATGAGTTGGGAAATTGTGTTAGATGTAAATATAAACGGAATACAATGATTTGCAAATCATTTTCAACCCATATTCAATTGAATGCACTACAAAGACAAGATATTTGATGTTCAAACTCATACTTTTTTCTTTTTTTTTGCAAATAATATTTAACTTAGAATTTCATGGCTGCAACACGTGCCAAAGTAGTTGGGAAAGGGCATTTTCACCACTGTGTTAGATGGCCTTTCCTTTTAACAACACTCAGTAAACGTTTGGGAACTGAGGAGACACATTTTTGAAGCTTCTCAGGTGGAATTCTTTCCCATTCTTGCTTGATGTACAGCTTAAGTTGTTCAACAGTCCGGGGGTCTCCGTTGTGCTATTTTAGGCTTCATAATGCGCCACACATTTTCAATGGGAGACAGGTCTGGACTACAGGCAGGCCAGTCTAGTACCCGCACTCTTTTACTACGAAGCCACGCTGTTGTATCACGTGGCTTGGCATTGTCTTGCTGAAATAAGCAGGGGCGTCCATGGTAACGTTGCTTGGATGGCAACATATGTTGCTCCAAAACCTGTATGTACCTTTCAGCATTAATGGTGCCTTCACAGATGTGTAAGTTACCCATGTCTTGGGCACTAATACACCCCCATACCATCACAGATGCTGGCTTTTACACTTTGCGCCTATAACAATCCGGATGGTTCTTTTCCTCTTTGGTCCGGAGGACACGACGTCCACAGTTTCCAAAAACAATTTGAAATGTGGACTGGTCAGACCACAGAACACTTTTCCACTTTGTATCAGTCCATCTTAGATGAGCTCAGGCCCAGTGAAGCCGAAGGCGTTTCTGGGTGTTGTTGATAAACGGTTTTCGCCTTGCATAGGAGAGTTTTAACTTGCACTTACAGATGTAGCGACCAACTGTAGTTATTGACAGAGGGTTTCTGAAGTGTTCCTGAGCACATGTGGTGATATCTTTTACACACTGACGTCGCTTGTTGATGCAGTACAGCCTGAGGGATCGAAGGTCACGGGCTTAGCTGCTTACATGCAGTGATTTCTCCAGATTCTCTGAACCCTTTGATGATACTACGGACCGTAGATGGGGAAATCCCTAAATTACTTGCACTTGCTGGTTGAGAAAGGTTTTTCTTAAACTGTTCAACAATTTGCTCACGCATTTGTTGACAAAGTGGTGACCCTCGCCCCATCCTTGTTTGTGAATGACTGAGCATTTCATGGAATCTACTTTTATACCCAATCATGGCACCCACCTGTTCCCAATTTGCCTGTTCACCTGTGGGATGTTCCAAATAAGTGTTTGATGAGCATTCCTCAACTTTATCAGTATTTATTGCCACCTTTCCCAACTTCTTTGTCACGTGTTGCTGGCATCAAATTCTAAAGTTAATGATTATTTGCATAAAAAAAAAAATGTTTATCAGTTTGAACATCAAATATGTTGTCTTTGTAGCATATTCAACTGAATATGGGTTGAAAAGGATTTGCAAATCATTGTATTCCGTTTATATTTACATCTGACACAATTCCCCAATTCATATAGAAACGGGGTTTGTACAATAATAAACATGTTTAATGTACACTAAGATTTTTTGTTAAAATAAAGCCAATAATGCCATTTTTTGTGGTCCCCTTTAATTAGAAAAGTACCGAAAAGTATTGACATACATTTTGGTACCGGTACCTTAACATCCTTATCATTAAAAGTGTTTAACTTCACATTAAGTCTGACATTTTTTTTCTAGTATCGATAAAATCGATCGATTGCTTTTTAAAACGATGTTGGATCAATACTGACGGAGGCAGATAATTACATATATCCATATTTGTGTGTTACTTCTTTATTTTCATAGTCATATTACAAAACAGCTCGCGTTCTTTATTTGTTATCTTTTGGTTGTCTGCAAGTACTGTGTGCCAACTTTTAGGAATGTGTGGGGGGGGGTCTTCTCTGCTTCTCGTCTAAAGCCGACTTTAGATAAGAAACAAAAGGGACATGGGTTGAGGTGAGAGAGAGGGGGAGTAGCAATAAATCCCTTCTCTTATCTTTTCCTGGCCCCAGCTGTGGAGGAAGGGACAAGGAGGGTGGGGGCAAGGGAGACGTTATAGAAGAGAAGTTTTCCGTATGTTAGATTAGACCATTTTAGCTGCGCGAGTGAGCGCTTCTGTACAGGATTTGGTCTCACGGTTATTTCCAAAGGCTTTGGAAATAAAGTACAAAATACCTATTCTGTCTCTGGTGGTCCTTCTACTCAGCTTTGTGTGTCATCAAAAGAGCTTGGGAGTGACCAGCAACTTGAATTCCCTGGGAGGAACAACTGGTCGAAACGCAACAATACCTATCTTCCAGAAGGCAAACCCGGCGAGCACAGATCGATGTAGTTGGGTGTTAGGAATATAAATCGATACATCGTTACACTCCGAGATGATACAGCAAAAGACGTTTCGAGGTTATTGGCGATCAGATCAACATTTTCTTGCGTTAAAACTTGCAGATCCCTCTCACCGCAAGAATCCCCAAGGAGCCTCTCAAGTCCACCAAAAACAACCAAGTAGCGCACCATTGCCAAACCTCGCTGCCGTCAAACCCCCAGCACAAAACCAGAACAGGGTTCCCGCAAATCCAGGTGGCTCAGCAGAAGACTGTCTCCACGCCTGCTCAACAGGTCGGTGCAGGGGGGAAAAAACACCACTGTATTTGTTTCCATCCTCATAACTGCATGTCCACTCCTCACTCCGATGCATGGAGAGAAGGAACGTGTATGAATATTTACATGCAGAAGCATTCATACACCACACTCAATGAATTATTCACCTGCATACTTTGCTAGTTGCATTTAGAGCAGGCTGTCAAACGCCTTTTCATTCACGTCCTAATCGCAGTTATGGCTGCCATTTGTAACACTTTATACTACATACTTTATATGAATATAAATTCTGTAAGAGTGAATATACATAATATGAATATAAACGTCTTTTGTAACACTGATTATACTTTATACGAAAATAAACGTCTTTTGTAAGAGTGAATATACATGATATGAATATAAACGTCTTTTGTAACACTGAATTCCGCCCAAATGCAGCTGAGATAGGCTCCAGCACCCCCCGCGACCCCAAGAGGGACAAGCGGTAGAAAATGGATAGATGGATTAATATACGTTTTGCAAATATAAATGTCTTTTGTAATAGTGAATATACTTTATACGAATATAAACGTCTTTTCCAACACTAAATACACATGATATAAATATAAACATATTTTGTAACATTGAATATACTATACATGAATATAGACGTATTTTGTAACACTGAATATACTTTATACGAATATAAACGTCTTTTGTAACACTGAATATACATGATGTGAATATAAACGTCTTTTGTAAGAGTGAATATACATGATATGAATATAAATGTCCTTTGTAACACTGAATATACTTTATATGAATATAAACGTCTATTGCAACACTAAATATACATGATACAAAAATAAACGTTTTTTGTGACTGAATATACAAACCCTGTTTCCATATGAGTTGGGAAATTGTGTTAGATGTAAATATAAACGGAATACAATGATTTGCAAATCATTTTCAACCCATATTCAATTGAATATGCTACAAAGACAACATATTTGATGTTCAAACTCATAAACTTTTTTTTGCATATAATAATTAAGTTAGAATTTCATGGCTGCAACACGTCCCAAAGTAGTTGGGAAAGGGCATGTTCACCACTGTGTTACATCACCTTTTCTTTTAAATACACTCAATAAACGATTAGGAACTGAGGAAACTAATTGTTGAAGCTTTGAATGTGGAATTCTTTCCCATTCTTGTTTTATGTAGAGCTTCAGTCATTCAACCGTCCGGGGTCTCCGCTGTCGTATTTTACGCTTCATAATGCGCCACACATTTTCGATGGGAGACAGGTCTGGACTGCAGGCGGACCAGGAAAGTACCCGTACTCTTTTTTTTTTTACGAAGCCACGCTGTTGTAACACGTGCTGAATGTGGCTTGGCATTGTCTTGCTGAAATAAGCAGGGGCGTCTATGAAAAAGACGGCGCATAGATGGCAGCATATGTTGTTCCAAAACCTGTATGTACCTTTCAGCATTAATGGTGCCTTCACTGATGTGTAAGTTACTCATGTCTTGGGCACTAATACACCCCCATACCATCACACATGCTGGCTTTTGAACTTTGCGTCGATAACAGTCTGGATGGTTCGCTTCCCCTATGGTCCGGATGACACGATGTGGAATATTTCCAAAAACAATTTGAAATGTGGACTCGTCAGACCACAGAACACTTTTCCACTTTGCATGAGTCCATCTTAAATGATCTCGGGCCCAGAGAAGCCGGCGGCGTTTCTGGATGTTGTTGATAAATGGCTTTCGCTTTGCATAGTAGAGCCTTAACTTACACTTACAGATGTAGCGACCAACTGTATTTAGTGACAGTGGTTTTCTGAAGTGTTCCTGAACCCATGTGGTGATATCCTTTAGAGATTGATGTCGGTTTTTGATACAGTGCCGTCTGAGGGATCGAAGGTCACGGTCATTCAATGTTGGTTTCCGGCCATGCCGCTTACGTGGAGTGATTTCTCCAGGTTCTCTGAACCTTTTGATGATATTATGGACCGTAGATGTTGAAATCCCTAAATTTCTTGCAATTGCACTTTGAGAAACGTTGTTCTTAAACTGTTTGACTATTTGCTCACGCAGTTGTGGACAAAGGGGTGTACCTCGCCCCATCCTTTCTTGTGAAAGACTGAGCATTTTTTGGGAAGCTGTTTTTATACCCAATCATGGCACCCACCCGTTCCCAATTAGCCTGCACACCTGTGGGATGTTCCAAATAAGTGTTTGATGAGCATTCCTCAACTTTATCAGTATTTATTGCCACCTTTCCCAACTTCTTTGGCACGTGTTGCTGGCATCAAATTCTAAAGTTAATGATTATTTGCAAAAAAAAAAATGTTTATCAGTTTGAACATCAAATATGTTGTCTTTGTAGCATATTCAACTGAATATGGGTTGAAAATGATTTTCAAATCATTGTATTCCGTTTATATTTACATCTAACACAATTTCCCAACTCATATGGAAACGGGGTTTGTACTTGATATGAATATAAACATATTTTGTAACACTTAATATACATTATATGAATATAAACGTCTTTCGTAACACTGATTATACTTTATACGAATATAAACGTCTTTTGCAAGAGTGAATATACATGATATGAATATAAACGTCTTTTGCAACACTGAATTCCGCCCAAATGCAGCTGAGATAGGCGCGACCCCGAGAAAATAAACATATTTTGTAACACTGAATATACATTATACGAATGTAAACGTCTTTCGTAACCCTG
>NC_084550.2:33855000-33875000 GCF_033978685.3 Nerophis lumbriciformis | reverse complement strand
AAGTCTTCTTTTCTGTGATGGCGAGAAGAATGACTACCTACCTCACGGAGAACAGCTACATTGACACCAGCTGCCAGAAAGCCGGGATTCCAGGTTTTCCTGGTTGCGTAGAGCATGCTTCTATGATTTGGGAACAGATCCAGACCACTAAGCGGGAGAAGAAAGATCTGCACGTCATATGGTTAGATCTAGCCAATGCCTATGGGTCAGTGCCACACCTGCTCGTAGACTATGCCATGGAATTCTTCTACATCCCAGATAACATCAGAACCATGATCAAGATCTACTTCCAGGACATGCACATGTGCTTTGCACTGAAGAAGGCGACCACTGGCTGGCAACAACTGGAGGTAGGAATCGCAATGGGATGCTCAATTTCCCCCATCCTCTTCGTGGCAGCTTTCGAGGTCATCCTGATCGGGGCAAGGCAGGTGGTGGGTGGTGTCCGGCTGCCCGCAGGCCAGAGGCTCCCGCCCCTAAGGAGCTATATGGACGACATCACCTGCCTGCTACGAACCGCCCCATGCACATCCAGGCTACTTAAGAGGCTGGATGAGCTGATCACCTGGGCCAGGATGAAGTTCAAGCCTCAGAAGTCAAGGAGCCTCTCAATGCGAAAGGGGAAGAGGAACGACAGAGTCACCTTCACCATCAGCGGAGAAGACATCCCACGCATCGTGGATCAGCCCATCCGAAGCCTGGGAAGACTCTATACACCTGATCTCTCAGACAAGGACATGGGAAAAATCATCCTCCAGCAGCTTTCGGAGGGCCTGTCCAAGATCGATGCAAGCCAGCTACCTGGGAAGTACAAGGTGTGGTGTTACCACTTCACCCTGTACCCAAGGATGATGTGGCCTCTGAAGCTGTGTGAAGTCACGTCATCAGCCGTAAGCCGGATGGAAGCAAAAGCCAACTCTTTCATCCGAAAATGGCTTGGCCTGCCACGGTGCTTCTCAGCTGCTGGCCTGTATGGATGGAACTCACTCCAGCTACCCCTGAAATCTATCACCCTGGACTACAGGCAGGAGAAGGCAAGACTGGTGATGGAGCTAAGGGACTCCTCCGACAGGGCGGTAGCGGATGCAAAGGCCAGAGTCGAGACTGGAAGGAAGTGGAGGGCAAAGGAGGAAGTCCAGAAGGCGATGGGGAGACTGCAACATCAAGAAGTCGTGGGCATGGTCCAGACAGGCCGGGCAGGCCTTGGATGGAGTGATCCACCCATCCTATGGTCCAAGGCAGGCAGGAAAGAGAGGAAGGACCTTGTTGTTGCTGAGGTCACCAGGATTGAACAGGAGGAGCTCAGAGTAAGGTCTGTGGCACATGGGCAGCAGGGGAGGTGGACAACTTGGGAGGGTGTCTCGAACCGAGCAATCAGCTGGGCAGATTTCTGGAAACTGCCACAGGCTCGGCTCAGTTTCCTCATCAGGGCAACATATGACACCCTCCCGAGCCCAAAAAACCTCCACCAATGGCTTGGCACAGAGCAATCCTGCGACCTCTGCGGGACCATCAATGTCTCACTCCAGCACGTTCTGTCAGGCTGCAAAATGGCGCTGACACAGGGTCGACTCAGATGGCGGCACGACCAAGTGCTCAGCAAGCTGGCAGAGGTGCTGGAGAAAAGTCGGCAGGAGGCAAACAAACAGAGTCCAGCAGAAAGCCAATGCAGGATCCACTTCCTAAGGCAGGGGGAACCTGCGACACATTCCAGCAAGAGAACACCCGCCAAGCTATTAACACCAGGGGCGGCGTGGAAGATGGAAGTGGACCTGGGTAGGCAGCTCCAGTTCCCACAGGAGATGTGCAGCACCACCTTAAGACCAGATGTGGTGCTGTGGTCTGCAGCTCTGAAGTCAGTAGTACTGATTGAGCTGACAGTGCCATGGGAGGAGGGACTGGAAGCTGCCTACGAGAGAAAGAAGGCAAAGTATGCAGACCTGGTCGCGGAGTGCAGAGAAAGTGGATGGAGGGTGAGACTGTATCCGGTGGAGGTGGGAGCCAGAGGCTTTGTGGGCAGATCAACACCACGTCTGCTCAAGGATCTGGGACTACGTGGAGCCACCCTGAGCAGATCCACCAAGGAGCTCTCTGAAGTGGCAGAGAAAGCTAGCCACTGGCTCTGGCTCAAACGACGCGACAAGGCTTGGGGAGCAACATCCAAGTAGGTTTTGCTGCAGGGGGTGGCAGGGAGACGTCCCTGTTCACTGCCCCGCTACCGGGAGATGTTCTGGGCTAAGGGGCGAAACATCAATGAGAGGTGGTCCCCAGCTGAAGACCCTGCAGCAAAACCTTTTCTGGTATGCGGTCAGGTTTAGGCCTGCCTCAGGGAAGAGGACGTCCCTGCCATGCACAGTCCACCACAGGCACCGGTGGAGGTGCGACAGGCCTAAGGCCCAGCGGCAAGACCACTTTGCTGTAATTAAAATAGATATGTATATAATTGTGTGTATAAATGTGAGTCCATATGTATATAGGTATATGTATGTATATACATACATATATATATATACATATATAGACTATATGTGATAGATATATATACATATATATATATATATATATGTATATATATATATATATATATATATATATCATATATATATTAAAGTTAAAGTACCAATGATTGTCACACGTGTATATATGTGAGTCTATATATATATATATATATATACATATATACATACATATATATACATATATACACACACATATATATATATATATATATATATATATATATATATATATATATATATATATATATATATGTGTGTGTATATGTATATATATGTATGTATATATATATATATATATATAGACTCACATTTATACACATATATATATATACATACATATATATATATATATATATATATATATATATATATATATATATATATATATATATATATGTATGTGTGGGGAAAAAAATCACAAGACTATTTCATCTCTACAGGCCTGTTTCATGAGGGGGGGTACCCTCAATCATCAGGAGATTTTAATGGGAGCATTCACATACCATGGTTTATATAGGGCACAGAGTGGGTGGGTACAGGCTGGGGTAGGGGCGTGGTGATTGGCTCATGTGTTACCTAGGAGGTGTTTCCGTCTGTGGCGGCATGCTGTTACAATTTCGCTGCGCTTGTTGAGGGATGACAGGTCTGGACGGTAAATAATAAACAGTTTCTCTTTCAAGCATAGGTTGCATCTTTTATTACCACTATTGTAAGGTGTGCTGGATGCAAGAATTTGCCATGTTATTGAATATTCAACATTATTGTCTTTGAGGTCCCAAATGTGTTTGCTGAGTTCTGTGGTATTCCGCAGGTTTTGGTTCCTGAAAGAAGCCTTGTGACTGTTCCATCTGGTTTTGAATTCTCCCTCGGTTAATCCTACATATGTGTCGGATGTGTTAATGTCCTTGCGTATTACCTTAGATTGGTAGACAACTGATGTTTGTAAGCACCCCCAGTTGAGAGGGCAATCAGGTTTCTTTCGACAGTTACAGCCTTTGTTGGTTTTGGAGCCGCTCTGTCCGGGGGTTGACGGCTCATTTGCAATTGTTTTGTTGTGGTTTGAGATGATTTGTCGTATATTGTTCATGCAGTTGTAGCTCAATTTAATGTTGTTCTTGTTGAATACTTTTCTTAGGGTGTTGTCTTTGGGAAAGTGTTTGTCAATCAGATTGAGGAATTTGTGTCCAATGTTAGTTGAGACGTTTTTGCTGTATGGGGGGTTGTACCAGATGATGTCGTTTCGTTTTCTGTTCTTTTTTGGCTGGTTTCCTGGCGTGGGTTCATAGGTGAGGGTGAAATTGTATCCGCTTTCATCAAGGGCTTTTTGGTACGGGGGGGTTGCTTGGTCAAATTCAGCTTTGCTAGATGACAGCATCGATAGCCTTTTATTAATTCCGGTAGGTATTCTTTTCGTGGTGGTGGGTGGGTGGTTGCTGTCATGGTGCACGTATTGGAGTGTTGTGTTGGGTTTCGTGAATGGTTGGTAGCTGTTATTTCTCAGGTTGAAAGTGACGTCAAGGAAGTTGACGGTTTGCTTGTTGGCTTCAATCGTGATCCGTAGGCCGTTCTCTTTGAAAATTTGGCATATGCGCTTCTTGGTATTCTCGCTGCTCCTTGGCGAGGCGCGACACACTGCCAGTCCGTCATCACGGTAAATACCAAGGTTCAGATTGAGGCTAGCGAGCTGGGAGAGGAGGAAACTCCCAACGAGTTCACACGTTTCTGCTCCGTCAAAACTTCCCATAGTGACGTCAAATGTTGCATTGTTCTTTTTTTGCCATGGTGTACTGTTGTGGATGAGAATGGAGTTTTTTGCGTGGATGATGATGTTTCTTTCGTTGCCTGTGATTGAGTCGTAGTCTGAGGCGAAGTCTAGTGCTTGAGTCAGTAGGTCTTGCGTGATGGAAGGGTAAAATTCTTCGATATCAAAGGAGATAAAGTTGTGCTGTTGTTTGTCTTGGATGTTGTTGAACCATTTGATTACTGCTGCTGTATTTCTCCATTGGTTGAGTGGTGTTTTGTCCTTGATTTTTGTGTTGACTCTGTCCAGGATTATTTTGCTGATTTTTCCTATTTCAGATTTAGTTGGGTTTATTAGTCGGCATGTTGGGTTATTTGCGAAGTTGGGTTTGTGGTCCTTCAATGTGATGAAGGCTTCCTTGTTGGGTGTGGCGTCCACCCTGTCCTCAATGTCAAGTTCAGCCGCGATCCTTTTATTTTCCAGGTGGATGTTCTGTAAGGTGTTGGGTTGCGCTTTTTTGTATGATTTGGTGATGCTTCTGTCCAGTAAGGTGTGATGTTCTGGTATGTCCATTCTGTAGAAGTTTGTGGTTTTATCGGCAGCTATGATGAGGTTGTTTACTTTCTTGATGCGCTCCTTGTCATTTTTCAGCTTGGTGAGGAGTGGGTTGCGGATTGGCTTGAATTTGACTGATTGTATCATTTTGAGCATGTCGTTCTCAAAATCCTTTAGTTCCTCAACTGTGGGTGGGTTTTTGGTAGATTTGAATCCGTAAGTTTTCTTTTGCGTTCCTTTTGTTTCAGGGTGGAGGAAAAAATGTGCTTTCCACCGCATCCTTCTTAGGAAGTGTTCCGTCTTTTCTATGAGCCTTAGCTTGTAGTCATTCTGCGCGGGTATGGGAATGTTCTTCGTGGAGTAGTCGATGTTGAATTTTTCCATTTCTGATCGTCGTACAGTGCTCAACAAATGTCAATTTGGAGCGGAGTATATGTCTTAATAAGGTTATCCAAAAAATAGTGCTCGATACCGTAGTAGAGCGCAATATATGTATGTGTGGGAAAAAAAATCACAAGACTATTTCATCTCTACAGGCCTGTTTCATGAGGGGGGTACCCTCAATCATCAGGAGATTTTAATGGGAGCATTCACATACCATGGTTTATATAGGGCACAGAGTGGGTGGGTACAGGCTGGCGTAGGGGCGTGGTGATTGGCTCATGTGTTACCTAGGAGGTGTTTGCGTCTGTGGCGGCATGCTGTTACAATTTCGCTGCGCTTGTTGAGGGATGACAGGTCTGGACGGTAAATAATAAACAGTTTCTCTTTCAAGCATAGGTTGCATCTTTTATTACCACTATTGTAAGGTGTGCTGGATGCAAGAATTTGCCATGTTATTGAATATTCAACATTATTGTCTTTGAGGTCCCAAATGTGTTTGCTGAGTTCTGTGGTATTCCGCAGGTTTTGGTTCCTGAAAGAAGCCTTGTGATTGTTCCATCTGGTTTTGAATTCTCCCTCGGTTAATCCTACATATGTGTCGGATGTGTTAATGTCCTTGCATATTACCTTAGATTGGTAGACAACTGATGTTTGTAAGCACCCCCCGTTGAGAGGGCAATCAGGTTTCTTTCGACAGTTACAGCCTTTGTTGGTTTTGGAGCCGCTCTGTCCGGGGGTCGACGGCTCATTTGCAATTGTTTTGTTGTGGTTTGAGATGATTTGTCGTATATTGTTCATGCAGCTGTAGCTCAATTTAATGTTGTTCTTGTTGAATACTTTTCTTAGGGTGTTGTCTTTGGGAAAGTGTTTGTCAATCAGATTGAGGAATTTGTGTCCAATGTTAGTTGAGACGTTTTTGCTGTATGGGGGGTTGTACCAGATGATGTCGTTTCGTTTTCTGTTCTTTTTTGGCTGGTTTCCTGGCGTGGGTTCATAGGTGAGGGTGAAATTGTATCCGCTTTCATCAAGGGCTTTTTGGTACGGGGGGGTTGCTTGGTCAAATTCAGCTTTGCTAGATGACAGCATCGATAGCCTTTTATTAATTCCGGTAGGTATTCTTTTCGTGGTGGTGGGTGGGTGGTTGCTGTCATGGTGCACGTATTGGAGTGTTGCGTTGGGTTTCGTGAATGGTTGGTAGCTGTTATTTCTCAGGTTGAAAGTGACGTCAAGGAAGTTGACGGTTTTCTTGTTGGCTTCAATCGTGATCCGTAGGCCGTTCTCTTTGAAAATTTGGCATATGCGCTTCTTGGTATTTTCGCTGCTCCTTGGCGAGGCGCGACTCACTGCCAGTCCGTCATCACGGTAAATACCAAGGTTCAGATTGAGGCTAGCGAGCTGGGAGAGGAGGAAACTCCCAACGAGTTCACACGTTTCTGCTCCGTCAAAACTTCCCATAGTGACGTCAAATGTTGCATTGTTCTTTTTTTGCCGCTCCAAATTGACATTTGTTGAGCACTGTACGACGATCAGAAATGGAAAAATTCAACATCGACTACTCCACGAAGAACATTCCCATACCCGCGCAGAATGACTACAAGCTAAGGCTCATAGAAAAGACGGAACACTTCCTAAGAAGGATGCGGTGGAAAGCACATTTTTTCCTCCACCCTGAAACAAAAGGAACGCAAAAGAAAACTTACGGATTCAAATCTACCAAGAACCCACCCACAGTTGAGGAACTAAAGGATTTTGAGAACGACATGCTCAAAATGATACAATCAGTCAAATTCAAGCCAATCCGCAACCCACTCCTCACCAAGCTGAAAAATGACAAGGAGCGCATCAAGAAAGTAAACAACCTCATCATAGCTGCCGATAAAACCACAAACTTCTACAGAATGGACATACCAGAACATCACACCTTATTGGACAGAAGCATCACCAAATCATACAAAAAAGCGCAACCCAACACCTTACAGAACATCCACCTGGAAAATAAAAGGATCGCGGCTGAACTTGACATTGAGGACAGGGTGGACGCCACAGCCAACAAGGAAGCCTTCATCACATTGAAGGACCACAAACCCAACTTCGCAAATAACCCAACATGCCGACTAATAAACCCAACTAAATCTGAAATAGGAAAAATCAGCAAAATAATCCTGGACAGAGTCAACACAAAAATCAAGGACAAAACACCACTCAACCAATGGAGAAATACAGCAGCAGTAATCAAATGGTTCAACAACATCCAAGACAAACAACAGCACAACTTTATCTCCTTTGATATCGAAGAATTTTACCCTTCCATCACGCAAGACCTACTGACTCAAGCACTAGACTTCGCCTCAGACTACGACTCAATCACAGGCAACGAAAGAAACATCATCATCCACGCAAAAAACTCCATTCTCATCCACAACAGTACACCATGGCAAAAAAAGAACAATGCAACATTTGACGTCACTATGGGAAGTTTTGACGGAGCAGAAACGTGTGAACTCGTTGAGAGTTTCCTCCTCTCCCAGCTCGCTAGCCTCAATCTGAACCTTGGTATTTACCGTGATGACGGACTGGCAGTGTGTCGCGCCTCGCCAAGGAGCAGCGAGAATACCAAGAAGCGCATATGCCAAATTTTCAAAGAGAACGGCCTACGGATCACGATTGAAGCCAACAAGCAAACCGTCAACTTCCTTGACGTCACTTTCAACCTGAGAAATAACAGCTACCAACCATTCACGAAACCCAACACAACACTCCAATACGTGCACCATGACAGCAACCACCCACCCACCACCACGAAAAGAATACCTACCGGAATTAATAAAAGGCTATCGATGCTGTCATCTAGCAAAGCTGAATTTGACCAAGCAACCCCCCCGTACCAAAAAGCCCTTGATGAAAGCGGATACAATTTCACCCTCACCTATGAACCCACGCCAGGAAACCAGCCAAAAAAGAACAGAAAACGAAACGACATCATCTGGTACAACCCCCCATACAGCAAAAACGTCTCAACTAACATTGGACACAAATTCCTCAATCTGATTGACAAACACTTTCCCAAAGACAACACCCTAAGAAAAGTATTCAACAAGAACAACATTAAATTGAGCTACAGCTGCATGAACAATATACGACAAATCATCTCAAACCACAACAAAACAATTGCAAATGAGCCGTCGACCCCCGGACAGAGCGGCTCCAAAACCAACAAAGGCTGTAACTGTCGAAAGAAACCTGATTGCCCTCTCAACGGGGGGTGCTTACAAACATCAGTTGTCTACCAATCTAAGGTAATACGCAAGGACATTAACACATCCGACACATATGTAGGATTAACCGAGGGAGAATTCAAAACCAGATGGAACAATCACAAGGCTTCTTTCAGGAACCAAAACCTGCGGAATACCACAGAACTCAGCAAACACATTTGGGACCTCAAAGACAATAATGTTGAATATTCAATAACATGGCAAATTCTTGCATCCAGCACACCTTACAATAGTGGTAATAAAAGATGCAACCTATGCTTGAAAGAGAAACTGTTTATTATTTACCGTCCAGACCTGTCATCCCTCAACAAGCGCAGCGAAATTGTAACAGCATGCCGCCACAGACGGAAACACCTCCTAGGTAACACATGAGCCAATCACCACGCCCCTACGCCAGCCTGTACCCACCCACTCTGTGCCCTATATAAACCATGGTATGTGAATGCTCCCATTAAAATCTCCTGATGATTGAGGGTACCCCCCCCTCATGAAACAGGCCTGTAGAGATGAAATAGTCTTGTGATTTTTTTTCCCACACATACATATATTGCGCTCTACTACGGTATCGAGCACTATTTTTTGGATAACCTTAAGACATATATATATATATATATATATATACATATATAGACTATATGTGATAGATATATATACATATATATATATATATATATGTATATATATATATATATTTATATATCATATATATATTAAAGTTAAAGTACCAATGATTGTCACACATGTGTATATATGTGAGTCTATATATATATATATATATATATATATATGTGTGTGTGTATATATGTATATATATGTATGTATATATATATATATATATATATATATATGTATATATATGTATATGTATATATATATATATATATGTATGTATATATATATATATATATATATATATATATATATATATATACATACATATATACATATATACACACACACATATATATATATATATATATATATATATATATATATATATATATATGTGTGTGTGTGTGTATATATGTATATATATGTATGTATATATATATATGTATATATATATATATATTTATATATATATATATATATATATAGACTCACATTTATACACATATATATATATATATATACATACACATTTAAATACATACACACACATAAATATTTTAAATATATACATTTATTCATATATATTATACATGCTCTCCATGATGCACAGCGGTTCTTCGAGACACCAAGCGATGCCTGACGCTGTACGAGCAGAACGAAATCAAAGAGTACTCGCACGTCTGGTATGTGGGAGAGAAGGCCAAGAAAAGCCGGCGCTCGAAAGAAGCCATGTCGGCAGAAGGCGAGTGCTTTGACGATTCCAAAGGGTTCTACAAAGTCGTGAGTCGCCCCTTTTATTGCAGATCATTATTTGGTGTGATGCTAGTAGAACGCAGTGGTTCTCAAACTTTTCTCCACCAAGGACCACCTCAGAAAAATGGCACCACAGTTTGAGAATCCCTGCTATGACTAGATGATTAATTTATGTTAATGAATTTGTTTTTATTGGCAGAGGGTTGGCGACCACCTGGCCTACCGCTTCGAGGTGCTCGGGGTGATGGGATCTGGACTTGCAGGAAATGTGCTGAAATGCAGGGACCACAAGACCATGGTTCTCCTCGCCATCAAGGTCTTTCGAAACACCACCGAGTAAGACATCACTGCAACAATAACGCTTTGTAAAAACAAAAACACCACCTTACAACACAAAAATTGTAGGTCAGTGAAAATATGACTTTTATTGCCACAGGTTGTTGACATCACATCACCGTCCAGCAAAAAGCATTTACTGTATTTTGCGGACTATAAAGTGCACCGTTATATAAGCTGCACCTACTAAATTTTACAACAAAACAATATTTGTCCATATATAAGCCGCACCAGACTATAAGTTGCAGATATATACGTATTCTGCAAATGTTCATTTACTTACCTTAATTTTGTAACACGGCAGTAAAACGGCTGATCAAACAAAACAGAAGTCATTGGACCCACTACTCCAATCAGCTAAACAGACTCAATAACTCCACGGTGACGTTTTGGTGAATTACCGGTTTTCCAAAGTCCAATTTTCACCTCTTCCAGGAAAGTTTTCACAGTTCACATTTTTTGGACCATTTCACCTTCAACACATTCTTCTTAATTGGGACAACAAAACAACTTTTTTTTTTTGGGGGGGGGGGGGGCAAATTCCCTGTTTTCTTGAAATTCCAGGAATTTCGACATAACCATTCAAACTGGTACTACGTCAACATTTTTCAACCAATACCAACAATTCCAACACCAACCTATTGATATCACCTAGGACAATTGTTGTATTACCTATATTTACAAAAATGTCAAATTGTCCTGAAATTCACACATTTCTAGAAAATTCCCATTCAAATGAATGGACGTATTCATAGTTCTACAGTGCCCAAAATTCTCAAAATCTTTTGCCATTTTTTTACCCGATTCCAACCTTTCAACCATCCACCTACACTATTGTTCACATACGTCGAACACAAAACATGTTTTCTCTTTCCCCAAAATCCTGGTTTTCCAGGAATTTCCGGTCATTTTCTCCCCTTTGACCAGGAATGGGCAATATACAATCGATTGCATATACATTCAAGCCATCATGTTTCCCAGTTCTGAAAAATTCCTTGATTACCCAGAATTACCAGGAATATCCCCCCCATTTAAAATTAATGGGCAATATACAAACCTCGCCATATCCCACATTTCTCAAGCGATTTGAACAGTTCCACCATCCACACACTCCACTCACCTTGGACAATCAACTACCATCTTCCAAGTTCCAAGAAATTCCAGTGATTCCCAGAATTCCCGGTTTTTCAGAGCCCTATTTTCACCTATTCGTGGAAAATTTTCACAGTCCACTTTTTTCAGCCGTCTTTGACCAATCCACCTTCAAACATTTTTTCAACCGATTCCAAAGATTTCAACACCAACCTATTTGTATTACCATATATTTACAAAAAATTTCCATTTTTCACTAAATTCCCAAATTTCTGGGAAATTCGTATTCAAATGCATGGATGTATTCATAGTTCTACAATTCCCAAAATTCCTTTTTTTTTTTTTACCCGATTCCTTCCAACCATCCACCCACACTGCTTTTCACATACGTCGAATGCAAAACATGTTTTCCCTTTGCCCAAAATCCTGCTTTTCCAGGAATTTCCGGTAATTTTCTGTCCTTTGACCATGAATGGGCAACATACAATCGACTGCATATACATTCAAGCCATCATGTTTCCCGGTTCAGAAAATTCCCTTATTATCCAGAATTACCAGGAATGTCCCCTCATTGACAATGAATGGGCAATATACAAAACTCTCCATATCCCACATTTCTCAAGCGATTTGAACCGTTCCAATATCCACACACTCCACTCACCCTGGACAATCAAACTACCATTTTCCAAGCTGGAATTGCAAATTGTAGTTGTTATATCTTATGATTACATGTGTGCTTAATTCGGCCTCAATTAACGTAAACCTTTCTATTATTCAACATTATTATTGTCAAATGTTTACAATTTTGTCCATATAGACCATCTTTCTAATCATGTTTTGCAGTAGTGGGCATTAAAATTGTTTTAAGTTGCATTCAGAGGCATTTAATTAGATTTGCTGATACCTGCTGTGAGAGGTTACTTAATTTTGCTGGTGTACAGCTTCTTGGTAATAAAACATTTTTTTTCCCCCAGGTATTTGCACCAATTATATATAGTAGCGATACGGATAAAATCCCAGTGATATAGTAAATGGTTTTGTGGGTGCAGTGAGGATGTTTGTGTTCCCAGAGGTCATAAGCTTGCACAGACCGAGTTGGACAATCTAAAGACTCTGCAGCGGCTGGACAAGACCAACAAAGCCAACATGGTCCACATGAAGGAGCACTTCTACTTCCGCAACCACCTGTGCATCAGCTTCGAGCTCTTCGAGTGAGTGGAAGGCCTCTCGGTGGCCGTGTACGTCCTTCTCACACTGAGACCTTCTCCCTGTAGGAAGGACCTCCACAAGGCCTTAGTGGAAAGTAAACTGCAGCGGCTCTGTGAGGCCGACATCAGGAAATATGCCATCGACGTGCTCAAGTGTCTGAAGGTGCTGAAAGACATGCAACTCATCCACGGCGACCTGAAGCCGGTAAGTTACAGAAACTGCCCGTCAACATCCCCCTGGAAAAAACATCTGGCAGATATAAAGGTGTCTTTAGTAAAATGGCTTTTGGTGGACAGAAATATTGGCTGATGCTTCCGTATTGATGTAGCAGGCACTTTTATGGACTTAGTAGACGGTGAAATACAGCGTCTGGATTTTTACGAGCGCAAACTGGTTCCCGCCCACAGCATCGC
The DNA here is from genome assembly GCF_033978685.3 of Nerophis lumbriciformis. Classification (NCBI taxonomy): domain Eukaryota; kingdom Metazoa; phylum Chordata; class Actinopteri; order Syngnathiformes; family Syngnathidae; genus Nerophis; species Nerophis lumbriciformis. The sequence goes on along the minus strand of NC_084550.2, from coordinate 33,862,111 downwards.
ACTAATCCAGTAGCGAGATGAGGGCTGACTCAGCAGTTTTCTTCTGTAGAGAGCTTCTTGTTTAAACATAACACACTTGTTCTATATTTCTATGAAGGCAAATTTAACCAGATGACAAAACGTTGCCAAAAACAACTTTGTCTTTCCACAATTCTAATAACAATACAAATTAAAATTGTCATTATTTCTATTAACCCCACAAGAAGGCAGTATCCGCATTGAAGTGTCAGAAGTGGTCAGGATCCAGTATGGGTACTTACCATTAGGGATGTCCCGATCCAGGTTTTTGCACTTCCGATCCGATACCGATATTGTTTTTGCATTTCCGATCAGATACCGATACTGACCGATACCGATACTGACCGATACTGGCCTATCCGAGCATGTATTAAAGTTTAAAGTTATTTAGCCTACTTAGTTGTCAGAATCATGTTGAAAAGGGTTTTAGTACTCTTGATAACAACTAGCCAGCTGAATTAGGGGAGTTTGAATAATACAAAATGGTTGGTAACAAGAAACTGACCTGTTTATTCAAGGATAAACACAAAATTGACAAAATTATACATGACAAACAGAAATGGCATCATTGAACTAGGGCTGGGCGATATGGCCTTTTTTTAATATTGCGATATTTTAAGGCCATATTGCGATACACGATATATATCTCGATATTTTGCCTTAGCCTTGAATGAACACTTGATGCATATAATCACAGCAGTATGATGATTCTATGTGTTTTGATTGATTGATTGAGACTTTTATTAGTAGGTTGCACAGTGAAGTACATATTCCGTACAATTGACCACTAAATGGTAACACCCCAATAAGTTTTTCAACTTGTTTAAGTCGGGGTCCACTTAAATTAATTCATGATACAGATATATACTATCAGATATATACTATCATCATAATACAGTCATCACACAAGATAATCACATTAAATTATTTACATTATTTATAATCCAGGGTGTGGAGGGGGGCGTCGGATGTAAGTGTCAAAAAGACAGCCAAAAGAGTTTGATATGAGAATAAATCTAAAGTTAAAATATAGGGTAGAAATGCACCCATTTGCAGGAAATGTAGTCTTTATTTTCAAAATTTTCTTTCAAGGCTTGCATGTCTACATTAAATCATTCTTCTTCATACTGCATTGATATATGCTACTTTTGAACTTTCATGCAAATCTATGCCACGCACAAAATCAAATAAAAAAATAAGCACATAACAATTTTCGACACACGGACACGACAGAGAACAGTTTTCATCATCATTGTTCAAATATTATAACGTCTGTCGAGACGCTTATCGCCGTTCGGTGCCACACGCCCACACCATCAAAATGCAGAGGCAAAAATTTCCACATCAACACCGTATGAAAAAATGAGTGATTTTTTTAGTTGTGATTTCCTTCTCTGCATGAAAGTTTAGAAGTAGCATATATTAATGCAGTATGAAGAAGAATGTTTTAATGAAGACATGCAAGCCTTGAAAGAACATTTTGAAAATCAAGACTACATTTCCTGCAAATGGGTGCATTTCTACCCTATATTTTAACTTTAGATTTATTCTCATATCAAACTCTTTTGGCTGTCTTTTTGACACTTACATCCGGCGCCCCCCTCCACACCCCGGATTATAAATAATGTAAATAATTCAATGTGATTATCTTGTGTGATGACTGTATTATGCTGATAGTATATATCTGATAGTATATATCTGTATCATGAATCAATTTAAGTGGACCCCGACTTAAACAAGTTGAAAAACTTATTGGGGTGTTACCATTTAGTGGTCAATTGTACAGAATATGTACTTCACTGTGCAACCTACTAATAAAAGTCTCAATCAATCAATCAAAACACATAGAATCATCATACTGCTGTGATTATATGCATCAAGTGTTCATTCAAGGCTAAGGCAAAATATCGAGATGTATATTGTGTATCGCAATATGGCCTTAAAATATCGCAATATTAAAAAAAGGCCATATCGCCCAGCCCTAGTTCAATGATGCCATTTCTGTTTGTCATGTATAATTTTGTCTATTTTGTGTTTATCCTTGAATAAACAGGTCAGTTTCTTGTTACCAACCATTGTGTATTATTCAAACTCCCCTAATTCAGCTGGCTAGTTGTTATCAAGAGTACTAAAACCCTTTTCAACATGATTCTGACAACTAAGTAGGCTAAATAACTTTAAACTTTAATACATGCTCGGATAGGCCAGTATCGGTATCGGATCGGAAATGCAAAAACAATATCGGTATCGGATCGGAAGTGCAAAAACCTGGATCGGGACATCCCTAATTCATATATATATGTATATATATATATATGGTGAACACCGTGTTGGCGGAGAATGAGGACGTGTTATGTGTCTGGGAGTGAAACACGCAGACAAAAGTGTCTGCACAGAGGGAAATTGGGCTTCTTATCAGCATAATATCAACAATTAATGTTATAAAGCGTGTCAGACTTTGTGTGACTTCCTCTGGAGGCTACAATACATTCATTATTTTACTTTAATTTTCACGTAAAAAAACCCTAATTTTTAAGGTGACAGAGACATTTTAAAACAAGCTATTAGTGCACTTTTGTGCATGATGTCACTAAGATGACATATCAACACAACACTAAATTAAAGTGCACTTTTTGTACAGAACGCCACTACAATAGTTTAAAACAAATAAAGTGCACTTTTGTGCATGATGTCACACAAGATATTTCAATAACTGTAAAATAAAAATGAGCTGCATAATAGGAAATCAAATAGTGTATGTCCTTCGTTATGTGGTAGGTTCCTGCGGACGTTATCTCCTTCTGTTGTTGACTGGTTTTTTCATACGGTGTTGATGTGGAAATGGTTGCTTCGGCATTTTGTTGGTGTGGCACCGAACGGAGTTTCAAGCACTCTTCATTCTCTAGCGGGTGACTTTTCAAATGATGCTACAAATTAGCAGTAATGCTACTTTTTGTAGCAACACTTTTGCCGCATATTTGACATATTACGGTTGTCTGTTCAACATCTTCCCGCTTGAAGCCAAACCACCGCCAGATGATGGACCCTTGCTTTTCTTCTTGGGAATTAATTTTTCATTTGTTACCAGAGTCGCACTTTTTCTTTCTCTCGTATTACCACTCGCACCACTCGCTACCTGTCTGCTCCGCGAGGGCGTAACCGTGTAATACTCCTCCATATCAGTGGCAGCAGGTAGCTAATTGCTTTGTAGATGTCGGGAACAGCGGGAGGCAGCGTGTAAAAAGGTATCTAATGCTTAAACCAAAAATAAACAAAAGGTGAGTGCCCCTAAGAAAAGGCATTGAAGCTTAGGGAAGGCTATGCAGAACAAAACTAAAACTGAACTGGCTACTAAGTAAACAAAAACAGAATGCTGGACGACAGCAAAGACTTACTGTGGAGCAAAGACAATGTACATCCGAACATGACATGACAATCAACAATGTCCCCACAAAAAAGGATAAAAACAACTGAAATATTCTTGATTGCTAAAACAAAGTAGATGCGGGAAATATCGCTCAAAGGAAGACATGAAACTGCTACAGGAAAATACCAAAAAAAGAGAAAAAGCCATTAAAATAGGAAGAAGTAAAACACTACACACAGGAAAACAGCAAAAAAAGTCCAAATAAGTCAGTGTGTGATGTGACAGGTGGTGACAGTACACCTACCTTGAGACAAGAGCTATATTGATGCATGCTTGGTTATGCTTTAAAGTCATATCCAGCAACGACTTTTTACTGTCAACTGAGTTTTGTTTTTTAATGATGTCTGCTGGTGGTGTGCCTCCGCATTTTTTCAACGCAAAAAATGTGCCTTGGCTCAAAAAAGGTTGAAAAACACTGCTCTACATAACATGTAATAGTGGTTCTTCGCAGTCTCCACATATCTCTTATGTGTGACTGCCATCTGCTGGTCACACTTATCATTTCACCATGTACCAAATAAAATATCTTCGAGGTCGGTAAGCACGACCAAAATTATTCCGTACATTAGGCACACTGTGGAGTTTTGAGAAAATGAAAGGATTTTAAGTGCGCCTTATAGTCCGAAAAATACGGTACTGGTAAGTCTTCGGACTGTCTCCTTCTCACATTCTTTCTAGTGTTTTAATTGCAGGTTCTAAATGTTCTTGTGGTTTCTCCCATAGACTTTTTGTTGTTTTGCATGGAAGAGATTGATTGAGACGTGTATTAGTAGATTGCACAGTACAGTACATATTCCGTACAATTGACCACTAAATGGTAACACCCCAATAGGTTTTTCAACTTGTTTAAGTCAGGGTCCACGTTAATCAATTCATGGTAAGTTCATACATGACGTGACATTTGGTGTCCATGTGTCTTTAGTGTGTACGAGTTTTATTCAAATGTTTTCACAATGAGTTGTGTTGTGATTCTGATGTATGGCAGTGTTATCATATTTAATGTTGCTTTTTTGTTTTGCTTCCTTGTACTGGTTCTGCCTGGCTTGTTGCTTTTCTTTGTTTATGGCCCATCTGGGATGTTGGCTGCGTTAGAGCGTTTGTGTCTTCCTCCTGACTGTCTTTATTGTCCATTACGAGGCTGCTCCGGTTGGAAGGTGTTCATGTCCTGATGTCCAAAGGAGGAACCGGTTGGTATGTGTTCCCGTGTCTAAGAAAGATATTTCCTCTCAATGTGTTATCTATTGTACTTTGGTGATCAGTGAGTGTGTCCAGTCTTTGTTATTCCCAGTATGTCGTCTCAGTGTCGCATTTGGCTTCCTGAATAGCTTTTTTTCTCCAGGTCCTCTATGAAAAAACTGCTCAAGTGTTGCAGTGTCTTAAATTCAGCACTTGGCCCGCTAGATGTCGTTATAAGAAATCTAACCCACAATGTGAGCAATATGCTTTGAATAGGAAAATGCGCAGCATTAACTTATATGACCCAATGCAAACAACCTTCCCTAGTCATGGTACAGAAAAAAATGAAATAAAACATGTAACCAACACAAAATGTTCACAGACATGGTCACACAACACAACCTGCTCACTGATCTTTGTGGATTTTATAAAAAACGTCCATGCACCATTATGGAATTCTTGGAATTTCGGGAAAACCTGGAATGTTTCTAGTTCCTAAACCAACTTGGTTTTTTGTCCAAATATTTTGACAGTGGAACGGTTGAAATGGGATGAAAAATGGAAAAAGAGTAGTCAAACAAAAAAGGTTGGAAATATGGTTTAAAAAAAACAGGAATTTCTAGAAATTTGTTGAATGTGGAAAAATGATAGTTTGAATATCCAGGATGAGTTGAATGTGTTGAAGGTGGAATGGTTTGAATCGGTTGAAAAATGTGGGAATTGTGGAAGTTTGGAAAAATGGACAATTCATTTTGAATGGGGAAAATGAAGAAAAGAAAAAAATAGGACTTATTGGAAATCCGGGAATTTTTTTAGAATTGTTGAAGTTGAGCACATAATTCCCAAACAAGCCAAATATTTTGAAGTTGGAACAGTTTGAATCAGATGAAAAATGTGGGAATTTTGGAACTTTAAAGAATTTAAATGGGTATTTCCAAAAAATATGGGAATTTTCGGGAAAAGCAGGAATTTTTTGGAAAATGGTAAAAAAAACAAAACTTGAATGGTCTGAATGAGTTGAAATGGTTGGTGTTGAAATTTTTCAAATTGGTGGAGAAATGTTGAAGTAGTAACAAGTTGAATTGAGAAATTATATTTCCTCTCTGTCAACTGTATGTTGGCGGTGTTATCTATTGTACTTTGGTGACCAGTGAGTGTGTCCAGTCTTTGTTATTCCCAGTATGTCGTCTACGTGTCGCGTTTGGCTTCCTGAATAGCTTTTTTTCTCCAGGTCCTCTTTGAAAAAACTGCTCAAGTGTTGCAGTGTCTTTAATTCGGCACTTGGCCCGCGAGACGTCGTTATAAGAAATCTAACCCACAATGTGAGCAATATGCTTTGAATAAGAGAATGCGCAGCATTAACTTATATGACCCAATGCAAACAACCTTCCCTAGTCATGGTGCAGAAAAAAATGAAATAAAACATGTAACCAACACAAAATATTCACAGACATGGTCACACATAACACAACCTGCTCACTGATCTTTGTGGATATTATAAGAAATGTCCATGCACCATAAAAAAATTGTATTTTGGAATTCTTGGAATTTCGGGAGAACCTGGAATGTTTCTAGTTCCTAAACCAACTTGGTTTTTTGTCCAAATATTTTGACAGTGGAACGGTTGAAATGGGATGAAAAATGGAAAAAGAGTAGTCAGACAAAAAAGGTTGGAAATATGGTTAAAAAACAGGAATTTCTAGAAATGTGTTGAATGTGGAAAAATGGTAGTTTGAATATCCAGGATGAGTTGAATGTGTTGAAGGTGGAATGGTTTGAATCGGTTGAGAAATGTGGGGATTGTGGAAGTTTGAAAAATTGACAATTTTGAATGGGGAAAATTAAAAGCAAAACAAAAAGGAATTATTGGAAATCCAGGAATTTTTTTAGAATTGTTGAAGTAGAGTACATAATTCCCAAACAAGCCAAATATTTTGAAGTTGGAATGGTTTGAACCAGATGAAAAATGTTGACATTTTGGAACTTTAAAGAATGTCCCATTGATTAAAGTGGGTATTTCCAAAAAAATATGGGAATTTTCAAGAAAAGCAGGAATTTTTTTGAAAATGGTAAAATAAACCTTGAATGGTCTGAATGAATTGGTGTTGAAATTTTTCAAATTGGTGGAGAAATGTTGAAGTAGTAGCATGTTGAATTGAGAAATGATATTTCCTCTCTGTGTAAACTGTATGTTGGCGGTGTTATCTATTGTACTTTGGTGACCAGTGAGTGTGTCCAGTCTTTGTTATTCCCAGTATGTCGTCTACTTGTCGCGTTTGGCTTCCTGAATAGTTTTTTTTCTCCAGGTCCTCTATGAAAAAACTGCTTAAGTGTTGCAGTGTCTTTAATTCAGCACTTGGCCCGTGAGACGTCGTTATAAGAAATCCAACCCAAAATGTGAGCAATATGCTTTGAATAGGATAATGCGCAGCATTAACTTATATGACCCAATGCAAACAACCTTCCCTAGTCATGGTGCAGAAAAAAATG
>NC_084550.2:33792500-33850000 GCF_033978685.3 Nerophis lumbriciformis | reverse complement strand
CCAAGAACCCTCTCGCCATGAGGCTGAAGTCGAAAAATCCAAAGTTTCTGGATTTCATTCGCTGCTGCCTGGAGTAGGTTGAGTAGAATGTTATGTTGTTCATGCTGCAGACGATCAATGGAATGGTTTGGTGTGCTCGGTCAGATACGACGCAGCGAAGCGACTCACTCCGGAGAAGGCTTTGCGGCATCCGTGGATCAAACAAGCCACCAAACATACATGTGAGTCCCATGTATCTATGGATTACATTTGTCAGAAGTCTGCTACCAAAAAATGATTTTTCTTGGTCAGTGAGTTCAGATCCGTAGCTCGACAAGAGTGATCCTTCTAAGGACGTCCGTAGGAAATAAAGGAATCGTACAACTTCCAAGTCTTCTAGAGGGCAGCATAAGTAGGAATGGGCTACGAATCCGGGACTTTTTTGGCACTGACTGAATCATACCGATATCATAATACGCTACCTGAGTAGGGTTGTCCCGATACCAATATTTTAGTACCGGTACCAAAATGTATTTCGATACCTTTCGGTACTTTTTGAAATAAGGGGGACCACAAAATAATGGCATTATTGGCTTTTTTTGACAGAAAATGTTAGTGTACATGAAACATGTTTATTATTGTAATTTAGTCCTTAAATAAAATAGTGAACATACTAAACAACTTGTCTTTTATTAGTAAGTAAAGTACCAAAATGTATTTTGATACTTTTCGGTACTTTTTGAAATAAGGGGCACCACAAAAAATGGCATTATTGGCTTTATTCGAACAAAAAATGTTAGTGTACATGAAACATATGTTTATTAGTGTAATTTAGTCCTTAAATAAAATAGTGAACATACTAGACAACTTGTCTTTTATTAGTAGGTAAAGTACCAAAATGTATTTTGATACTTTTCGGTTCTTTTTGAAATAAGGGGGACCACAAAAAATGGCATCATTGGCTTTTTTTGACAAAAAATAAAATGTTAGTGTACATGAAACATGTTTATTATTGTAATTTAGTCCTTAAATAAAATAGTGAACATACGAGACAACTTATCTTTTATTAGTAAGTAAACAAAACGGGACTTTTTTGGCACCGATCGAATCATACCGATTAATGCAAAATCCAATGGCGCCATGTTACGCTACCTGGGTTTGCTCGTGACATAGTGTTGTCCCCATACCAATATTTTAGTACCGGTACCAAAATGTATTTCAATACTTTTCGGTACTTTTTGAAATAAGGGGGACCACAAAAAACTGGCATTATTGGCTTTTTTTGACAAAAAATGTTAGTGTACATGAAACATATGTTTATTATTGTAATTTAGTCCTTAAAAAAAATAGTGAACATACTAGACAACTCGTCTTTTATTAGTAAGTAAAGTACCAAAATGTATTTCGATACTTTTCGGTACTTTTTGAAATAAGGGGGACCACAAAAAAATGGCATTATTAGCTTTTTTTGACAAAAAATCTTAGTGTACATGAAACATATGTTTATTATTGTAATTTAGTCCTTAAATAAAATAGTGAACATACTAGACAACTTGTCTTTTATTAGTAAGTAAAGTACCAAAATGTATTTCGATACTTTTCGGTACTTTTTGAAATAAGGGGGACCACAAAAAACTGGCGTTATTGGCTTTTTTTGACAAAAAATGTTAGTGTACATGAAACATGTTTATTATTGTAATTTAGTCCTTAAATAAAATAGTGAACATACTAGACAACTTGTCTTTTATTAGTAAGTAAAGTACCAAAATGTATTTCGATACTTTTCGGTACTTTTTGAAATAAGGGGGAACCACAAAAAAATGGCATTATTGGCTTTTTTTGACAAAAAATGTTAGTGTACATGAAACATATGTTTATTATTGTAATTTAGTCCTTAAATAAAATAGTGAACATACTAGACAACTTATCTTTTATTAGTAAGTAAACAAAACGGGACTTTTTTGGCACCGACCGAATCATGCCGATTAACGCAAAATCCAACGGCGCCATGTTACGCTACCTGGGTAGGGTTGTCCCGATACCAATATTTTAGTACCGGTACCAAAATGTATTTCGATACTTTTTGGTACTTTTTGAAATAAAGGGGACCACAAAAAATGGCATTATTGGCTTTATTTTAACAAAAAATCTTAGGGTACATGAAACGTGTTTATTATTGTAATTTAGTCCTTAAATAAAATAGTGAACATACAAGACAACTTGTCTTTTAGTACTAAGTAAACAAAACGGGACTTTTTTGGCATCGACTGAATCATATCGATTAACGCAAAATCCAACGGCGCCGTGTTACACTACCTGGGTAGGGTTGTCCCGATGCCAATATTTTAGTACCGGTACCAAAATGTATTTTGATACTTTTCGGTTTTTTTTTTAAATAAGGGGGACCACAAAAAAATGGCATTATTGGCTTTTTTTTGACAACAAATCTTAGGGTACATGAAACATATGTTTATTATTGTAATTTAGTCCTTAAATAAAATAGTGAACATACAAGACAACTTGTCTTTTAGTAGTAAGTAAACAAAACGGGACTTTTTTGGCACCGACTGAATCATATCGATTAACGCAAAATCTAACGGCGCCATGTTACGCTACCTGGGTAGGGTTGTCCCGATGCCAATATTTTAGTACCGGTACCAAAATGTATTTCGATACTTTTCGGTTCTTTTTGAAATAAGGGGGACCACAAAAAAATGGCATTATTGGCTTTTTTTTGACAAAAAATCTTAGGGTACATGAAACATATGTTTATTATTGTAATTTAGTCCTTAAATAAAATAGTGAACATACTAGACAACGTATCTTTTATTAGTAAGTAAACAAAACGGGACTTTTTTGGCACCGACCGAATCATATGGATTAACGCAAAATCCAACGGCGCCATGTTACGCTACCTGGGTAGGGTTGTCCCGATGCCAATATTTTAGTACCGGTACCAAAATGTATTTCGATACTTTTCGGTACTTTTTGAAATAAGGGGGACCACAAAAAAATGGCATTATTGGCTTTTTTTTTACTAAAAATCTTAGGGTACATGAAACATATGTTTATTATTGTAATTTAGTCCTTAAAAAAATAGTGAACATACTAGACAACTTATCTTTTGTTAGTAAGTAAACAAAACGGGACTTTTTTGGCACCGACCGAATCATACCGATTATTGCAAAATCCAATGGCGATGTTACGCTACCTGGGTTGCACGTGACATAGTGTTGTCCCGATACCAATATTTTAGTACCGTACCAAAATGTATTTTGATACTTTTCGGTACTTTTTGAAATAAGGGGGACCACAAAAAATGGCATTATTGGCTTTATTTGAACAAAAAATCTTAGTGTACATGAAACTAGAGATGTCTGTAATATCGGCCTGCCGATATTATCGGACGATAAATGCGTTAAAATGTAATATCGGAAATTATCGGTATCGTTTTTTTTATTATCAGAATTTTTTTTATTTTTTTTATTAAATCAACATAAAAAACACAAGATACACTTACAATTAGTGCACCAACCCAAAATACCTTCCTCCCCCATTCACACTCATTCACACAAAAGGGTTGTTTGTTTCTGTTACTAATATTTTGGTTCCTACATTATATATCAATATATATCAATACAGTCTGCAAGGGATACAGTCCGTAAGCACACATGATTGTGCGTGCTGCTGGTCCACTAATAGTACTAACCTTTAACACTTCATTTTACTCATTTTCATTAATCACTAGTTTCTATATTGTTTTACTTTGTTTTTAATTTATTTATCTTATCTTATTTTATTTTATTTTATTATTTTAAAGTACCATATCTTCACCATACCTGGTTGACCAAATTAGGCATAATAATGTGTTAATTCCACGACTGTATATATCGGTTGATATCGGTATCGGTAATTAAAGAGTTGGACAATATCGGATATCGGCAAAAAGCCATTATCGGACATCCCTACATGAAACATATGTTTATTATTTTAATTTAGTCCTTAAATACAATAGTGAACATGCTAGACAACTTGTCTTTTAGTAGTAAGTAAACAAACAAAGACTCCTAATTAGTCTATGCAGTAACATATTGTGTCATTTATACACCTATTATTTTGTACACATTATGAGGGACAAACTGTAAAAATTATTAATCTACTTGTTAATTTACGTTTACAATCTGTTTTTTTTCTATTTCAACATGTTCTATCTACACTTAGTTTTGGGTGATACCACAAATGTATGTATCGATGCGATACCAAGTAGTTACAGGATCATACAATGGTCTAATTTAAAGTCCTCATGTGTCCAGGTACGTATTTCCTGAGTTTATAAACATAATAATGAATTTTTAAAAAAGGAAAAAGAGATTTTGTGATGCTAAAAAATATCGATGTACCGTATTTTCTGGAATTTAAGGCGCATTTTAAATTCTTTTTTTTCCTCAAAACTCGACAGTGCGCCTTATAACCCGGTGCGCCTAATGTACGGAATAATTCTGGTTTTGCTTACCGACCTCAAAGCAATTTTATTTGGTATATGGTGTAATGATAAGTGTGACCAGTAGATGGCAGTCAAACATACGATATATGTGTAGACTGCAATATGATGGCAAAATGACTCAAGTAAACAACACCAACATTTTATATGTTCCATTGAAAATTTAAAACATTACACACGGCCCTCCAAAATCTATCAACATGTTTTAGTACGACTTTGGTAAGCGATTAACCCGCACCGCTTGATGTGCATCAACATAGTATTATTATTATTATGGTGTGTGAATAAGGTAAGACATTATCTGGCATTTTGTTTTGCAATATTATGCAAAAGAAACTTTTCTTACCTTCTGATACCTGCTGATCTGTATTTGAGATCTGCATAAATCCAAGTCCGTGGCGATGCCGTAGTCGATAAGCTTCTGTTTTTTCTCTATCTTCTTGTTATGTGACATTCATCCTCCGCTGTTGCCATTTCTAATATAAAGTAGTGTAAAGTTCTTACTTATATCTGTCAGTAAACTCGCCATGAAAGCGTTAAAACATACCGGTGTAGTGTGTCTACATTATTCACCCAAGGAACTTTAGTTATTAGAGAGTTCCGGTCGGACGGTTTTTCACGGGACACATTTCCGGCTCTGTTATTGATTGAAGTAAAGTCTGAATGTCATTAAAACAGTGAGCTCCATCTTTTTACACTTCGTCCACTCCTGTCCTTGCACGCTACACCGCTACAACAAAGATGACGGGGAGAAGACGCTGTCGAAGTGGAGGCACATAAATAAGACTGTCAGAAAGTGACTTGAAGATGATGTGTAAAACAATCTATGCAACATTTTGACCAAAGAACCACCAGTACATGTTATGTAGACCACAAGGAAGTGTTTTCAATGTAGAAAACAATTATAATAATATGACTCCTTTAATGCGCCTTTTAATCCGGTGCGCCTTATATATGAACAAAGATCAAAAATAGACCATTCATCGGCAGTGCGCCTTATAATCCAGTGCGCCCTATGGTCCGGAATATACGGTAATCATAGTAGTATCGACTAGATACGCTCCTGTACTTGGTATCATTACAGTGTAGATCAGTGGTTCTCAAACTTTTTTTGTCATCCCCCACTTTGGACAAGGGGGAGTTTTCAAGCCCCACCTGCCCCCATCGCCCCAACAGAGCGCTAATGCCAAGCTTTAACATTTTCAAATTTATTGAACATCAAGTTGTATACATTCAAACTCAATAACATAAAATAACATTAAGTTCAATAATAAATAAAATAACTGTGCAGCTGTGGTATAACTTGCATCAAGTTCAATAATAAATAAAATAACTTCCATCAAGTTCAATAATAAATAAAACAAAAGTGTTATAACTTGCATCAAGTTCAATAATAAATCAAAAAAAGTGTTATAACTTGCATCAAGTTCAATAATAAATCAAAAAAAGTGTTATAACTTGCATCACGTTCAATAATAAATCAAATAACTTGCATCAAGTTCAATAATAAATCAAAAAAAGTGTTATAACTTGCATCAAGTTCAATAATAAATAAAACAAAAGTGTTATAACTTGCATCAAGTTCAATAATAAATAAAAGAAAGTGTTATAACTTGCATCAAGTTCAATAATAAATCAAAAAAAGGGTTATAACTTGCATCAAGTTCAATAATAAATAAAACAAAAGTGTTATAACTTGCATCAAGTTCAATAATAAATCAAAAAAAGTGTTATAACTTGCATCAAGTTCAATAATAAATAAAACAAAAGTGTTATAACTTGCATCAAGTTCAATAATAAATCAAATAACTTGCATCAAGTTCAATAATAAATACAATAAAAGTGCCAATTTGCAATCTTTGCAAAAAAAAAAAGGAGGAGCTATGCATTTGGCAAGACAGGGGAAGTGACAGCACTTTCCCCCAGGAGAGACACCTTGCTTCACTGTGAAACAGCACGGCTGTATGATCAGCTCCCATTTCCTCACACAGTGCAGAGAACAGTCGCGCTTTCAGTGGTCGTGTTTTGATCAAATTTACCGCGCTCACAACATCTGTTAAAACCTCATTGAGTTCGGGGCTGAGCTGCCTTGATGCTAGTGCTTCCCGGTGAATGACACAGTGTGTGCCCGTCAGATTTTTGTTTCTCTGCAGGCGCTGGCTCTGGCTCGACGACCTTTGAGGTGCGAGTCACAAATGTATATATTTGTGTAATTGTGATCCACACATTAGCCTGCTACCCATCTGCGCGAAAGTTTGTTCCGCTTAGCCCCGCCCCCATTAGTTACTGTTGCTATGTCTGTCAAACTTTCGCTCGTACCGAGAAATTTAAAGCCTACAGTAAAAATAAGTACCGGTAATTTCCATTTATTTATATAGCGGATTTCACAGACAGAATCACAAAGTGATTTACAGTGTGTATAGAAAATGAAAGCATAGTAAAAAAAATAATCTAAGAATATAATAATTAAAAAAAAAAAATTTAAGTGAAATGTCCTCCCGTTCCTCGCGCCCCACCTGTCATGTCTCTATTCCCCACCAGTGGGGCGCGCCCCACACTTTGAGAAACGCTGGTGTAGATCCACCCATGGCATTTGTTTACATTGTGACGTTGGTGAGCTATTGTATCCTCCTACAGTGTGTAGTGAAGCATGTTTAGCTATTCCTCGTCCTCCAGTGATAATGGTACGTGTAAGAAACTTACTTTGTTGCCATGGAGATCAGGATTAGTGTTTTAAAAGTAACTAAAACACTGCCAACTGCAGATGGATGTTAGCTGGCATGTGTTAAAGCAGCTCTTCCTGAGGGTGTTTCAGTGTTATAACTTCACCTTTACTTACTTTTTACACCAAAATGCGTTCATTCTCCCTTTTATGTCTACACACTGTGTCTGCTTGTAAGTACTCGGTGTGTGTGCGCTGCCGAACATGCTCCTCTGCTCGTAAAACCAGCAATGTCACCACATGACGACGACGTGCCGTCATGCCCGGGAACCGGTACTTTTCAAACAGTATGGTACTGTTTTTGATTCATTAGTACCGCGATACTATACCAGTATAGTACGGAAAATTGGTGCTGTTTAGTACCGGTATCGAGTCAAGGGATTTGCATCATACCGGTTCAAATGTGAAAGGCACCCATCCCGAAGTGGCTAATATCAGCAGAAAAAGTGCAAATTGAGAGCATAACGTGAAGACAACAGATCAGTGGCCTAGTGGTTAGAGCTGGGGTGCTCATTACGTCGATCGCGATCTACCGGTCAATCTCGGAGGGTGTGTCAGTCGATCACCAACCAGGCATTAAAAAAATAATCCTAAAAATGAGCGATCATAAATCTTCACTATGACGTCACTTCCGTCACTTGATTGACATTCACGGCACCCGGGGGTCTTCTGAGATGACGCTGGCTGCTGCCAGCTCATTAAAATTACCGACTGGAAGACGAGAAACACTTTATTTCAACAGACTCTGGCGCCGTACCTGTCGTCAAAACTCCAAAGACCGACTGCACAGTTGCACAATAAAAGCGCTACTTCATCCTGCCTGCGCTACCAAAATAAGAGTCTCAGAAAGCTGGCGTGCACAAGCTAGCAAGCTACGGAGTTTGCCAACAATGTATTTCTTGTAAAGTGTATACAAAGGAGTACGGAAGCTGGACAAATAAGATGCCAAAAACCAACCACTTTCATGTGGTATTGGACAGAAAGGAGGACCTTTTTTCTCCATTCGAAAATGCGGACGTTATCAGCACCACTGTCTGATTCCAATCAATGCAAGTCATCAGAATCAGGTAATACACCAACTTATATTCTTGTCTTCATGAAAGAAAGGAATCTATATGTGTTAAACATGCTTGTATTATCTTTAACCACCTTTAACTTGTTAACAATATTAACTATATGTGTTAAACATGCTTGTATTATCTTCAACCACCTTTAAGTTGTTAACAATATTAACTATATGTGTTAAACATGCTTGTATTATCTTTAATCACCTTTAAGTTGTTAACAATATTAACTATATGTGTTAAACATGCTTGTTTTATCTTTAAACACCTTTAACTTATTAACAATACTAACTATATGTGTTAAACATGCTTGCATTATCATTAAACACCTTTAACTTGTTAACAATATTAACTATATGTGTTAAACATGCTTGTATTGTCATTAAACACCTTTAACTTGTTAACAATATTAACTATATGTATTAAACATACTTGTATTATCATTAAACACCTTTAATTTATTAACAATATTAACTATATGTGTTAAACATGCTTGCATTATCATTAAACACCTTTAACTTATTAACAAAAACATATATTTCATAAATAAGTAAATATAAATTATATATATGAATGAGGTAGATCCCCACGACTTGATCAATTGAAAAGTAGCTCGCCTGCAGAAAAAGTGTGAGCACCCCTGGGTTAGAGCGTCCGCCCTGAGATGGGTAGGTCGTGAGTTCGAACCCTGGCCAATTCATACCAAAGACTATAAAAAATGGGACCCATTACCTCCCTCAGCATCAAGGGTTGGAATTGGGGGTTAAATCACCAAAAATGACTCCCGGGCGCGGCCACTACTGCTGCTCACTGCTCCCCTCACCCTGGGTGATCAAGGGTGATGGGTCAAATGCAGAGAATAATTTTGCCACACCTAGTGTGTGTGTGACAATCATTGGTACTTTAACTTTAACTTTAACTTAGATCAAACATGTTATTATGCTGACTGTGAAAGACGAGACTATTGCTGCATTAGAATAGGAACTTTCAAGGCCTGATTTCCAACTCAGAAAACAAACAACTCAACTTTGTCAGTAGAAGCTCAGACTTGGAGTGTCAGTCTGCTGTACTTCTTCTGGATGAACTTCACTACTTATTTGTAAAAAAATATATTTTTTGTTACAAACCCCAAAAACAGTGAAGTTGTCACGTTGTGTAAATGGTAAATAAAAAGAGAATACAACAAATCCTTTTCAACTTATATTCAATTGAATAGACTGCAAAGACAAGATATTTAACGTTCAAACTGCAAATCTTTGTTATTTTTTTGCAAATATTAGCTCATTTGGAATTTGATGCCTGCAACATGTTTCAAAAGTGGCAAAAAAGAGAGAGAAAGTTGAGGAATGCTCGCTCATCAAACACTTATTTGGAACATCCCACAGGTGAACAGGCTAATTGGGAACAGGTGGGTGCCATGATTGGGTATAAAAGCAGCTTCCATGAAATGCTCAGTCATTCACAAATAAGGACGGGGCGAGGGTGACCACTTTGTCAACAAATGCGTGAGCAAATTGTTGAACAGTTTAAGAACAACATTTCTCAACCAGCTATTGCAAGGAATTTAGGGATTTCACCATCTACGCTCCGTAATATCATCAAAAGGTTCAGAGAATCTGGAGAAATCACTGCACGTAAGCCATGATATTACGGACCTTCGATCCCTCAGGCGGTACTGCATCAGAAAGCGACTTCAGAAAACCACTGTAAGTAACTACAGTTTTTCGCTACATCTGTAAGTGCAAGTTAAAGCTCTATTATGAAATGCCAAAGCCATTTATCAACAACACCCAGAAACGCTGCCGGCTTCGCTGGGCCCGAGCTCATCTAAGAAGGACTGATTCAAAGTGGAAAAGTGTTCTGTGGTCTGACGAGTCCACATTTCAAATTGTTTTTGGAAACTGTGGACGTCGTGTCCTCCGGACCAAAGAGGAAAAGAACCATCCGGACTGTTATAGGTGCAAAGTGTAAAAGGCAGCATGTGTGATGGTATGGGGGTGTATTAGTGCCCAAGACATGGGTAACTTACACATCTGTGAAGGCGCCATTAATGCTGAAAGGTACATACAGGTTTTGGAGCAACATATGTTGCCATCCAAGCAACGTTACCATGGACGCCCCTGCTTATTTCAGCGAGACAATGCCAAGTCACGTGTTACATCAACGTGGCTTCATAGTAAAAGAGTGCGGGTACTAGACTGGCCTGCCTGTAGTCCAGACCTGTCTCCCATTGAAAATGTGTGGCGCATTATGAAGCCTAAAATAGCACAACGGAGACCCCCGGACTGTTGAACAAAAGCTGTACATCAAGCAAGAATGGGAAAGAATTCCACCTGAGAAGCTTCGAAAATGTGTCTCCTCAGTTCCCAAACGTTTACTGAGTGTTGTTAAAAGGAAAGGCCATGTAACACAGTGGTAAAAATGCCCCTGTGACATATTTTTTGCAATGTGTTGCTGCCATTAAATTCTAAGTTAATTATTATTTGCCAAAAAAAAAAATTCTAATCTTGTCTTTGCAGTCTATTTAATTTAATATAAATTGAAAAGGATTTGCAAATCATTGTATTCTCTTTTTATTTACCATTTACACAACGTGACAACTTCACTGCTTTTGGGTTTTGTACTATGGCAAATTCAGTAGATGCTCCAATTCAAGCGAGGTCTTCCACAGAAGCAAAATAACCGTCAGGGTCTCTAATTAGCGGTGATTAAAACAACATTGTCGTTAACAGACGCGTTTTTTTTTAATATTAAGTCTGTAAAATGTCAGTAGCTGCACTAAAAGTGTCCAGACGGGTCAGCTGTTCTGGTACTGTTGATAAAGCCATCAGTGGTTTTGCGGTGATGCTGACTCAGCAGTCCTGAGTGCTGCTCCAGCTTATGTAACAGACAATTAGTTCTGCTGTTGTGCAGTATAATGATCAAAAAGAGCCATCAAATTTCTCATGCACTCCAAGTCATTAGTTAGTGATCAACTTTTTTTTTTTTTAATTAAGGAAATAACAGCCTCTGTGTGAAGCTGGCTTTAAATTGAAGGGACATTTTATTTCAATTAAAATGTTTTTTTATTTTTTATTATTATTATTATTTTATTTATTTTTTATTTTTTTAAACTATTTGCATTGCATTATGGCCGTCAGCGAAGAAAAAAATCAATTAAAACTTGTTCAAAGTTGTATTTTTGAAACCAAAAAGTATAACAAGTAGAGATGTCCGATATTGTCCAACTCTTATTTACCGATACCGATATATACAGTGGTGGAATTAACACATTATTATGCCTAATTTTGTTGTGATGCCCCGCTGGATGCATTAAACAATGTCACAAGGTTTTCCAAAATAAATCAACTCAAGTTATGGAAAAAAGTGCCAACATGGCACTGCCATATTTATTATTGAAGTCACAAAGTGCATTATTTTTTTTAACATGCCTCAAAACAGTAGCTTGGAATTTGGGACATGCTCTCCCTGAGAGAGCATGAGGAGGTTGAGGTGGGCGGGGTTGAGGTGGGGGGGTGTATATTGTAGCGTCCCGGAAGAGTTAGTGCTGCAAGGGTTTCTGGGTATTTGTTCTGTTGTGTTTATGTTGTGTTACGGTGCGGGTGTTCTCCCGAAATGTGTTTGTCATTCTTGTTAGGTGGGTGTTCACAGTGTTGTGCATATTTGTAGCAGTGTTAAAGTTGTTTATACGCCCACCCTCAGTGTGACCTGTAGGGCTGTTGACCAAGTATGCTTTGCATTCACTTGTGTGTGTGAAAAGCCGTAGATATTATGTGACTGGGCCGGCATGCAAAGGCAGTGCCTTTAAGGTTTATTGGCGCTCTGTACTTCTCCCTACGGCGTTTTAATAAGTCATACATTTTACTTTTTGAAACCGATACCGATAATTTCCGATATTACATTTAAAAGCATTCATCGGCCGATAATATCGTCAGTCCGATATTATCGGACATCTTTAATAACAAGAACAACACAGGCTAGCTTGTGTTATCATTAGTAGTTTAAAAAAAAAGCATTTTTGTTTTTAAAGAATCTGTATTCTACACTCTATATTTTACTTAATTGCTAATTATATTGAATTACAAAAAAAAAATTCCACATGAGGAATTTAGTCTGGCATTCATTGGCTGATTACACTTACAAACGTGTTAGCGTACTAGCTATTGCTAACGACGAGCATCATTACATAAGCGCGTTCAAATATGCATGAAAAAACTCTTTACAGATATCACACATGGGACGGTTTAGTAGGTTAGAATTGTTTTAGTTATATTGTAAAACCTACAAACGTTGCTTGGAGCGATGGATGAAGAATGCGTACGAGTAGAAACGCTATGGACGGCTAGAAGACGGAACGGCGCTTCTGTTTCCGGTTGAAGGCATTAAATGGTAGGACACTGCAGCAACTGCAGTGAGCGAATTTGTCCAAAAGGTGGCGCCATAGCACAAACAACACCTTTTCCGTGAATATGCTTAGTTTTACGAATTAGTCGCACCGTTTTATAAGTCCCAGGGTTCAAAGTAGGGATAAATGCTTTAAAATGTAATATCAGAAATTATCGGTATCGGTTTCAAAATTATCGGTATCGGTTTCAAAAAGTAAATGTTATGACTTTTTAAAACGCCGCTGTGTACACGGACATAGGGAGAAGTACAGAGCGCCAATAAACCTTAAAGGCCCTGCCTTTGCGTGCCGGTCCCAATCACATAATATCTACGGCTTTTCACACACACAAGTGAATGCAAAGCATAGTTGGTCAACAGCCATACAGGTCACACTTAGGGTGGCCGTATAAACAACCTTAACACTGTTACAAATATGCGCCACACTGTGAACCCACACCAAACAAGAGTGACAAACACATTTCGGGAGAACATCCGCACCGTAACACAACATAAACACAACAGAACAAATACCCAGAAGCCCTTGCAGCACTAATTCTTCCGAGACGCTACCATATACACCCCAACCCCGCCCACCTCAACCTCTTCATGCTCTCTCAGGGAGAGCATGTCCCAAATTCCAAGCTGCTGTTTTGAGGCATGTTAAAAAAAATAATGCACTTTGTGACGTCAATAATAAATATGGCAGTGCCATGTTGGCATTTTTTTTCCATAACTTGAGTTGATTTATTTTGGAAAACCTTGTTACATTGTTTAATGCATCCAGCGGGGCATCACAACAAAATTAGGCATAATAATGTTTTCATTCCACGACTGTATATATCGGTATCGGTTGATATCGGAATCGGTAATTAAGAGTTGGACTATATCGGAATATCGGCAAGAAAGCCATTATCGGACATCTCTAGTTCAAAGTGTAGGAAAAAAGTTATGTCTTATAATCGGGGATTTAAGGTAGTTATAGAAACATTTTGTAATTAAGATTGCAGGTTTGCGTGTACTAAAACATGTGCAAACTTGATAGCACACGCACATTTTGCATCTCTGTCTTTATTAATATGCAAAATATAAGCTGAGCAGCAAAACGGCAACAAATCTGGGAGGAAGAAATGCAAATAAATGTATTTAGCACACGCAATGTGATTTATCAACACTCATCATGGGGCGGTATAGCTTGGTTGGTAGAGCGGCTGTGCCAGCAACTTAAGGGTTCCAGGTTCGATCCCCGCTTCCGCCATCCTAGTCACTGCTGTTGTGTCCTTGGGCAAGACACTTTACCCACCTGCTCCCAGTGCCACCCACACTGCTTTAAATGTAACTTACATATTGGCTTTCACTATGTAAAGCGCTTTGAGTCACTAGAGAAAAGCGCTATATAAATATAATTCACTTCACTTCATCACCCATGAATTGATAAACGTGGACCCAGACTTAAACACGTAAAACTAATTGGGGTGTTACCATTTAGTGGTCAATTGTACTGTTCTGTGCAATCTACTAATAAAAGTTTCAATCAATCAATTTTCGAAAAACCCTTTTATCGCACTATTTAGCTTTTTATTTAGCCTGTGCAAAGGGACAGTCCTACACACACCGTGGACAGACGACAATCCTTTGTGTGTGTTTGTCAATATTTTGGATGGTCAGAAATAAATAAAAAAATATCAGACATGATTCAGCAATTTCCTTTTATAATTTTAAAGTAGCTGTCGAGTGGAAAAACAAGTTGCCTCTATATTGAAGCCATTATCACATACACTATATTGCCAAAAGTATTTGGCCACCTGCCTTAACTCACATATGAACTTGAAGTGCCATCCCATTCCTAACCCATAGGGTTCAATATGATGTGGCTCCACCTTTTGCAGCTATTACAGCTTCAACTCTTCTGGGAAGGCTGTCCACAAGGTTGCCAAGTGTGTTTATAGGAATTTTCCGCCATTCTTCCAAAAGCGCATCGGTGAGGTCACACTGATGTTGATGGAGAAGGCCTGGCTCTCAGTCTCCGTTCTAATTCATCCCAAAGGTGTTCTATCGGGTTCAGGTCAGGACTCTGTGCAGGCCAGTCAAGTTCATCCATACCAGACTCTGTCATCCATGTCTTTATGGCCCTTGCTTTGTGCACTGGTGCACAGTCATGTTGGAAGAGAAAGGGGCCCGCTCCAAACTGTTCCCACAAGGTTGGGAGCATGGAATTGTCCAAAATGTTTTGGTATCCTGGAGCATTCAAAGTTCCTTTCACTGGAACTAAGGGGCCAAGCCCAACTCCTGAAAAAACAACCCCACACCATAATTCCTCCTCCACCAAATTTCACACTCGGCACAATGCAGCCCGAAATGTAGCGTTCTCCTGGCGACCTCCAAACCCAGACTGGTCCATCAGATTGCCAGATGGAAAAGCGTGATTCATCAGTCCAGAGAAGGCGTTTCCACTGCTCTAGAGTCCAGTGGCGACGTGCTTTACACCACTGCATCCCACGCTTTGCATTGGACTTGGTGATGTATGGCTTAGATGCAGCTGCCCGGCCATGGAAACCCATTCCATGAAACTCTCTGCGTACTGTATGTGGGCTAATTGGAAGGTCACATGAAGTTTGGAGCTCTGTAGCAACTGACTGTGCAGAAAGTCTTTGCACTATGCTGACCTCTCTGTCACTTTACCTGGCCTACCACTTCCTGGCTGAGTTGCTGTTGTTCCCAAACTTTTCACTTTTCTTATAATAAAGTTGACTTTGGAATATTTAGGAGTGAGAAAATTTCACGACTGGATTTGTTGCACAGGTGGCATCCTATGAAAGTGGCCCATTCTTTCACAAATGTTTGTAGAAACGGTCTCCATGCCTAAGTGCTTGATTTGATACACCTGTGATTAGGACACCTGATTCTCAGCATTTGGATGGGTGGACAAATACTTTTGGCAATATAGTGTATATCTGATGTATGACACCTAAAGACTTCCAAAGTTTGCAGATAAATAGATATGATCAAAATAGTATCAATCTGACGAAGATTCCTGAGCCATTTTGAGAGATAAAGAGGAGGAACCACAGATCCCTTCCCCATCAACAACAATGCTAATCAAGCAGACTTTGTGAGAGCCAACAAAGAATAATTTGGGAAAATTATGATTGGCTTCCACCCGATTGTAGCTGAGATAGGCTCCAGCACTCCCGCGACCCCGAAAGGAATAGGCGGTAGAAAATGGATGGATGGATGATCCAGAACCTTATGTTATTGAGCCTGAGCACAAAGAGGATGAGCAATAAGTTATAGAAGTCAAGTGTTGGATGTAGTTGTATTGTGACACTATAATATTAGCATCATTGCTAGGTGCTAAACATACAAACTAACCATATTAAACCATAATAAAACAAACACTTACTGTAATATTTCCACTCTTGCTAGCAATGTGACGCTCACATAATTCCGTTTAGATGAAGATTCAATTACAATCCTCACAAAGGGTTAAAAAAAATAGTATATTTGTGTCTTTTTTCGCCATCTCGGGGGGATGTGAAAGTGGACCAGCCTGTGGGTCCATGGCCACGTTTGTCTACTAGCAGGTGAGAGATGCATGAATTATAACTGACAAACCAAGAGCAACCACTACATTCCTGGCAGAGGTAATGATTAGTAACACGTTCACCAAGCAAACTCCACAACATTGTGATGGTGGTCACAGCCAAAGCAGCATGAATACAGAATATAAACAGTATTATTAACAGTGATTATTAACAGTGATTATTAATAGTAATATTAACAGTAACAAAGCAATCTAAGCTGTTATTCACAGGATGAGCTGTAGAGGGCAGTAATGTGTGCATGCTGGGTTGGAGCCTGGGAGTGAAGAAGAGTTTAGGGAATCATCACGTCTTAACTGTAAGTTCTATCCCCCTACATCAGGGGTCGGCAACCCAATACGTTGAAAGAGCCATATTGGACTAAAAATACAAAAAAACTAATCTGTCTGGAGCCGCAAAAATTAAGTCTTATATAAGTGTTGTAATGAAGACAACACATGATGTAAGTGTCTATATTAGCCTACTATCAAAATGACTTTAAAAGTCTTATATAAGTGTTATAATGAAGACACCACATGATGTAAGTGTCTATATTAGCCTACTATCAAAATGACTTTAAAAGTTTTATATAAGTGTTATAATGAAGACAACACATGATGTAAGTGTCTATATTAGCTATATTAGCCTACTATCAAAATGACTTTAAAAGTCTTACATCATGTGTTGTCTTCATTATAACACTTATACAAGACTTTTAAAGTCATTTTGATAGTAGGCTAATATAGACACTTACATCATGTGTTGTCTTCATTATAACACTTATATAAGTGCCTATATTAGCTATATTAGCCTAATATTAAAATGACTTTAAAAGTCTTATATAAGTGTTAATAAAGGCAACACATGATGTAAGTGTCTATATTAGCTTACTATTAAAATGACTTTAAAAGTCTTATATAAGTGTTAATGAAGGCAACACATGATGTAAGTGTCTATATTAGCCTACTATTAAAATGACTTTAAAAGTCTTATATAAGTGTTATAATGAAGGCAACACATGATGTAAGTGTCTATTAGTTATTAGTCTTAGTAATATAGACACTTACATCATGTGTTGCCTTCATCATAACACTTATATAAGACTTTTAAAGTCATTTTGATAGTAGGCTAATACAACTAATATAGACACTTACATCATGTGTTGCCTTCATTAACACTTATATAAGACTTTTAAAGTCATTTTAATAGTAGGCTAATATAGACACTTACATCATGTGTTGCCTTTATTAACACTTATATAAGACTTTTAAAGTCATTTTAATATTAGGCTAATATAGACACTTACATCATGTGTTGTCTTCATTATAACACTTATATAAGTGTCTAATATAACTAATAGACACTTACATCATGTGTTGCCTTCATTAACACTTATATAAGACTTTTAAAGTCATTTTAATATTAGGCTAATATAGCTAATATAGACACTTACATCATGTGTTGTCTTCATTATAACACTTATATAAGTGTTATAATGAAGGCAACACATGATGTAAGTGTCTATTAGCCTACTATCAAAATGACTTTAAAAGTCTTGTACAAGTGCTATAATGAAGGCAACGCATGAGGTAAGTGTCTATATCAGCCTACTATCAAAATGACTTTAAAAGTGTTATGTTAAGACAACACATGATGTAAGTGTCTATATTAGTTATACTAGCCTACTATCAAAATGACTATGTGTCGCAGGCTGACGCAAATCTGCGTTGACAGAAATGTTAAAATGTATTATTTATTTTACACATTTTTACAACATTGGAAAACATCAGTAAAACTTCTCAAAGGGTGAGATAACTCCTGGAAATGACTGACTTAGAATGACCAAAAGGTATAGATGTGTGTGTCCAAGTTAACGGAAACATCTTCTTCTAATGGATTCATTACAATCTTTGCAAGCTGGGTAACGTTTGCTGTGGTCTGGAACAACATGGCACACTAACAACTATCAGCAGAGCAGCCAATATTACATACAGATAATGTGTCATGAGACATGCACATATATATTAAATACACAGAGGACATAAGTAAAGGAAATTAAATGAGCTCAAATATATCTACAAACGAGGCATGATGATGCAATATGTACATGCAGCTAGCCTAAATAGCATGTTAGCATGGATCAGCTTGCAGTCATGCACTGACCAAATATGCCTGATCAGCGCTCCGCACAAGTCAATAACATCAACAACGCTCACCTTTGTGCATTCACGCACAGCATAAAAGGTTTGGTGGACAAAATGAGACAAAGAAGGAGTGGCATTAAACACGTCTTTCTGTGGCAGCATCGGAGAAAGTTGTACATGTTAAACTACGGTGGACCGCCGAGATTAGTAGGACGAAACGGCGCTCGCCAAATACTCTCATCAGTGAAGCATGTTTGATATAAACAGTGGGATTGCTAACAATTAGGAAGGTTTGTGTCATGTTGTCCTTCGAAAGAAACCTTATTAAAAAAAAAAAAAAATTCCCCTTATCTTTTTACATTTGATTGCATTTTGAAAAAGCTCCAGGGAGCCACTAGGGCGGCGCTAAAGAGCCGTATGCAGCTCTAGAGCCCCCGCCCTACATCGTCGTTTTTCAGACGTGTGCACAACTCACTGTAACTAATTTATTTTGTACAATGAGTCACCGACAGTTATTTAGTTTTTAAGTCCGGTTATTGTTATCTCTAATCCTTTATCTTTACATGCACGGTGTGTCCACAAAGTATTTTACAGCACTTGACTGTTTCCCACATTATCTTATGTACAGCCTTATTCCAAAATGGAATTAATTCACTTTTGTCCTCAAAATGCTACACACAATACCCCATAACGACAATGTGAACACGTTTTTTTGTTGTTTTTTGCAAATTTATCAAGAATAAAAAAGGAATACATGACATGTACATATAGTCGTGGTCAAAAGTGTACATACACTTGTAAAGGACATCATGTCATGGCTGACTTGAGTTTCCAGTCATTTCTACAACTCTTATTTTTTTGTGATAGTGATTGGAGCACATACTTGTTGGTCACAAAAAACTTTTTGCTTCTTTTATGAATTTATTATGGGTCTACTGAAAATGTGAGGGTCAAAAGTATACATACAGCAACATTCATGATCAATGTTGGTGATGTAGAAAAGTTACAATCAAATCAAATGACCTTCATGGTCTCTTAACTACATGTGAGTGATTATGATTGATGACACCTGTTGACTTCTCTGAGCACATTTAAATATGTCTCATGTGATGCGGTCATTAGACTCGGTTACAAACGCCACAATGGGAAAGTCAAAGGAACTCAGCGCAGATCTGAAAAAACGAATCATTGACTCGAACAAGTCAGGAAAGTCCCTTGGAGCCGTTTAAAAGCAGCTTAAGGTCCCGAGAGCAACTGTGCAGACAATTGTTCGGAAGTATAAAGTGCATGGCACAGTTTTGTCACTGCCACGATCAGGAAGAAAACGCAATCTTATCACCTGCTGCTGAGAGAAAATTTGTCAGGATGATCAAGAGTCAACCAAGCTACCAAAAAGCAGGTCTGCAATGAATTGGAAGCTGCTGGAACTCAGGTGTCAGTGTCCACAGTCAAGCCTGTTTTGCATGGCCATGGACTGAGAGGCTACCATGAAAGAAGAAACCCTTGCTCCAGAAGCCACACATTAAGGCTCGTCTAAAGTTTGCTGCTGATTGTCATGACTTGGTCCTTGGGTTTTGTTTTTCCGGAAGGCAACGGAAAGTTGGCTCAGGCGAGACGGGAATGTAAGTACATGATTTATTAAATATTATCAAAAAAGAACAAACTAAAGGCGTGCACAAGGCGGAAGTACAAACTTGACAAATGAAACAAATACTTGCACGTGGGCAAAAAACTAAGGACATGAACAAAAGTCGCTAACTGTGGCATGAATCGAAAAAACTTAGTTGGACATGGCATGAAGTGCGCAGAGGTAAACAGTGTGACAGGGGTATGATGTCGCCAGAAAGACAAACTGAAAACAATGAACTTAAATACTACAGACATGATTAGCGAAAACAGGTGCGTGACGTGACAGGTGAAAACTAATGGTTGCTATGGTGACAAAACAAGAGTGCACAATGAGTCCAAACGTGGAACAGGTGAAACTAATGGGTAGCCATGGAAACAAGACAAGGGAGTGAAAAGCAGGAACTAAAAAGAGTCCAAAACCAGACAGCACGTGGCCAAACAAAAACATGATCAACACAGACATGACATTGATCACATGGACAAAGATAAGACCTTCTGGAGGAAAGTTCTGTGGTCAGATGAAACAAAAATTGAGCAGTTTGGCCACAATACCCAGCAATATGTTTGGAGGAGAAAAGGTGAGGCCTTTAATCCCAGGAACACCAAGCCTACTGTCAAGCATGGTGGTGGTAGTATTATGCTCTGGGCCTGTTTTGCTGCCAATGGAACTGGTGCTTTACAGAGAGTAAATGGGACAATGAAAAAGGAGGATTACCTCCAAATTCTTCAGGACAAGCTAAAATTATCAGCCTGGAGGTTGGGTCTTGGGCGCAGTTGGGTGTTCCAACAGGACAATGACCCCAAACACACGTCCAAAGTGGTAAAGGAATGGCTAAATCAGGCTAGAATGAAGGTTTTAGAATGGCCTTCCCAAAGTCCTGACTTTAAACGTGTGGACAATGCTGAAGAAACAAGTCCATGTCAGAAAAGTAACACATTTAGCTGAACTGCACCAATTTTGTGGTCAAAAATTCCAGCAGAAGCTTGTGGATGGCTACCAAAAGCGCCTTATTGCAGGTAAACTTGCCAAGGGACATGTAAGCAAATATTAACATTTGACCCAGCACATTTGCTCACATGTTCAGTAGACCCATAATAAATTCATAAAAGAAGCAAACTTCATGAATGTTTTTTGTGACCAACAAGTATGTGCTCCAATCACAAAAAAATAAGAGTTGTAGAAATGACTGGAAACTCAAGACAGCCATGACATGATGTCCTTTACAAGTGTATGTAAACTTTTGACCAGGACTGTAAGTAGTCAGTCTTTGCCATGAAGCTCAAAAGTGATCTCAGATGAATCCTGTCTGAACTGATCCTCCTTGAGATGATCCTACAGCTTCATTTGTGGTAAATTCAGTTGGTTGGACATGACTTGGAAAGACACACACCTGTCTATATATAAGGTCCACACTTGACAGTGCATGACAGAGAATGAAGTCCAAGGAATGGTCTGTAGACCTCCCAGACAGGATTGTCTCCAGAGAGGAATGAGAGAAAGTGCCCAAAGATAGGTGTGCCAAGCTTGTGGCATCGTATTCTAAAAGACTTGAGATGTAGTCGCTGCCATAGGTGCATCAACTAAGTATTGAGCAAAGGCTTTCAATACTTGAGTACATGTCATTTCTTAGTGACATTGCAAAAAGCAATAAAAGATCATTTCACATTGTCATTATGGGGTATTGTGTGGAGAATTTTGAGGACAAAAATGAATGTATTTCATTTTGTAGGCTGTAACATAAGAAAAAGTGGTTTTACATTGTCATTATGGGGTTTTGTGTGTAGAATTTTGAGTACAAAAATGAAAGTATTCCATAGAGATGTCCGATAATATCGGCCTCCCGATATTATCGACCGATAAATGCTTTAAAATGTAATATCAGAAATTATCGGTATCGGTTTTTTTTTTATTATCGGTATGTTTTTTTTTGTATTTATTTATTTTTTATTAAATCAACATAAAAAACACAAGATACACTTACTATTAGTACACAACCCAAAAAAACTCCCTCCCCCACTTTTATATTGTTTTACTTTCTTTTTTATTCAAGAAAATGTTTTTAATTTATTTCTTATTTTTATTTATTAATTAAAAAAAAAAATGGACCTTATCTTCACCATACCTGGTTGTCCAAATTAGACATGATAATGTGTTAATAACATGACTGTATATATAGCGGTATCGGTTGATATCGGTATCGATAATTAAGAGTTGGACAATATCGACCCGACCTCGGGTAAGCGGAAGAAGATGGATGGATGGATGGACAATATCGGATATCGGCAAAAAGCCATTATCGGACATCCCTAGTATTCCATTTTGGAGGCTGTAACATAAGTAAATGTGGAACAAGTGATTTCACATTGTCATTAAGGGTATTGTGTGTAGAATTTTGAGGACAAAAACAAATGTATTTCATTTTGTAGGCTGTAACATAAGAAAAAGTGGTTTTACATTGTCATTATGGGGTTTTGTGTGTAGAATTTTGCGGACAAAAATGAAAGTATTCCATAGAGAGGCCGATAAATGCTTTAAAATGTAATATCGGAAATTATCGGTATCGTTTTTTTTTTATTATCGGTATCGTTTTTTTATTTTTTTTTATTTTTTTATTAAATCAACATAAAAAAACACAAGATACACTTATAATTAGTACACCAACCCAAAAAACCTCCCTCCCCCATTTTTATATTGTTTTACTTTCTTTTTTATTCAAGAAAATGTTTTTAATTTATTTATCTTATTTTATTTTTTTATTTTTTTAAAAAAGGACCTTATCTTCACCATACCTGGTTGTCCAAATTAGGCATAATAATGTGTTGATAACACGACTGCATATATATCGGTATCGGTTGATATCGATATCGGTAATTAAAGAGTTGGACAATATCGGATATCGGCAAAAAGCCATTATCGGACATCCCTAGTATTCCATTTTGGAGGCTGTAACATAAGAAAATGTGGAAAGTGATTTCACATTGTCATTATGGGGTATTGTGTGTAGAATTTTGAGGACAAAAACAAATGTATTTCATTTTGTAGGCTGTAACATAAGAAAAAGTGGTTTTACATTGTCATTTTTGGGTTTTGTGTGGAGAATTTTGCGGACAAAAATGAAAGTTAATCCATAGAGATGTCCGATAATAGCGGCCTGCCGATATTATCGGCCGATAAATGCTTTAAAATGTAATATCGGAAATTATTTGTATCGTTTTTTTTTATTATCGGTATCGTTTTTTTTTTAATTTATTTATTTTTTATTAAATCAACATAAAAAACACAAGATACACTTACAATTAGTACACCAACCCAAAAAACCTCCCTCCCCCATTTTTATATTGTTTTACTTTCTTTTTTATTCAAGAAAATGTTTTTAATTTATTTAATTATTTTATTTTATTAATAAAAAAAAAAAAAGACCTTATCTTCACCATACCTGGTTGTCCAAATTAGGCATAATAATGTGTTAATTTCACGACTGTATATATAGCGGTATCGGTTGATATCGGTATCGGTAATTAAAAGTTGGACAATATCGGATATTGGCAAAAAGCCATTATCGGATATTGTTTTTTTTTGTTGTTTTTGTTGTTTTTTTATTAAATCAACATAAAAAACACAAGATACACTTACAATTAGTACACCAACCCAAAAACCTCCCTCCCCCATTTTTATATTGTTTTACTTTCTTTTTTATTCAAGAAATGTTTTTAATTTATTTATCTTATTTTATTTTATTAATTTTTTAAAAAAAGGACCTTATCTTCACCATACCTGGTTGTCCAAATTAGGCGTAATAATGTGTTAATAACACGACTGTATCGGTTGATATCGGTATCGATAATTAAGATTTGGAGAATATCGGATATCGACAAAAAGACATTATCGGACATCCCTAGTATTTCATTTTGTAGGCTGTAACATAAGAAAAAGTGATTTCACATTGTCATTATGGGGTTTTGTGTGTAGAATTTTGCGGACAAAAATGAAAGTATTCCATAGAGATGTCCGATATCGGCCTGCCGATATTATCGGCCGATAAATGCTTTAAAATGTAATATCGGAAATTATCGGTATCGTTGTTTTTTTTTATCGGCATGTTTTTTTTTTTTTTTGGTTTTTTTTATTAAATCAACATAAAAAACACAAGATACACTTACAATTAGTACACCAACCCAAAAAACCTTCCTCCCCCATTTTTATATTGTTTTACTTTCTTTTTTATTCAAGAAAATGTTTTTAATTTATTTATCTTATTTTATTAATTTTTAAAAAAAAAGGACCTTATCTTCACCATACCTGGTTGTCCAAATTAGGCATAATAATGTGTTAATTCCACGACTGTATATATATCGGTATCGGTTGATATCGGTATCGGTAATTAAAGAGTTGGACAATATCGGATATCGGCAAAAAGCCATTATCGGACATCCCTAGTATTCCATTTTGGCGGCTGTAACATAAGAAAATGTGGAAAAAGTGATTTCACATTGTCATTATGGGGTTTTGTTTGTAGAATTTTGAGGACAAAAACAAATGTATTTCATTTTGTAGGCTGTAACATAAGAAAAAGTGGTTTTACATTGTCATTATGGGGTTTTGTGTGTACAATTTTGTGGACAAAAAAGAAAATATTCCATGGAGATGTCGATAAATGCTTTAAAATGTAATATCGGAAATTATCAGTATCGTTTTTTTTATTTTTTTTATTTTTTTTATCGGTAACGTTTTTTTTTGTTTTTTTTTATTAAATCAACATAAAAAACACAAGATACACTTACAATTAGTACACCAACCCAAAAAAACCTCCCTCCCCCATTTTTATATTGTTTTACTTTCTTTTTTATTCAAAAATGTTTTTAATTTATTTATCTTATTTTATTTTATTAATTTTTTTCAAAAAAGGACCTTATCTTCACCATACCTGGTTGTCCAAATTAGGCATAATAATGTGTTAATAACACGACTGTATATATAGCGGTATCGGTTGATATCGGTATCGGTAATTAAGAGTTGGACAATATTGAAATATCGGATATCAGCAAAAAGCCATTATCGGACATCCCTAGTGTTCCATTTTGGAGGCTGTAACATAAGTAAATGTGGAAAAAGTGATTTCACATAGTCATTATGGGGTATTGTGTGTAGAATTTTGAGGACATAAATTAATGTATTCCATTTTAGAGGCATGTAACATAAGAAAATGTGTTAAAAGTGATTTCACATTGTCATTATGGGGTATTGTGTGGAGAATTTTGAGGACAAAAATGAATGTATTCCTTTTTGGAGACTGTAACAAGAAAATGTGGAAAAGGTGATTTCACATTGTCATTATGGGGTATTGTGTGTAGAATCCATCCATCCATCCATTTTCTACCGCTTGTCCCTTTTGGGGTCGCTGGAGCCTCTCTCAGCTACAATTTTAGAATTATGAGGACAAAAAAGAATTAATTCCTTTTTGGAGGCTGTAACATAAGAAAATGTGGAAAAGGTGATTTCACTTTGTCATTATGGGGTGTTGTGTGTAGAATTTTGAGGACAAAAATAAAAGTGTCCTTTTTAGAGGCTGTAACATAAGAAAATGTGGAAAGTGATTTCACTTTGTCATTATGGGGTATTGTGTGTAGAATTCTGAGGATAAAAACAAATGTATTTCATTTTGTAGGCTGTAACATAAGAACAAGTGGTTTTACATTGTCATTATGGGGTTTTGTGTGTAGAATTTTGCGAACAAAAATGAAAGTATTCCATGGAGATGTCGATAAATGCTTTAAAATGTAATATCGGAATTTATCGGTATCGGGTTTTTTTAATTATCGGTATGGTTTTTTGGGGGTACACTTACAATTAGTACACCAACCCAAAAACCTCCCTCCCCCATTTTTATATTGTTTTACTTTCTTTTTTATTCAAGAAAATGTTTTTAATTGATTTATCTTATTTTATTTTATTAATTAAAAAAAAAAAGACCTTATCTTCACCATACCTGGTTGTCCAAATTAGGCATAATAATGTGTTAATTTCACGACTGTATATATAGCGGTATCGGTTGATATCGGTATCGGTAATTAAAAGTTGGACGATATCGGATATCGCCAAAAAGCCATTATCGGACATCCCTAGTATTCCATTTTGGAGGCTGTAACATAAGTAAATGTGGAAAAAGTGATTTCACATTGTCATTATGGGGTATCGTGTGGAGAATTTTGGGGACAAAAATGAATGTATTCCTTTTTGGAGACTGTAACAAGAAAATGTGGTAAAAGTGATTTCACTTTGTCATTATGAGGTATTGTGTGTAGAATCCATCCATCCATCCATTTTCTACCGCTTGTCCCTTTTGGGGTCGCTGGAGCCTCTCTCAGCTACAATTTTAGAATTATGAGGACAAAAAAGAATGAATTCCTTTTTGGAGGCTGTAGCATAAGAAAATGTGGAAAAGGTGATTTCACTTTGTCATTATGGGGTGTTGTGTGTAGAATTTTGAGGACAAAAATAAAAGTGTCCTTTTTAGAGGCTGTAACATAAGAAAATGTGTTAAAAGTGATTTCACATTGTCATGGGGCATTGCAAGTAGAATTATGAGGATAAAAGCGTATTTAATTCCTTTTTGGAGGCTGTAACATAAGAAAATGTGAAAAAAGTGATTTCACATTGTCATTATGGGGTATTGTGTGTAGAATTTTGAGGACATAAATTAATGTATTCCATTTTAGAGGCATGTAACATAAGAAAATGTGTTAAAAGTGATTTCACATTGTCATTATGGGGTATTGTTTGTAGAATTTTGAGGACAAAAATGAATGTATTCCATTTTGGAGGCTGTAACATAATAAAATGTGGAAAGTGATTTCACTTTGTCATTATGGGGTATTGTGTGTAGAATTCTGAGGATAAAAACAAATGTATTTCATTTTGTAGGCTGTAACATAAGAAAAAGTGGTTTTACATTGTCATTATGGGGTTTTGTGTGTAGAATTTTGCGAACAAAAATGAAAGTATTCCATGGAGATGTCGATAAATGCTTTAAAATGTAATATCGGAATTTATCGGTATCGGGTTTTTTTAATTATCGGTATG
Organism: Nerophis lumbriciformis; assembly: GCF_033978685.3. Taxonomy (NCBI): domain Eukaryota; kingdom Metazoa; phylum Chordata; class Actinopteri; order Syngnathiformes; family Syngnathidae; genus Nerophis; species Nerophis lumbriciformis. The sequence goes on along the minus strand of NC_084550.2, from coordinate 33,822,916 downwards.
GTTTTTTTGGGGGTACACTTACAATTAGTACACCAACCCAAAAACCTCCCTCCCCCATTTTTATATTGTTTTACTTTCTTTTTTATTCAAGAAAATGTTTTTAATTGATTTATCTTATTTTATTTTATTAATTAAAAAAAAAAAGACCTTATCTTCACCATACCTGGTTGTCCAAATTAGGCATAATAATGTGTTAATTTCACGACTGTATATATAGCGGTATCGGTTGATATCGGTATCGGTAATTAAAAGTTGGACAATATCGGATATCGCCAAAAAGCCATTATCGGACATCCCTAGTATTCCATTTTGGAGGCTGTAACATAAGTAAATGTGGAAAAAGTGATTTCACATTGTCATTATGGGGTATTGTGTGGAGAATTTTGAGGACAAAAATGAATGTATTCCTTTTTGGAGACTGTAACAAGAAAATGTGGTAAAAGTGATTTCACTTTGTCATTATGAGGTATTGTGTGTAGAATCCATCCATCCATTTTCTACCGCTTGTCCCTTTTTGGGGCGCGGGGGGTCGCTGGAGCCTATCTCAGCTACAATTTTAGAATTATGAGGACAAAAATTCATTCATTCCTTTTTGGAGGCTGTAACATAATAAAATGTGGAAAGGGTGATTTCACTTTGTCATTATGGGGTATTGTGTGTAGAATTTTGAGGACAAAAAATGAAAGTATTCCATGAAGATGTCCGATAATATCAGCCTGCCGATGTTATCAGCCGATAAATGCTTAAAAATGTAACATCGGAAATGATCGGTATCGTTTTTTTTATTATCGGTATCGTTTTTTTTTTTTGTTGTTGTTTTTGTTTTTTTATTAAATCAACATAAAAAACACAAGATACACTTACAATTAGTACACCAACCCAAACCCCCCCACCCCCCATTTTTATATTGTTTTACTTTCTTTTTTTATTCAAGAAAATGTTTTTAATTTATTTTATTTTATTTTATAAATTTTAAAAAAAAAGGACCTTATCTTCACCATACCTGGTTGTCCAAATTAGACATAATAATGTGTTAATGACACGACTGTATATATAGCGGTATCGGTTGATATCGGTAATTAAAGAGTTGGACAATATCGGATATCGGCAAAAAGCCATTATCGGACAAATTTGAGAACAAAAATGAATATTCTTTATTGGAGGCTGTAACATAAGAAAATGTGGAAAAAGTGATTTCACTTTGTCATTATGGGGTCTTGTGTGTAGAATCCATCCATTTTCTACCGCTTGTCCCTTTTGGGGTCGCTGGAGCCTATCTCAGCTGCAATTTTAGAATTATGAGGACAAAAATTTATGAATTCCTTTTTGGAGGCTGTAGAGGACAAAAACAAATGTATTTCATTTTGTAGGCTGTAACATAAGAAAAAGTGGTTTTCGGCCAATACATACTTTAAAATGTAATATCGAAAATTATCGGTATCGTTTTTTTTTGTTTTTTTTATTTTTTATTTTTTATTAAATCAACATAAAAAACACAAGATACACTTACAATTAGTACACAAACCCAAAAAACCTCCCTCCCCCATTTTTATATTGTTTTACTTTATTTTTTTATTCAAGAAAATGTTTTTAATTTATTTATCTTATTTTATTTTATTAATTAAAAAAAAAAAAAAAGGACCTTATCTTCACCATACCTGGTTGTCCAAATTAGGCATAATAATGTGTTAATTCCACGACTGTATATATAGCGGTATCGGTTGATATTGGTATCGGTAATTAAAGAGTTGGACAATATCGGATATCGGCAAAAAGCCATTATCGGACATCCCTAGTATTCCATTTTGGAGGCTGTAACATAAGAAAATGTGGAAAAAGTGATTTCACTTTGTCATTATGGGGTATTGTGTGTAGAATTTTGAGGACAAAAACAAATGTACTTCATTTTGTAGGCTGTAACATAAGAAAAAGTGGTTTTACATTGTCATTATGGGGTTTTGTGTGTAGAATTTTGCGAATAAAAATGAAAGTCTTCCATGGAGATGTCGATAAATGCTTTAAAATGTAATATCGGAAATTATCGGTATCGTTTTTTTTTAATTATCGGTATGGTTTTTTGGGTTTTTTTTTCTTATTAAATCAACATAAAAAACACAAGATACACTTACAATTAGTACACCAACCCAAAAAACCTCCCTCCCCCATTTTTATATTGTTTTACTTTCTTTTTTATTCAAGAAAATGTTTTTAATTTATTTATCTTATGTTATTGTATTAATTTTTTTTTAAAAAGGACCTTATCTTCACCATACCTGGTTGTCCAAATTAGGCATATTAAAGTGTTAATAACACGACTGTATATATAGCGATATCGGTTGATATCGGTATCGGTAATTAAGAGTTGGACAATATTGAAATATCGGATATCAGCAAAAAGCCATTATCGGACATCCCTAGTATTCCATTTTGGAGGCTGAAACATAAGGAAATGTGGAAAAGGTGATTTCACATTGTCAGTTTGTGGTATTGTGTGTAGAATCCATCCATCCATCCATTTTCTACCCCTTGTCCCTTTTGGGGTCGCTGGAGCCTCTCTCAGCTACAATTTTAGAATTATGAGGACAAAAAAGAATTAATTCCATTTTGGAGGCTGTAACAAAAGAAAATGTGGAAAAGGTGATTTCAATTTGTCATTATGGGGTATTGTGTGTAGAATTTTGAGGACAAAAATAAAAGTGTCCTTTTTAGAGGCTGTAACATAAGAAAATGTGTGAAATGTGATTTCACATTGTCATGGGGCATTGCAAGTAGAATTATGAGGATAAAAGTGTATTTAATTCCTTTTTGGAGGCTGTAACATAAGAAAATGTGAAAAAAGTGATTTCACATTGTCATTATGGGGTATTGTGTGTAGAATTTTGAGGACATAAATTAATGTATTCCATTTTAGAGGCATGTAACATAAGAAAATGTGTTAAAAGTGATTTCACATTGTCATTATGGGGTATTGTTTGTAGAATTTTGAGGACAAAAATGAATGTATTCCATTTTGGAGGCTGTAACATAAGAAAATGTGGAAAAAGTGATTTCACATTGTCATTAGGGGGTTTTGTTTGTAGACTTTTGAGGACAAAAACAAATGTATTTCATTTTGTAGGCTGTAACATAAGAAAAAGTGGTTTTACATTGTCATTATGGGGTTTTGTGTGTACAATTTTGTGGACAAAAAAGAAAATATTCCATGGAGATGTCGATAAATGCTTTAAAATGTAATATCGGAAATTATCGGTATCGTTTTTTGTTTTTTTTTATTAAATCAGCATAAAAAACACAAGATACACTTACAATTAGTACACCAACCCAAAAAACCTCCCTCCCCCATTTTTATATTGTTTTACTTTCTTTTTTATTCAAGAAAATGTTTTTAATTTATTTATCTTATTTTATTTTATTAATTTTTTTCAAAAAAAGACCTTATCTTCACCATACCTGTTTGTCCAAATTAGGCATAATAATGTGTTAATAACACGACTGTATATATAGCGGTATTGGTTGATATCGGTATCGGTAATTAAGAGTTGGACAATATTGAAATATCGGATATCAGCAAAAAGCCATTATCGGACATCCCTAGTGTTCCATTTTGGAGGCTGAAACATAAGAAAATGTGGAAAAGGTGATTTCACTTTGTCATTATGGGGTGTTGTGTGTAGAATTTTGAGGACAAAAATAAAAGTGTCCTTTTTAGAGGCTGTAACATAAGAAAATGTGTTAAAAGTGATTTCACATTGTCATGGGGCATTGCAAGTAGAATTATGAGGATAAAAGCGTATTTAATTCCTTTTTGGAGGCTGTAACATAAGAAAATGTGTTAAAAGTGATTTCACATTGTCATTATGGGGTATTGTTTGTAGAATTTTGAGGACAAAAATGAATGTATTCCATTTTGGAGGCTGTAACATAATAAAATGTGGAAAGTGATTTCACTTTGTCATTATGGGGTATTGTGTGTAGAATTCTGAGGATAAAAACAAATGTATTTCATTTTGTAGGCTGTAACATAAGAAAAAGTGGTTTTACATTGTCATTATGGGGTTTTGTGTGTAGAATTTTGCGAACAAAAATGAAAGTATTCCATGGAGATGTCGATAAATGCTTTAAAATGTAATATCGGAATTTATCGGTATCGGGTTTTTTTAATTATCGGTATGGTTTTTTGGGGGTACACTTACAATTAGTACACCAACCCAAAAACCTCCCTCCCCCATTTTTATATTGTTTTACTTTCTTTTTTATTCAAGAAAATGTTTTTAATTGATTTATCTTATTTTATTTTATTAATTAAAAAAAAAAGACCTTATCTTCACCATACCTGGTTGTCCAAATTAGGCATAATAATGTGTTAATTCCACGACTGTATATATAGCGGTATCGGTTAATATCGGTATCGGTAATTAAAGAGTTGGACAATATCGGATATCGGCAAAAAGCCATTATCGGACATCCCTAGTGTTCCATTTTGGAGGCTGTAACATAAGAAAATGTGTAAAAAGTGATTTCACATTGTCATTATGGGGTATTGTGTGTAGAATTTTGAGGACAAAAATGAATGTATTCCTTTTTGGAGGCTGTAACATAAGAAAAAATAAAAAGTGAATAGTGTAAGTAATGGCCTGGCCCTGATGATGAGTCGTTAGGCACCAAGGAATGGCAGCGCTGCTCTCTGCATGAAAGTGAAGTGTCTCCAGAAACATGTTCTTGCAGGAGTGAGACGCTGATATTTAACCTCCTGCCATTGAACGTGTCTCTTTTGTGTGCTCAGACAACAAACCCACCATCAGCAGCTTACTGAAGAGAGAGAAGATTCCACCGCCCATGTTGCAGCCGACCACTCTTTACAAATAAACAGCAGGATATCTCATTGGACGCCTTCTTGACGACCACATTTTCTTTTCTTTTCTTTTTTTTTTTTAGCCTACAGGCCAGATTGACAGATGCAAAATGCAAAATATTGCAGAGAAAAACAACAACATCTTGTCCAGTGATTCATTCTCAGCATGATGCTTTTCCTCACCCATTGGCCAGCAAAGTGACACGCTTTTGTTTTTCAAAGTAAATGTCGTTGTGCATAGGTCCATACTGTGAGGATCCAGACTTTCCTGCCGTGCAGCCGCGGGTGTGACAGTGCTGAGCCTGCAAACCAGCTCAGGGAAACAAACGCCGCAAAGTGAGTTTAAAAGCAATATCATTAAAGCTGCCAGCAGCGAGGAAGGACTCTGGGTTGACGCGTGACGCAGTGCGATCACGTCCTTCTCGATGACCAACACCTGACTTACTGACTCACTGATAAGACTGCTAAGGCCATCTTGGTGTTCAGCCTGGCATGCTAATGTTAGCATGCTAACAGTTAGAAAAAGCAAGTTATATGGCTCTGAGGCATACGGCTCAAAAGGTTAGCATGTTAATAGTTGGCAGGCGTCAAGTACCATGTTATATGAATTTGAGGTATTTAGCTGCAAAAAATGTTTAAAAAAAAATTGAACCACCAGATAAAAAGTCCAAAGCAGCACTTTTCTGCCTCATCTTATTAAAGTGAAATTTTTCAATTTTTTTGTCTCGGAAATTTCGACTTTCTTGTCTCGTAATTTCAACTTTTTTGTCAGAATTTAAATTTTCTTGTCTTGTAATTTCGACTTTTTTGTCTCGTAATTTCGACTTCATCTCATAATTATGACTTGGAAATGATTCATCTCTTAATTATGACATTTTATACCATAATTTTGACTTTTTTGTCGTAATTTTGACTTTCTTGTCTCGAAAATTTGACTCTTTTATCTCGTAATTTCGACTTTTTTGTCAGAATTTCGACTTTCTTGTCTCGTATTTTCAATTTTCTTGTCTCGTAATTCCGACTTTTTTGTCTCGTAATTTCGACTTTCTATCGCGTAATTTAAACTTTTTTGTCTCGTAATTTCGACTATTTTGTCCCATAATTCCGACTTTCTTGTCTCTTAATTTCGACTTTTTTGTCTCGTAATTTACTTTCTACCGTAATGTCGAATTTTTGTCTCATAATTTCTTCTTCATCTCATAATTATGACTTGGAAATTATTCATCTCTTAATTATGACATTTTATACCATAATTTTGACTTTTTTGTCGTAATTTTGACTTTCTTGTCTCGAAAATTTGACTCTTTTGTCTCGTAATTTCGACTTTTTTGTCAGAATTTTGACTTTCTTGTCAAGTAATTTCAATTTTCTTGTCTCGTAATTCCGACTTTCTTGTCTCCTAATTTCAATTTTCTTGTCTCGTGATTCCGACTTTTTTGTCTCGTAATTTTGACTTTCTATCGTGTAATTTAAACTTTTTTGTCTCGTAATTTCAACTATTTTGTCCCATAATTCCGACTTTCTTGTCTCGTAATTTCGACTTTTTTGTCAGAATTTTAACTTTCTTGTCTCGTAATTTCGACTTTCTTGTCTTGTTATTTCGACTTTTTTGGCTCATAATTCCGACTTTCTTGTCTCGTAATTTTGACTTTCTTGTCTTGTATTTTCGACTTTTTTGTCAGAATTTCAACTTTCTTGTCTCATAATTTCGACTTTCTTGTCTCGTTATTTCGACTTTTTTGGCTCATAATTCCGACTATCTTGTCTTGTAATTTTGACTTTCTTGTCTCGTAATTTTAACTTTCTACCGTAATGTCGAATTTTTGTCTCGTAATTTCGACTTCATCTCATAATTATGACTTGGAAATTATTCATCTCTTAATTATGACATTTTATACCATAATTTTGACTTTTTTGTCGTAATTTTGACTTTCTTGTCTCGAAAATTTGACTCTTTTTCTCGTAATTTCGACTTTGTCAGAATTTTGACTTTCTTGTCTCGTAATTTCAATTTTCTTGTCTCGTAATTCCGACTTTCTTGTCTCTTAATTTCAATTTTCTTGTCTCGTAATTCCGACTTTTTTGTCTCGTAATTTTGACTTTCTATCGCGTAATTTAAACTTTTTTGTCTCGTAATTTCGACTATTTTGTCCCATAATTCCGACTTTCTTGTCTCGTAATTTCGACTTTTTTGTCAGAATTTCAACTTTCTTGTCTCGTAATTTCGACTTTCTTGTCTCGTTATTTAGACTTTTTTTGGCTCATAATTCCGACTTTCTTGTCTCATAATTTTGACTTTCTTGTCTCGTAATTTTAACTTTCTACAGTAATGTCGAATTTTTGTCTCGTAATTTTAACTTTCTACAGTTTTTGTCAGAATTTCAACTTTCTTGTCTCGTAATTCCGACTTTTTTGTCTCGTAATTTTGACTTTCTATCGCGTAATTTAAACTTTTTTGTCTCGTAATTTCGACTATTTTGTCCCATAATTCCGACTTTCTTGTCTCGTAATTTCGACTTTTTTGTCAGAATTTCAACTTTCTTGTCTCGTAATTTCGACTTTCTTGTCTCGTAATTTTAACTTTCTACAGTAATGTCGAATTTTTGTCTCGTAATTTCGACTTCATCTCATAATTATGACTTGGAAATTATTCATCTCTTAATTATGACATCTTATACCATAATTTTGACTTTTTTGTCGTAATTTTGACTTGTCTCGAAAATTTGACTCTTTTGTCTCGTAATTTCGACTTTTTTGTCAGAATTTTGACTTTCTTGTCTCGGAATTTCAATTTTCTTGTCTCGTTATTTAGACTTTTTTTGGCTCATAATTCCGACTTTCTTGTCTCGTAATTTTGACTTTCTTGTCTCGTAATTTTAACTTTCTACAGTAATGTCGAATTTTTGTCTCGTAATTTCGACTTCATCTCATAATTATGACTTGGAAATTATTCATCTCTTAATTATGACATCTTATACCATAATTTTGACTTTTTTGTCGTAATTTTGACTTGTCTCGAAAATTTGACTCTTTTGTCAGAATTTTGACTTTCTTGTCTCGTAATTTCAATTTTCTTGTCTCATAATTCCGACTTTCTTGTCTCGTAATTTAAATTTTCTTGTCTCGTAATTCTGACTTTTTTGTCTCCTAATTTTGACTTTCTATCGCGTAATTTAAACTTTTTTGTCTCGTAATTTCGACTTTTTTGTCAGAATTTCGACTTTCTTGTCTCGTAATTTCGACTTTCTTGTCTCGTAATTTTAACTTTCTACCGTAATGTCGAATTTTTGTCTCGTAATTTCAACTTCATCTCATAATTATGACTTTGAAATTATTCATCTCTTAATTATGACATTTTATACCATAATTTTGACTTTTTTGTCGTAATTTTGACTGTCTGGTCTCGTAATTTTGACTGTCTTGTCTCGTAATTTCGACTTTCTCTCGCGTAATTTAAACTTTTTTGTCTCGTAATTTCAACTATTTTGTCTCATAATTTCGACTTTTTTGTCAGAATTTAAATTTTCTTGTCTCGTAATTTCAATTTTCTTGTCTCGTAATTCCGACTTTCTTGTCTCGTAATTTTGACTGTCTTGTCTCGTAATTTCGACTTTCTATTACGTAATTTAAACTTTTTTGTCTCTAATTTCGACTATTTTGTCCCATAATTTCGACTCTCTTGTCTCGTAATTTCGACTTTTTTGTCAGAATTTCAATTTTCTTGTCTCGTAATTTCGACTTTTTTGTCAGAATTTCAATTTTCTTGTTTCGTAATTTTGACTGTCTTGTCTCGTAATTTCGACTTTCTATCGCGTAATTTAAACTTTTTTTGTCTCGTAATTTCAACTATTTTGTCTCATAATTTCGACTTTTTTGTCAGAATTTAAATTTTCTTGTCTCGTAATTTAAATTTTCTTGTCTCGTAATCCCGACTTTCTTGTCTCGTAATTTTGACTGTCTTGTCTCGTAATTTCGACTTTCTATTACGTAATTTAAACTTTTTTGTCTCTAATTTCGACTATTTTGTCCCATAATTTCGACTCTCTTGTCTCGTAATTTCGAATTTTTTGTCAGAATTTCAATTTTCTTGTCTCGTAATTTCGACTTTTTTGTCAGAATTGAAATTTTCTTGTTTCGTAATTTTGACTGTCTTGTCTCGTAATTTCGACTTTCTATCGCGTAATTTCAATTTTCTTGTCTCGTAATTTCGACTTTTTTGTCAGAATTTCAATGTTCTTGTCTCGTAATTTTGACTGTCTTGCCTCGTAATTTCGACTTTCTATCGCGTAATTTAAACTTTTTTGTCTCGTAATTTTGACTATTTTGTCCCATAATTTCGACTTTCTTGTCTCGTAGTTTCGACTTTTTTGTCAGAATTTCAATTTTCTTGTCTCGTAATTTCGACTTTTTTGTCAGAATTTCAATTTTCTTGTCTCGTAATTTTGACTTTCTATCATGTAATTTAAATTTTTTTGTCTCGTAATTTCGACTTTTTTGTCAGAATTTTGACTTTCTTGTCTCATAATTTCAATGTTCTTGTCTCGTAATTCCGGCTTTCTTGTCTCGTAATTTTGACTGTCTTGCCTCATAATTTCGACTTTCTATCGCGTAATTTAAACTTTTTTGTCTCGTAATTTTGACTATTTTGTCCCATAATTTCGACTTTCTTGTCTCGTAATTTCGACTTTTTTTGTCAGAATTTCAACTTTCTTGTCTCGTAATTTCGACTTTCTTGTCTCATTATTTCGACTTTTTTGTCTCATAAATTCGACTTTCTTGTATCGTAATTTTGACTGTCTTGTGTCGTAATTTTGACTTTCTATCGTCATTTCGACTTGTTTGTCTCATAATTTCGACTTCATCTCATACTTATGACTTAATTACGACATTTTATACCATAATTGACTTTTTTGTCGTAATTTTGACTTTCTTGTCTCGTAATTTCGACTGTCTTGTCTCGTAATTTCGACTTTCTATCGCGTGATTTAAACTTTTTTGTCTCGTAATTTAAACTATTTTGTCCCATAATTTCGACTTTCTTGTCTCGTAATTTTGACTTTTTTGTCAGAATTTCAATTTTCTTGTCTTGTAATTTAGACTTTCTTGTCTCGTTATTTCGACTTTTGTTTCATAATTCCAACTTTCTTATGTCGAAATTTGGACTTTCTTGTCTCGTAATTTTAACTTTCTATTGTAATGTCGACTTTTTGTCTCGTAATTTCGACTTCATCTCATAATTATGACTTGGAAATTATTCATCTCTTAATTATGACATTTTATACCATCATTTTGACTTTTTTGTCGTAATTCTGACTTTCTTGTCTCGTAATTTTGACTGTCTTGTCTCGTAATTTTAACTTTTTTGTCTCGTCATTTCAACTATTTTGTCCCATAATTTTGACTTTTTTGTCAGAATTTTGACTTTCTTGTCTCATAATTTCAATGTTCTTGTCTCGTAATTCCGACTTTCTTGTCTCGTAATTTTGACTGTCTTGTCTCGTAATTCCGAGTTTCTTGTCTCGTAATTCCGACTTTCTTGTCTCGTAATTTTGACTGTCTTGTCTCGTAATTCCGATTTACTTGTCTTGTAATTTTGACTGTCTTGTCTCGTATTTTCGACTTTCTATCGCATAATTTAAAGTTTTTTGTCTCGTAATTTCGACTTTCTATCGCGTAATTTAAACTTTTTTGTCTCGTAATTTCGACTATTTTGTCCCATAATTTTGACTTTTTTGTCTCGTAATGTCAACTTTTTTGTCGTAATTTTGACTTTTTGGTGAATTACATTTATTTAATGCTATTGTCTCCATTGGGTTACATTTATACCAGTGTGGGTGAAGTGCCTTGCCCAAGGACACAAGGGCAAAAAGCCGGATTTGAACCAGGAACCCCTTAAGTTCCAGGATGGCCACGCCTTCATTTCCTGCTTCACTCAGGTAAAGATATTACTTCTTGTCTTTGAAGAAAGTACAAAGTAAAAGCAGCTAGACTCAATACAGTGCTATCTTAAGTGATGTTATTTCCCCCAGAATGCAACGGTACAGACTGTGTAATGCAATGTTTGTTTTTGGCTACTTTTAGGGTCTTTAATGTTTTTTTTTTCCTTTATAAAATGCATTACCTGATTGTTTGGAACGTTACTTGCAAACTTTGTTAGTTTGAAGAAAAACAATGTTGTGGTAAGTACGCTATTCAGATGAGTGTTCCCAATCAATGCTTGGTTGTTTCCGACAGGCAGCAGTAAAAACAACCACTATTATAAAGAAAGTGCAGATTGTGATCATATAAATCAATAAGTTGTTAGATAAATCAGTGTACTCTTGTATGTAAAGTAGATATCTTCATGTTAAATGTTCCATTGGCCCAATTACATGTGCCGCCGGCACTCCATATACAAATCTACATGTTAAATGTTCCATTGGCCCAATTACATGTGCCGCCGGCACTCCATATACATATCTACATGTTAAATGTTCCATTGGCCCAATTACATGTGCCGCCGGCACTCCATGTACATATCTACATGTTAAATGTTCCATTGGCCCAATTACATGTGCCGCCGGTACTCCACGAACCGCCTTCATCCATCTATTAAGTGAGGGTTAGTTAGGCTTAACGCTGACCCCAAAAATAAAACTATGGGAAGTTATAATTATGAAATAAAAAGTCACAATTATTAGATAAAAGGTCAAAATTATTTATCTCCTAATCAAAACTTTATATCATCATTTTGACTTCTTTGGCTCATAATTTCGACTTTTTTGTTTCATAATTTTGACATTTTTGTCTCGTAATTTTGACGTTTTTGTCTCGTGATTTTGATTTTCTATGTCGTAATTTCGACTTTCTATCTCATAATTTCGACTTTTTTGTCTCGTAGTTTCGATTTCATCTCCTAATTATGACTTCGAAATTATTCATCTCTTAATAATGACATTTTATACCATAATTTTGACTTTTTTTGTCGTAATTTCGACTTGTCTCGTAATTTCGACTTTCTTTTGTCATAATTTCGATTTTTTTTGTCTCGTAATTTCAACTTCTTTGTCTCGAAAATTTCACTTTTTTCTTTCGTAATTTCACTTGTTTTGTCCCATAATTTTGACTTTATTGTATCGTAATTTCGCCTTTTTTGTCGTAATTTTGACTTTCTTTTCTCGTAATTTCGACTTTCTTGTCTCGTAATTTAAACTTTCTTGTCTCGTAATTCGACTTTCTTGTCTCGTTACTTTGTCTTTTTTGTCTCGTAATTTCAATTTTTGTCTCGTAATTTTGACTTTTGTCTCGTAATTTCGATTTTTTTTTTTACTCGAAAATTTTACTTTTTTATCTCGTAATTTCAATTGTTTTGTCTCGTAATTTAGACTTTCTTGTCTCGTAATTTTCTACTTTCTTGTCTCGTAATTTTCTACTTCTTGTCTCGTAATTTCGACTTTTTTGTCGTAATTTTGAGACCATCGTATTTTCGACTTTGTCTTGTAATTTTGACTTTTGTCTCGTAATTTTGACTTTTTTGGTTCATAATTTCGACTTTTTTGTCTCGTAATTTTGACTTTCTTGTCTCGTAACTTCCACTTTTTTGTCTCGAGATTGACTTTCTTGTCTCGTAATTCCGACTATTTTGTCTCGTAATTTCAACTTTTTAGTCTTTTAATTTTGACTGTCTTGTCTCGTAATTTAAATTTTGTCTCGAAAATTTGACTTTTTTGTCTCGTATTTTCGACTTCCTTGTCTCGTAATTTCGACTTTTTTGTCTCGTAATTTCAACTTTGTCTCGAAAATTTGCCTTTTTTGTCTCGTCATTTCAATTGTTTTGTCCCGTAATTTCGACTTTCTTGTCTCGTAATTTAGACTTCCTTGTCTCGTAATTTAGACTTTTTTGTCTCGTAATTTCAACTTTGTCTCGAAAATTTGCCTTTTTTGTCTCGTCATTTCAATTGTTTTGTCCCGTAATTTCGACGTTCTTGTCTCGTAATTTCTACTTTGTTATTACGTAATTTTTTTTACTTTCTTGTCTCGTAATCTTGACTTTCTTATCACGTAATTTTTTACTTTCTTGTCTCATAATCTCAACTTTTTTGTCTCGTAATTTCGACATTGTCTCGTAATTTAAATTTTTTGTCCCGTAATTTTAACTATCTAACTCTAAATTTCGATTATTTTTTTTGTCTTGTAATTTCGACTTTCTTGTCTCGTAATTTCGACTTTCTATCTCGTAATTTCAATTTTTTTGTGTCGTGATTTCGATTTTTTTTGTCTCGTGATTTCGATTTTTTTGTCTCGTGATTTCGACTTTTTTGTCTTGTGATTTCGACTTTTTTGCCTTGTAATTACAACTTTTTGTGTTGTGATTTCGACTTTTTTAACTCGTAATTTCGACTTTTTTGTCTCGTAATTTCAACTTTTTTGGCTCGTAATTTCAACTTTTTTGGCTCGTAATTACGACTTTTTGTCTCTCGTGATTTCGACTTTTTTGCTGGTAATTACGACTTTTTGTCTCGAGATTTCGACTTTTTTGTCTCGTAATTTCGACTTTTGTCTCGTGATTTCGACTTTTTTGTCTCGTAATTTCGACTTTTTTGTCTCGTAATTTCGGCTTTGTCTCGTAATTTCAACTTTGTCTCGTGATTTCGACTTTTTTGTCTCGTGATTTCGACTTTTTTGTCTCGTGATTTCAACTTTTTTGTCTCGTGATTTCGACTTTTTTGTCTCGTAATTTCGACTTTTGTCTCGTAATTTCGACTTTTTGTCTCGTGATTTCGCCCTTTTTGTCTCGTGATTTCGACTTTTTTGTCTCGTAATTTCGACTTTTGTCTCGTAATTTCGATTTTTTTGTCTCGTAATTTCAACTTTTTTGCTGGTAATTACAACTTCTTGTCTCGTGATTTCGACTTTTTTAACTCGTAATTTCGACTTTTTTAACTCGTAATTTCGACTTTTTTGTCTCGTAATTTCAATTTTTGTCTCGTAATTTTGACTTTTGTCTCGTAATTTCGATTTTTTTTTTACTCGAAAATTTTACTTTTTTATCTCGTAATTTCAATTGTTTTGTCTCGTAATTTAGACTTTCTTGTCTCGTAATTTTCTACTTCTTGTCTCGTAATTTCGACTTTTTTGTCGTAATTTTGAGACCATCGTATTTTCGACTTTGTCTTGTAATTTTGACTTTTGTCTCGTAATTTTGACTTTTTTGGTTCATAATTTCGACTTTTTTGTCTCGTAATTTTGACTTTCTTGTCTCGTAACTTCCACTTTTTTGTCTCGAGATTGACTTTCTTGTCTCGTAATTTCAACTTTTTAGTCTTTTAATTTTGACTGTCTTGTCTCGTAATTTAAATTTTGTCTCGAAAATTTGACTTTTTTGTCTCGTATTTTCGACTTCCTTGTCTCGTAATTTCGACTTTTTTGTCTCGTAATTTCAACTTTGTCTCGAAAATTTGCCTTTTTTGTCTCGTCATTTTTTTTACTTTCTTGTCTCGTAATCTTGACTTTCTTATCACGTAATTTTTTACTTTCTTGTCTCATAATCTCAACTTTTTTGTCTCGTAATTTCGACATTGTCTCGTAATTTAAATTTTTTGTCCCGTAATTTTAACTATCTAACTCTAAATTTCGATTATTTTTTTTGTCTTGTAATTTCGACTTTCTTGTCTCGTAATTTCGACTTTCTATCTCGTAATTTCAATTTTTTTGTGTCGTGATTTCGATTTTTTTTGTCTCGTGATTTCGATTTTTTTGTCTCGTGATTTCGACTTTTTTGTCTTGTGATTTCGACTTTTTTGCCTTGTGATTTCAACTTTTTTGCCTTGTAATTACAACTTTTTGTCTTGTGATTTCGACTTTTTTAACTCGTAATTTCGACTTTTTTGTCTCGTAATTTCAACTTTTTTGGCTCGTAATTTCAACATTTTTGGCTCGTAATTACGACTTTTTGTCTCTCGTGATTTCGACTTTTTTGCTGGTAATTACGACTTTTTGTCTCGAGATTTCGACTTTTTTGTCTCGTAATTTCGACTTTTGTCTCGTGATTTCGACTTTTTTGTCTCGTAATTTCGACTTTTTTGTCTCGTAATTTCGGCTTTGTCTCGTAATTTCAACTTTGTCTCGTGATTTCGACTTTTTTGTCTCGTGATTTCGACTTTTTTGTCTCGTGATTTCAACTTTTTTGTCTCGTGATTTCGACTTTTTTGTCTCGTAATTTCGACTTTTGTCTCGTAATTTCGACTTTTTGTCTCGTGATTTCGCCCTTTTTGTCTCGTGATTTCGACTTTTTTGTCTCGTAATTTCGACTTTTTTGTCTCGTAATTTCGACTTTTTTGTCTCGTAATTTCAACTTTGTCCCGTGATTTCGACTTTTTTGTCTCGTGATTTCGACTTTTTTGTCTCGTGATTTCGACTTTTTAGTCTCGTGATTTCGACTTTTTTGTCTCGTAATTTCGACTTTTTGTCTCGTAATTTCGACTTTTTTGTCTCGTGATTTCGACTTTTTTGTCTCGTAATTTCGACTTTCTATCTCGTAATTTCAACTTTTTTGTCTCGTAATTTCAACTTTTTTGGCTCGTAATTACGACTTTTTGTCTCTCGTGATTTCGACTTTTTTGCTGGTAATTACGACTTTTTTGTCTCGTAATTTCGACTTTGTCTCGTAATTTCAACTTTGTCTCGTGATTTCGACTTTTTTGTCTCGTAATTTCGATTTTTTTTTGTCTCGTAATTTCGACTTTTTTGTCTCGTAATTTCAACTTTTTTGGCTCGTAATTTCAACTTTTTTGGCTCGTAATTACGACTTTTTGTCTCTCGTGATTTCGACTTTTTTGCTGGTAATTACGACTTTTTGTCTCGAGATTTCGACTTTTTTGTCTCGTAATTTCGACTTTTTTGTCTCGTGATTTCGACTTTTTTGTCTCGTAATTTCGACTTTTTTGTCTCGTGATTTCGACTTTTTTGTCTCGTGATTTCGACTTTTTAGTCTCGTGATTTCGACTTTTTTGTCTCGTAATTTCGACTTTTTTGTCTCGTAATTTCGACTTTTTGTCTCGTAATTTCGACTTTTTTGTCTCGTGATTTCGACTTTTTTGTCTCGTAATTTCGACTTTCTATCTCGTAATTTCAATTTTTTTGTGTCGTGATTTCGATTTTTTTGTCTCGTGATTTAAATTTTTTTGTCTCGTGATTTCGACTTTTTTGTCTCGTAATTTCAACTTTTTTGTCTCGTAATTTCAACTTTTTTGGCTCGTAATTACGACTTTTTGTCTCTCGTGATTTCGACTTTTTTGCTGGTAATTACGACTTTTTTGTCTCGTAATTTCGACTTTGTCTCGTAATTTCAACTTTGTCTCGTGATTTCGACTTTTTTGTCTCGTAATTTCGATTTTTTTTGTCTCGTAATTTCGACTTTTTTGTCTCGTAATTTCGACTTTTTTGGCTCGTAATTTCAACTTTTTTGGCTCGTAATTACGACTTTTTGTCTCTCGTGATTTCGACTTTTTTGCTGGTAATTACGACTTTTTGTCTCGAGATTTCGACTTTTTTGTCTCGTAATTTCGACTTTTTTGTCTCGTAATTTCGGCTTTGTCTCGTAATTTCAACTTTGTGTCGTGATTTCGATTTTTTTTGTCTCGTGATTTCGATTTTTTTGTCTCGTGATTTCGACTTTTTTGTCTTGTGATTTCGACTTTTTTGCCTTGTGATTTCGACTTTTTTGCCTTGTAATTACAACTTTTTGTCTTGTGATTTCGACTTTTTTAACTCGTAATTTCGACTTTTTTGTCTCGTAATTTCAACTTTTTTGGCTCGTAATTTCAACATTTTTGGCTCGTAATTACGACTTTTTGTCTCTCGTGATTTCGACTTTTTTGCTGGTAATTACGACTTTTTGTCTCGAGATTTCGACTTTTGTCTCGTGATTTCGACTTTTTTGTCTCGTAATTTCGACTTTTTTGTCTCGTAATTTCGGCTTTGTCTCGTAATTTCAACTTTGTCTCGTGATTTCGACTTTTTTGTCTCGTGATTTCGACTTTTTTGTCTCGTGATTTCAACTTTTTTGTCTCGTGATTTCGACTTTTTTGTCTCGTAATTTCGACTTTTGTCTCGTAATTTCGACTTTTTGTCTCGTGATTTCGCCCTTTTTGTCTCGTGATTTCGACTTTTTTGTCTCGTAATTTCGACTTTTTTGTCTCGTAATTTCGACTTTTTTGTCTCGTAATTTCAACTTTGTCCCGTGATTTCGACTTTTTTGTCTCGTGATTTCGACTTTTTTGTCTCGTGATTTCGACTTTTTAGTCTCGTGATTTCGACTTTTTTGTCTCGTAATTTCGACTTTTTTGTCTCGTAATTTCGACTTTTTGTCTCGTAATTTCGACTTTTTTGTCTCGTGATTTCGACTTTTTTGTCTCGTAATTTCGACTTTCTATCTCGTAATTTCAATTTTTTTGTGTCGTGATTTCGATTTTTTTGTCTCGTGATTTCAATTTTTTTGTCTCGTGATTTCGACTTTTTTGTCTCGTAATTTCAACTTTTTTGTCTCGTAATTTCAACTTTTTTGGCTCGTAATTACGACTTTTTGTCTCTCGTGATTTCGACTTTTTTGCTGGTAATTACGACTTTTTTGTCTCGTAATTTCGACTTTGTCTCGTAATTTCAACTTTGTCTCGTGATTTCGACTTTTTTGTCTCGTAATTTCGATTTTTTTTGTCTCGTAATTTCGACTTTTTTGTCTCGTGATTTCAACTTTTTTGTCTCGTGATTTCGACTTTTTTGTCTCGTAATTTCGACTTTTGTCTCGTAATTTCGACTTTTTGTCTCGTGATTTCGCCCTTTTTGTCTCGTGATTTCGACTTTTTTGTCTCGTAATTTCGACTTTTTTGTCTCGTAATTTCGACTTTTTTGTCTCGTAATTTCAACTTTGTCCCGTGATTTCGACTTTTTTGTCTCGTGATTTCGACTTTTTTGTCTCGTGATTTCGACTTTTTAGTCTCGTGATTTCAATTTTTTTGTCTCGTGATTTCGACTTTTTTGTCTCGTAATTTCAACTTTTTTGTCTCGTAATTTCAACTTTTTTGGCTCGTAATTACGACTTTTTGTCTCTCGTGATTTCGACTTTTTTGCTGGTAATTACGACTTTTTGTCTCGAGATTTCGACTTTTTTGTCTCGTAATTTCGACTTTTTTGTCTCGTAATTTCGGCTTTGTCTCGTAATTTCAACTTTGTGTCGTGATTTCGATTTTTTTTGTCTCGTAATTTCGATTTTTTTTGTCTCGTAATTTCGACTTTTTTGTCTCGTAATTTCGACTTTTTTGGCTCGTAATTTCAACTTTTTCTCGTAATTTCAACTTTGTCTCGTGATTTCGACTTTTTTGTCTTGTAATTTCAACTTTTTTGCTGGTAATTACAACTTTTTGTCTCGTGATTTCGACTTTTTTGCCTTGTAATTTCAACTTTTTTGCTGGTAATTACAACTTTTTGTCTCGTGATTTCGACTTTTTTAACTCGTAATTTCGACTTTTTTGTCTCGTAATTTCAACTTTTTTGGCTCGTAATTTCAACTTTTTTGGCTCGTAATTACGACTTTTTGTCTCTCGTGATTTCGACTTTTTTGCTGGTAATTACGACTTTTTGTCTCGAGATTTTGACTTTTTTGTCTCGTAATTTCGACTTTTTTGTCTCGTAATTTCGACTTTTTTGTCTCGTGATTTCGACTTTTTTGTCTCGTAATTTCGACTTTTTTGTCTCGTAATTTCAACTTTTTTGTCTCGTAATTTCAACTTTTTTGGCTCGTAATTACGACTTTTTGTCTCTCGTGATTTCGACTTTTTTGCTGGTAATTACGACTTTTTTGTCTCGTAATTTCGACTTTGTCTCGTAATTTCAACTTTGTCTCGTGATTTCGATTTTTTTTGTCTCGTAATTTCGACTTTTTTGTCTCGTAATTTCAACTTTTTTGCTGGTAATTACAACTTTTTGTCTCGTGATTTCGACTTTTTTAACTCGTAATTTCAACTTTTTTGTCTCGTAATTTCAACTTTTTTGGCTCGTAATTTCAACTTTTTTGGCTCGTAATTTCTACTTTTTTGTCTCGTAATTTCGACTTTTTTGTCTTGTGATTTCGACTTTTTTGTCTCGTAATTTCGACTTTTTGTCTCGTGATTTCGACTTTTTTGTGTCGTGATTTCGATTTTTTTGTCTCGTGATTTCAATTTTTTTGTCTCGTGATTTCGACTTTTTTGTCTCGTAATTTCAACTTTTTTGTCTCGTAATTTCAACTTTTTTGGCTCGTAATTACGACTTTTTGTCTCTCGTGATTTCGACTTTTTTGCTGGTAATTACGACTTTTTTGTCTCGTAATTTCGACTTTGTCTCGTAATTTCAACTTTGTCTCGTGATTTCGACTTTTTTGTCTCGTAATTTCGATTTTTTTTGTCTCGTAATTTCGACTTTTTTGTCTCGTAATTTCAACTTTTTTGCTGGTAATTACAACTTTTTGTCTCGTGATTTCGACTTTTTTAACTCGTAATTTCAACTTTTTTGTCTCGTAATTTCAACTTTTTTGGCTCGTAATTTCAACTTTTTTGGCTCGTAATTTCTACTTTTTTGTCTCGTAATTTCGACTTTTTGTCTCGTGATTTCGCCCTTTTTGTCTCGTAATTTCGACTTTTTTGTCTCGTAATTTCAATTTTTTTGTGTTGTGATTTCGATCTTTTTGTCTCGTAATTTTGACTTTCTTGTCTCGTAACTTCCACTTTTTTGTCTCGAGATTGACTTTCTTGTCTCGTAATTCCGACTATTTTGTCTCGTAATTTCAACTTTTTAGTCTTTTAATTTTGACTGTCTTGTCTCGTAATTTAAATTTTGTCTCGAAAATTTGACTTTTTTGTCTCGTATTTCGACTTCCTTGTCTCGTAATTTCGACTTTTTTGTCTCGTAATTTCAACTTTGTCTCGAAAATTTGCCTTTTTTGTCTCGTCATTTTTTTTACTTTCTTGTCTCGTAATCTTGACTTTCTTATCACGTAATTTTTTACTTTCTTGTCTCATAATCTCAACTTTTTTGTCTCGTAATTTCGACATTGTCTCGTAATTTAAATTTTTTGTCCCGTAATTTTAACTATCTAACTCTAAATTTCGATTATTTTTTTTGTCTTGTAATTTCGACTTTCTTGTCTCGTAATTTCGACTTTCTATCTCGTAATTTCAATTTTTTTGTGTCGTGATTTCGATTTTTTTTGTCTCGTGATTTCGATTTTTTTGTCTCGTGATTTCGACTTTTTTGTCTTGTGATTTCGACTTTTTTGCCTTGTGATTTCGACTTTTTTGCCTTGTAATTACAACTTTTTGTCTTGTGATTTCGACTTTTTTAACTCGTAATTTCGACTTTTTTGTCTCGTAATTTCAACTTTTTTGGCTCGTAATTTCAACATTTTTGGCTCGTAATTACGACTTTTTGTCTCTCGTGATTTCGACTTTTTTGCTGGTAATTACGACTTTTTGTCTCGAGATTTCGACTTTTGTCTCGTGATTTCGACTTTTTTGTCTCGTAATTTCGACTTTTTTGTCTCGTAATTTCGGCTTTGTCTCGTAATTTCAACTTTGTCTCGTGATTTCGACTTTTTTGTCTCGTGATTTCGACTTTTTTGTCTCGTGATTTCAACTTTTTTGTCTCGTGATTTCGACTTTTTTGTCTCGTAATTTCGACTTTTGTCT
The DNA here is from genome assembly GCF_033978685.3 of Nerophis lumbriciformis. NCBI lineage: Eukaryota > Metazoa > Chordata > Actinopteri > Syngnathiformes > Syngnathidae > Nerophis > Nerophis lumbriciformis. The sequence continues at coordinate 33,802,366 of NC_084550.2, read as the reverse complement.
CGTAATTTCGACTTTTTGTCTCGTGATTTCGACTTTTTTGTCTCGTAATTTCGACTTTTTTGTCTCGTAATTTCGACTTTTTTTTCTCGTAATTTCAACTTTGTCCCGTGATTTCGACTTTTTTGTCTCGTGATTTCGACTTTTTTGTCTCGTGATTTCGACTTTTTAGTCTCGTGATTTCGACTTTTTTGTCTCGTAATTTCGACTTTTTTGTCTCGTAATTTCGACTTTTTGTCTCGTAATTTCGACTTTTTTGTCTCGTGATTTCGACTTTTTTGTCTCGTAATTTCGACTTTCTATCTCGTAATTTCAATTTTTTTGTGTCGTGATTTCGATTTTTTTGTCTCGTGATTTCAATTTTTTTGTCTCGTGATTTCGACTTTTTTGTCTCGTAATTTCAACTTTTTTGTCTCGTAATTTCAACTTTTTTGGCTCGTAATTACGACTTTTTGTCTCTCGTGATTTCGACTTTTTTGCTGGTAATTACGACTTTTTTGTCTCGTAATTTCGACTTTGTCTCGTAATTTCAACTTTGTCTCGTGATTTCGACTTTTTTGTCTCGTAATTTCGATTTTTTTTGTCTCGTAATTTCGACTTTTTTGTCTCGTAATTTCAACTTTTTTGCTGGTAATTACAACTTTTTGTCTCGTGATTTCGACTTTTTTAACTCGTAATTTCAACTTTTTTGTCTCGTAATTTCAACTTTTTTGGCTCGTAATTTCAACTTTTTTGGCTCGTAATTTCTACTTTTTTGTCTCGTAATTTCGGCTTTGTCTCGTAATTTCAACTTTGTGTCGTGATTTCGATTTTTTTTGTCTCGTAATTTCGATTTTTTTTGTCTCGTAATTTCGACTTTTTTGTCTCGTAATTTCGACTTTTTTGGCTCGTAATTTCAACTTTTTCTCGTAATTTCAACTTTGTCTCGTGATTTCGACTTTTTTGTCTCGTAATTTCGATTTTTTTTGTCTCGTAATTTCGACTTTTTTGTCTCGTAATTTCAACTTTTTTGCTGGTAATTACAACTTTTTGTCTCGTGATTTCGACTTTTTTAACTCGTAATTTCAACTTTTTTGTCTCGTAATTTCAACTTTTTTGGCTCGTAATTTCAACTTTTTTGGCTCGTAATTTCTACTTTTTTGTCTCGTAATTTCGACTTTTTGTCTCGTGATTTCGCCCTTTTTGTCTCGTAATTTCGACTTTTTTGTCTCGTAATTTCAATTTTTTTGTGTCGTGATTTCGATCTTTTTGTCTCGTGATTTCGATTTTTTTGTCTCGTGATTTTGACTTTTTTGTCTTGTGATTTCGACTTTTTTGCCTTGTAATTTCAACTTTTTTGCTGGTAATTACAACTTTTTGTCTCGTGATTTCGACTTTTTTAACTCGTAATTTCGACTTTTTTGTCTCGTAATTTCAACTTTTTTGGCTCGTAATTTCAACTTTTTTGGCTCGTAATTACGACTTTTTGTCTCTCGTGATTTCGACTTTTTTGCTGGTAATTACGACTTTTTGTCTCGAGATTTCGACTTTTTTGTCTCGTAATTTCGACTTTTTTGTCTCGTGATTTCGACTTTTTTGTCTCGTAATTTCGACTTTTTTGTCTCGTAATTTCAACTTTTTTGTCTCGTAATTTCAACTTTTTTGGCTCGTAATTACGACTTTTTGTCTCTCGTGATTTCGACTTTTTTGCTGGTAATTACGACTTTTTTGTCTCGTAATTTCGACTTTGTCTCGTAATTTCAACTTTGTCTCGTGATTTCGATTTTTTTTGTCTCGTAATTTCGACTTTTTTGTCTCGTAATTTCAACTTTTTTGCTGGTAATTACAACTTTTTGTCTCGTGATTTCGACTTTTTTAACTCGTAATTTCAACTTTTTTGTCTCGTAATTTCAACTTTTTTGGCTCGTAATTTCAACTTTTTTGGCTCGTAATTTCTACTTTTTTGTCTCGTAATTTCGACTTTTTGTCTCGTGATTTCGCCCTTTTTGTCTCGTAATTTCGACTTTTTTGTCTCGTAATTTCAATTTTTTTGTGTCGTGATTTCGATCTTTTTGTCTCGTGATTTCGATTTTTTTGTCTCGTGATTTTGACTTTTTTGTCTTGTGATTTCGACTTTTTTGTCTCGTAATTTCGACTTTTTGTCTCGTGATTTCGACTTTTTTGTCTCGTAATTTCGACTTTTTTGTCTCGTAATTTCGACTTTTTTTTCTCGTAATTTCAACTTTGTCCCGTGATTTCGACTTTTTTGTCTCGTGATTTCGACTTTTTTGTCTCGTGATTTCGACTTTTTAGTCTCGTGATTTCGACTTTTTTGTCTCGTAATTTCGACTTTTTTGTCTCGTAATTTCGACTTTTTGTCTCGTAATTTCGACTTTTTTGTCTCGTGATTTCGACTTTTTTGTCTCGTGATTTCAATTTTTTTGTCTCGTGATTTCGACTTTTTTGTCTCGTAATTTCAACTTTTTTGTCTCGTAATTTCAACTTTTTTGGCTCGTAATTACGACTTTTTGTCTCTCGTGATTTCGACTTTTTTGCTGGTAATTACGACTTTTTTGTCTCGTAATTTCGACTTTGTCTCGTAATTTCAACTTTGTCTCGTGATTTCGACTTTTTTGTCTCGTAATTTCGATTTTTTTTGTCTCGTAATTTCGACTTTTTTGTCTCGTAATTTCAACTTTTTTGCTGGTAATTACAACTTTTTGTCTCGTGATTTCGACTTTTTTAACTCGTAATTTCAACTTTTTTGTCTCGTAATTTCAACTTTTTTGGCTCGTAATTTCAACTTTTTTGGCTCGTAATTTCTACTTTTTTGTCTCGTAATTTCGACTTTTTGTCTCGTGATTTCGCCCTTTTTGTCTCGTAATTTCGACTTTTTTGTCTCGTAATTTCAATTTTTTTGTGTTGTGATTTCGATCTTTTTGTCTCGTAATTTTGACTTTCTTGTCTCGTAACTTCCACTTTTTTGTCTCGAGATTGACTTTCTTGTCTCGTAATTCCGACTATTTTGTCTCGTAATTTCAACTTTTTAGTCTTTTAATTTTGACTGTCTTGTCTCGTAATTTAAATTTTGTCTCGAAAATTTGACTTTTTTGTCTCGTATTTCGACTTCCTTGTCTCGTAATTTCGACTTTTTTGTCTCGTAATTTCAACTTTGTCTCGAAAATTTGCCTTTTTTGTCTCGTCATTTTTTTTACTTTCTTGTCTCGTAATCTTGACTTTCTTATCACGTAATTTTTTACTTTCTTGTCTCATAATCTCAACTTTTTTGTCTCGTAATTTCGACATTGTCTCGTAATTTAAATTTTTTGTCCCGTAATTTTAACTATCTAACTCTAAATTTCGATTATTTTTTTTGTCTTGTAATTTCGACTTTCTTGTCTCGTAATTTCGACTTTCTATCTCGTAATTTCAATTTTTTTGTGTCGTGATTTCGATTTTTTTTGTCTCGTGATTTCGATTTTTTTGTCTCGTGATTTCGACTTTTTTGTCTTGTGATTTCGACTTTTTTGCCTTGTGATTTCGACTTTTTTGCCTTGTAATTACAACTTTTTGTCTTGTGATTTCGACTTTTTTAACTCGTAATTTCGACTTTTTTGTCTCGTAATTTCAACTTTTTTGGCTCGTAATTTCAACATTTTTGGCTCGTAATTACGACTTTTTGTCTCTCGTGATTTCGACTTTTTTGCTGGTAATTACGACTTTTTGTCTCGAGATTTCGACTTTTGTCTCGTGATTTCGACTTTTTTGTCTCGTAATTTCGACTTTTTTGTCTCGTAATTTCGGCTTTGTCTCGTAATTTCAACTTTGTCTCGTGATTTCGACTTTTTTGTCTCGTGATTTCGACTTTTTTGTCTCGTGATTTCAACTTTTTTGTCTCGTGATTTCGACTTTTTTGTCTCGTAATTTCGACTTTTGTCTCGTAATTTCGACTTTTTGTCTCGTGATTTCGACTTTTTTGTCTCGTAATTTCGACTTTTTTGTCTCGTAATTTCGACTTTTTTTTCTCGTAATTTCAACTTTGTCCCGTGATTTCGACTTTTTTGTCTCGTGATTTCGACTTTTTTGTCTCGTGATTTCGACTTTTTAGTCTCGTGATTTCGACTTTTTTGTCTCGTAATTTCGACTTTTTTGTCTCGTAATTTCGACTTTTTGTCTCGTAATTTCGACTTTTTTGTCTCGTGATTTCGACTTTTTTGTCTCGTAATTTCGACTTTCTATCTCGTAATTTCAATTTTTTTGTGTCGTGATTTCGATTTTTTTGTCTCGTGATTTCAATTTTTTTGTCTCGTGATTTCGACTTTTTTGTCTCGTAATTTCAACTTTTTTGTCTCGTAATTTCAACTTTTTTGGCTCGTAATTACGACTTTTTGTCTCTCGTGATTTCGACTTTTTTGCTGGTAATTACGACTTTTTTGTCTCGTAATTTCGACTTTGTCTCGTAATTTCAACTTTGTCTCGTGATTTCGACTTTTTTGTCTCGTAATTTCGATTTTTTTTGTCTCGTAATTTCGACTTTTTTGTCTCGTAATTTCAACTTTTTTGCTGGTAATTACAACTTTTTGTCTCGTGATTTCGACTTTTTTAACTCGTAATTTCAACTTTTTTGTCTCGTAATTTCAACTTTTTTGGCTCGTAATTTCAACTTTTTTGGCTCGTAATTTCTACTTTTTTGTCTCGTAATTTCGACTTTTTGTCTCGTGATTTCGCCCTTTTTGTCTCGTAATTTCGACTTTTTTGTCTCGTAATTTCAATTTTTTTGTGTCGTGATTTCGATCTTTTTGTCTCGTGATTTCGATTTTTTTGTCTCGTGATTTTGACTTTTTTGTCTTGTGATTTCGACTTTTTTGCCTTGTAATTTCAACTTTTTTGCTGGTAATTACAACTTTTTGTCTCGTGATTTCGACTTTTTTAACTCGTAATTTCGACTTTTTTGTCTCGTAATTTCAACTTTTTTGGCTCGTAATTTCAACTTTTTTGGCTCGTAATTACGACTTTTTGTCTCTCGTGATTTCGACTTTTTTGCTGGTAATTACGACTTTTTGTCTCGAGATTTCGACTTTTTTGTCTCGTAATTTCGACTTTTTTGTCTCGTGATTTCGACTTTTTTGTCTCGTAATTTCGACTTTTTTGTCTCGTAATTTCAACTTTGTCTCGTGATTTCGACTTTTTTGTCTCGTAATTTCGACTTTTGTCTCGTAATTTCGATTTTTTTGTCTCGTAATTTCAACTTTTTTGCTGGTAATTACAACTTCTTGTCTCGTGATTTCGACTTTTTTGTCTCGTAATTTCAACTTTGTCTCGTGATTTCGACTTTTTTGTCTCGTGATTTCGACTTTTTTGTCTCGTGATTTCGACTTTTTTGTCTCGTAATTTCGACTTTTGTCTCGTAATTTCGATTTTTTTGTCTCGTAATTTTGACTTTTTTGTCTCGTAATTTCAACTTTTTTGCTGGTAATTACAACTTCTTGTCTCGTGATTTCGACTTTTTTAACTCGTAATTTCGACTTTTTTAACTCGTAATTTCGACTTTTTTGTCTCGTAATTTCAACTTTTTTGGCTCGTAATTTCAACTTTTTTAACTCGTGATTTCGACTTTTTTGTCTCGTAATTTCGACTTTTTTGTCTCGTAATTTCGACTTTTTGTCTCGTAATTTCGACTTTTTTGTCTCGTAATTTCGACTTTTTGTCTCGTAATTTCGCCCTTTTTGTCTCGTGATTTCTCCCTTTTTGTCTCGTAATTTCGACTTTTTTGTCTCGTGATTTCGACTTTTTTGTCTCGTGATTTCGACTTTTTTGCCTTGTAATTTCAACTTTTTTGCTGGTAATTACAACTTTTTGTCTCGTGATTTCGACTTTTTTAACTCGTAATTTCGACTTTTTTGTCTCGTAATTTCAACTTTTTTGGCTCGTAATTTAAACTTTTTTGGCTCGTAATTACGACTTTTTGTCTCTCGAGATTTCGACTTTTTTGCTGGTAATTACGACTTTTTGTCTCGAGATTTCGACTTTTTTGTCTCGTAATTTCGACTTTTTTGTCTCGTGATTTCGACTTTTTTGTCTCGTAATTTCGACTTTTTTGTCTCGTAATTTCAACTTTGTCTCGTGATTTCGACTTTTTTGTCTCGTAATTTCGACTTTTGTCTCGTAATTTCGATTTTTTTGTCTCGTAATTTTGACTTTTTTGCTGGTAATTACAACTTCTTGTCTCGTGATTTCGACTTTTTTGTCTCGTAATTTCAACTTTGTCTCGTGATTTCGACTTTTTTGTCTCGTGATTTCGACTTTTTTGTCTCGTGATTTCGACTTTTTTGTCTCGTAATTTCGACTTTTGTCTCGTAATTTCGATTTTTTTGTCTCGTAATTTTGACTTTTTTGTCTCGTAATTTCAACTTTTTTGCTGGTAATTACAACTTCTTGTCTCGTGATTTCGACTTTTTTAACTCGTAATTTCGACTTTTTTAACTCGTAATTTCGACTTTTTTGTCTCGTAATTTCAACTTTTTTGGCTCGTAATTTCAACTTTTTTAACTCGTGATTTCGACTTTTTTGTCTCGTAATTTCGACTTTTTTGTCTCGTAATTTCGACTTTTTGTCTCGTAATTTCGACTTTTTTGTCTCGTAATTTCGACTTTTTGTCTCGTAATTTCGCCCTTTTTGTCTCGTGATTTCTCCCTTTTTGTCTCGTAATTTCGACTTTTTTGTCTCGTGATTTCGACTTTTTTGTCTCGTGATTTCGACTTTTTTGCCTTGTAATTTCAACTTTTTTGCTGGTAATTACAACTTTTTGTCTCGTGATTTCGACTTTTTTAACTCGTAATTTCGACTTTTTTGTCTCGTAATTTCAACTTTTTTGGCTCGTAATTTAAACTTTTTTGGCTCGTAATTACGACTTTTTGTCTCTCGTGATTTCGACTTTTTTGCTGGTAATTACGACTTTTTGTCTCGAGATTTCGACTTTTTTGTCTCGTAATTTCGACTTTTTTGTCTCGTGATTTCGACTTTTTTGTCTCGTAATTTCGACTTTTTTGTCTCGTAATTTCAACTTTGTCTCGTGATTTCGACTTTTTTGTCTAGTGATTTCGACTTTTTTGTCTCGTGATTTCGACTTTTTTGTCTCGTAATTTTGACTTTTGTCTCGTAATTTCGATTTTTTTGTCTCGTAATTTTGACTTTTTTGTCTCGTAATTTCAACTTTTTTGCTGGTAATTACAACTTCTTGTCTCGTGATTTCGACTTTTTTAACTCGTAATTTCGACTTTTTTAACTCGTAATTTCGACTTTTTTGTCTCGTATTTCAACTTTTTTGGCTCGTAATTTCAATTTTTTTAACTCGTGATTTCGACTTTTTTGTCTCGTAATTTCAACTTTTTTGGCTCGTAATTTCAACTTTTTTGGCTCGTGATTTCGACTTTTTTGCTGGTAATTACGACTTTTTGTCTCGTAATTTCGACTTTGTCTCGTAATTTCAACTTTGTCTCGTGATTTCGACTTTTTTGTCTCGTAATTTCGACTTTTTTGTCTCGTAATTTCGACTTTTTGTCTCGTAATTTCGACTTTTTTGTCTCGTAATTTCGACTTTTTGTCTCGTAATTTCGCCCTTTTTGTCTCGTGATTTCGCCCTTTTTGTCTCGTAATTTCGACTTTTTTGTCTCGTGATTTCGACTTTTTTGTCTCGTGATTTCGACTTTTTTGTCTCGTGATTTCGACTTTTTTGTCTCGTGATTTCGACTTTTTTGTCTCGTAATTTCGACTTTTTTGTCTCGTAATTTTGACTTTTTTGTCTCGTAATTTCGACTTTTTTGTCTCGTAATTTCGACTTTTTGTCTCGTGATTTCGCCCTTTTTGTCTCGTGATTTCGCCCTTTTTGTCTCGTAATTTCGACTTTTTTGTCTCGTGATTTCAACTTTTTTGTCTCGTAATTTCGACTTTTTTGTCTTGTAATTTCGACTTTCTTTTCTCGTGATTTCGACTTTTTTGTCTCGTGAATTCGACTTTTGTCTCGTGATTTCGACTTTTTTGTCTCGTAATTTCAACTTTTTTGTCTCGTAATTTCGACTTTTTTGCTCGTAATTACGACTTTCGTATCTCGTAATTTCGACTTTCTATCATGTAATTATGACTTTTTATCTCATAATTAGGATTTACCATTGGGTATATTTTTGTTTTTAGTATGACAAACGGGCCTCCACAGGTGGTCCTCGGTGAAAACCGTTTGAGAACCACAGCTCTGAAGGCTTCACATGTAGCACAGACATGTTTAATATTGTCACACATGTTTAATATTGTCAGACATGTTTAATATTGTCACACATGTTTAATATTGTCAGACGTGTTTAATATTGTCAGACATGTTTAATATTGTCAGACGTGTTTAATATTGTCAGACGTGTTTAATATTGTCAGGCATGTTTAATATTTTCAGACATGTTTAATGTTGTCAGACGTGTTTAATATTGTCAGATATGTTTAATGTTGTCAGACGTGTTTAATATTCATCTTAAAGGAGCTTCTATTGATTGGGATCTTTAATAAGATGAACGGTCCAGTTTCCGTGTTATCCGACCACATTAATTACACATTATCATTAGCTCTTTGTGGTCATGTGACCCCTCAAGGTGTGACCAGCGTGTGCAAGCAGAATGTCCATGTACAAACCCCAAAAGCAGTGAAGTTGTCACGTTGTGTAAATGGTAAATAAAAAGAGAATACAACAAATCCTTTTCAACTTATATTCAATTGAATAGACTGCTAAGACAAGATATTTCATGTTCACACTGAGAAACTTTCTTATTTTTTGCAAATATTAGCTCATTTGGAATTTGATGCCTGCAATATGTTTCAAAAAAGCTGGCACAAGTGGCAAAAAAGACTGATAAAGTTGAGGAATGCTCATCAAACACTTATTTGGAACATCCCACAGGTGAACAGGCTAATTGGGAACAGGTGGGTGCCATGATTGGGTATAAAAGCAGCGTACATGAAATGCTCAGTCATTCACAAACAAGGACAGGGCGAGGGTCACCACTTTGTCAACAAATGCCTGAACAAATTGTTTAAGAACAACATTTCTCAACCAGCTATTGCAAGGAATTTAGGGATTTCACCATCTACACTCCGTAATATCATCAAAAGGTTGAGAGAATCTGGAGAAATCACTGCACGTAAGCCATGATATCACGGACCTTCGATCCCTCAGGCTGTACTGCATCAAAAAGCGACATCAGTGTGTAAAGGATATCACCACATGGGCTTAGGAACACTTCAGAAACCCACTGTCAGTAACTACAGTTGGTCGCTACATCTGCAATTGCAAGTTAAAACTCCACTTTGCACAGCCAAAGCCATTTATCAACAACACCCAGAAACGCCGCCGGCTTCGCTGGGCCCGAGCTCATCTAAGATGGACAGATGCAAAGTGGAAAAGTGTTCCGTGGTCTGACGAGTCCACATTTCAAATTGTTTTTGGAAAACGTGGACGTCGTGTCCTCCGGACCAAAGAGGAAAAGAACCGTCCGGATTGTTATAGGCGCAAAGTTGAAAAGCCAGCATGTGTGATGGTATGGGGGTGTATTAGTGCCCAAGACATGGGTAACTTACACATCTGTGAAGGCACCATTAATGCTGAAAGGTACATACAGGTTTTTGAGCAACATATGTTGCCATTTAAGCAACGTTATCATGGACGCCCCTGCTTATTTCAGCAAGACAATGCCAAGCCATGTGTTACAACAGCGTGGCTTCATAGTAAAAGAGTGCGGGTACTAGACTGGCCTGCCTGTAGTCCAGACCTGTCTCCCATTGGTGCAATATGAAGGCTAAAATATGAGAAAGGAGACTGTTGAACAACTTAAGCTGTACATCAAGCAAGA
>NC_084550.2:33732500-33787500 GCF_033978685.3 Nerophis lumbriciformis | reverse complement strand
TGAATGTCCAAGCATTCACACAAGATTCTACACCAAAAACATATATTTATTATTAGTATTAGTATTTTTTTTATCATTATTATTAATATTAGTATTAGTAGTAATAATATTGTGTGAATTCTTGTACATTCTACACCAAAAAACATACATTTATTATTTTTATTATTAGTAGTAGTAGTAGTAATAATAGTATTATTGGAAGTATTATTATTAGTATTAGTATTGTGTGAACTGCGATGAGGTGGCGACTTGTCCAGGGTGTACCCCGCCTTCCGCCCGATTGTAGCTGAGATAGGCTCCAGCGCCCCCCGCGACCCCAAAGGGAATAAGCGGTAGAAAATGGATGGATGGGATGGAGTATTGTGTGAATGTCCAAGCCTTCACACAAGATTCTACACCAAAAACATATATTTATTATTATTAGTATTATTATTATTTTGATCATTATTATTATTAATAGTAGTAGTAGTAGTATTGTTTTTTTGTTTTTTTAATAATTATTATTTTATTATTATAATTAGTAGTAGTAGTAATAGTATTGTGTGAATGCTTGGACATTCACACAATACTATTACTACTACTACTACTAATAATAATAATAAGGTTCTACACCAAAAACATATGTTTATTATTATTGATGTTATTATTATTTTTATCATTATTTTAGTAGTAGTAGTATTATTATTATTAGTAGTAGTAATAATAATAACTGTTTTTGACTATTCCACCTTTAAGACATTTCTTTTAACTGGGACAACAAAACTTCCATTTTTCTTTTCGTACAAATTCCCAGTTTTCCGGAAACTCCAGGAATTCAGAAATACCCATTTAAATTCATGCTGTTACTACATCAACATTTTTCAAGAAAAATTCCAACACCGACCTATTCATATCATCTAACATAATTGTGCTAGAATCGATATTTTCAAAAATTCCTGGTTTTCTCCAAATTCTCAAATTTCCAGGAAATTTTGGCCATTTTTTTTTACTCGATTCCAACCTTTCCGACCCACACACTACTCTTCCCATATGTCAAACGCAAAACATGTTTTCACTTTCCCTAAATTTCCCGTTTTCCAGGAATTTCCGGTGATTTTCTCCCAATTGACAATGAATGGGAAATATACAAACCTCTCCGTATCCCACATTTCTCACCCGATTAGAACGGTTCCACCATCCACACACTCCACTCACTTTATTAAATTAAACTAAATGTTTAAAAAAAATTCCAGGAATCCCCGGTTTTCCAAAGCCCTATTTTCACCTCTTTCTGGGAAATTTTTACAGTCCACATTTTTCAACTGTTTTTGACCATTCCACCTTTAAGACATTACTCTTAACTGGGACAACAAAACTTCCATTTTTCTTTTCGTACAAACTCCCTGTTTTCCCAAAACTCCAGGAATTCAGAAATACCCATACCCTACATCAACATTTTCCAAGAAAAATTCCAACACCAACCTATTCATATCATCTAAGACAATTGGGCTGGAATCGATATTTTCAAAAAATTTCTGGTTTTCTCCAAATTCCCAAATTTCCAGGAAATTTTGCACCATTTTTTTTACTCGATTCCGACCTTTCCGACCCACACACTACTCTTCCCATATGTCAAACGCAAAACATGTTTTTACTTTCCCTAAATTTCCGGTAATTTTCTCCCCGTTGACAATGAATGGGAAATATACAAACCTCTCCATATCCCACATTTCTCAACCGATTACAACGGTTCCAGCATCCACACACTCCACTCACTTTATTAAATTAAACTACATGTTTAAAAAAAATTCCAGGAATCCCCGGTTTTTCAAAGCCCTATTTTCACCTCTTCTTGGGAATTTTTTTACAGTCCACATTTTTCAACTGTTTTTGACCATTCCACCTTTAGGACATTTCTCTTAACTGGGACAACAAAACTTCCATTTTTCTTTTTGTACAAATTCCCGGTTTTCCCAAAAATCCAGGAATTTAGAAATACCCATTCAAGCTGTTACTACATCAACATTTTTCAAGAAAAATTCCAACACCGACCTATTCATATCATCTAGGACAATTGTGCTAGAATCAATATTTTCAAAAATTTCTGGTTTTCTCCAAATTTCCAGGAAATGTTGCGCCATTTTTTTACTCGATTCCGACCTTCCCGACCCACACACTACTCTTCCCATGCGTCAAACGCAAAACATGTTTTCACTTTCCCTAAATTTCCCGGAATTTCCGGTATTTTTTTCCCTGTTGACAATGAATGGGAAATATACAAACCTCTCCATATCACACATTTCTCAACCGATTACAACGATACATCCACACACTCCACTCACTTTATTAAATTAAACTACATGTTCAAAAAAATTCCAGGAATTCCCAGAATCCCCGGTTTTCCAAAGCCCTATTTTCACCTCTTCCTGGGAATTATTTACAGTCCACATTTTTCAACTGTTTTTGACCATTCCACCTTTAAGACATTTCTCTTAACTGGGACAACAAAACTTCCATTTTTCTTTTCGTACAAACTCCCTGTTTTCCCAAAACTCCAGGAATTCAGAAATACTCATACCCTACATCAACATTTTTCAAGAAAAATTCCAACACCGACCTATTCATATCATTTGGGACAATTGTGCTAGAATCGAAATTTTCAGAAATTCCTGGTTTTCTCCAAATTCCCAAATTTCCAGGAAATGTTGCGCCATTCTTTTAATCGATTCCGACCTTTTTGACCCACACACTACTCTTCCCATATGTCAAACGCAAAACATGTTTTCACTTTCCCTAAATTTCCGGTTTTCCCAGAATTTCCGGTAATTTTCTCCCCAGTGACAATGAATGGGAAATATACAAACCTCTCCATATCCCACATTTCTCAACCGATTAGAACGGTTCCACCATCCACACACTCCACCCCCTTTATTAAATTAAACTACATGTTTAAAAGAAATTCCAGGAATCCCCGGTTTTCCAAAGCCCTATTTTCACCTCTTCCTGGGAACTTTTTACAGTCCACATTTTTCAACTGTTTTTGACCATTCCACCTTTAAGACATTTCTCTTAACTGGGACAACAAAACTTCCATTTTTCTTTTCGTACAAATTCCCGGTTTACCCGAAACTCCAGGAATTCAGAAATTCAAGCTGTTACTACATCAACATTTTTCAAGAAAAATTCCAACACCGACCTATTCATATCATCTAGGACAATTGTGCTAGAATCAATATTTTCAAAAATTCCTGGTTTTCTCGAATTTCCCAAATTTCCAGGAAATTTTGCGCCAATTTTTTACTCGATTCCGACCTTTCCGACCCACACACTACTCTTCCCATATGTGAAACGCGAAACATGTTTTCACTTTCCCTAAATTTCCGGTAATTTTCTCCCCGTTGACAATGAATGGGAAATATACAAACCTCTCCATATCCCACATTTCTCAACCGATTAGAACGGTTTCACCATCCACACACTCCACTCACTTTATTAAATTAAACTACATGTTAAAAAAAATATTCCAAGAATTCCCAGAATCCCGGGTTTTCCAAAGCCCTATTTTCACCTCTTCCTGGGAATTATTTACAGTCCACATTTTTCAGCTGTTTTTGACCATTCCACCTTTAAGACATTTCTCTTAACTGGGACAACAAAACTTCCATTTTTCTTTTCGTACAAATTACCGGTTTACCCGAAACTCCAGGAATTCAGAAATACCCATTTAAATTCAAGCTGTTACTACATCAACATTTTTAAGAAAAATTCCAACACCGACCTATTCATATCATCTAGGACTATTGTGCTAGAATCAATATTTTCAAAAATTCCTGGTTTTCTCTAAATCCACAAATTTCCAGGAAATTTTGCGCCATTTTTTTTTTTTTACTCGATTCCGACCTTTCGGACCCACACACTACTCTTCCCATATGTCAAACGCAAAACATGTTTTCACTTTCCTTAAATTTCCCGGAATTTCCGGTAATTTTCTCCACATTGACAATGAATGGGAAATATACAATCCTCTCCATATCCCACATTTCTCAACCGATTACAACGGTTCCACCATCCACACACTCCACTCACTTTATTAAATTAAACTACATGTTTAAAAAAAAAATTCAGGAATCCCCGGTTTTCCAAAGCCCTATTTTCACCTCTTCCTGGGAAATTTTTACAGTCCACATTTTTAAACTTTTTTTGACTTCCACCTTTAAGACATTTTTCTTAACTGGGACAACAAAACTTCTATTTTTCTTTTTGTACAAACTCTCAGTTTACCCGAAACTCCAGGAATTCAGAAATACCCATTTAAATTCAAGCTGTTACCACATCAACATTTTTCAAGAAAAATTCCAACACCGACCTATTCATATCATCTAGGACAATTGTGCTAGAATCGACATTTTCAAAAATTCCTGGTTTTCTCTAAATTCCCAAATTTCCAGGAAATTTTGCGCCATTTTTTTTTACTCGATTCCGACCTTTCGGACCCACACACTACTCTTCCCATATGTGAAACGCAAAACATGTTTTCACTTTCCCTAAATTTCCCGGAATTTCCGGTAATTTTCTCCCCGTTGACAATGAATGGGAAATATACAATCCTCTCCATATCCCACATTTCTCAACCGATTACAACGGTTCCACCATCCACACACTTCACTCACCTTATTAAATTAAACTACATGTTTAAAAAAAATTCCAGGAATCCCCGGTTTTCCAAAGCCCTATTTTCACCTCTTCCTGGGAAATTTTTACAGTCCACATTTTTCAACTTTTTTGACCATTGCACCTTTAAGACATTTCTTTTAACTGGTACAACAAAACTTCCATTTTTCTTTTTGCACAAATTCACGGTTTTACCGAAACTCCAGGAATTCAGAAATACCCATTTAAATTCAAGCTGTTACTACATCAACATTTTTCAAGAAAAATTCCAACACCGACCTATTCATATCATCTAGGACAATTGTGCTAGAATCGATATTTTCAAAAATTCCTGGTTTTCTCTAAATTCCCAAATTTCCAGGAAATTTTGCGCCATTTTTTTTTTTTTTACTCGATTCCGACCTTTCGTACCCACACACTACTCTTCCCTTATGTCAAACGCAAAACATGTTTTCACTTTCCCTAAATTTCCCGGAATTTCCTGTAATTTTCTCCTTATTGACAATGAATGGGAAATATACAAACCTCTCCATATCCCACATTTCTCAACCGATTACGATACATCCACACATTCCACTCACTTTATTAAATTAAACTACATGTTCAAAAAAATTCCAGGAATTCCCAGAATCCCCGGTTTTCCAAAGCCCTATTTTCACCTCTTCCTGGGAATTATTTACAGTCCACATTTTTCAACTGTTTTTGACCATTCCACCTTTAAGACATTTCTCTTAAACGGGACAACAAAACTTCCATTTTTCTTTTCGTACAAACTCCCTGTTTTCCCAAAACTCCAGGAATTCAGAAATACCCATACCCTACATCAAAATTTTTCAAGAAAAATTCAAACACCGACCTATTCATATCATCTAGGACAATTGTGCTAGAATCGAAATTTTCAGAAATTCCTGGTTTTCTCCAAATTCCCAAATTTCCAGGAAATTTTCGCCATTCTTTTAATCGATTCCGACCTTTTTGACCCACACACTACTCTTCCCATATGTCAAACGCAAAACATGTTTTCACTTTCCCTAAATTTCCGGTTTTCCCAGAATTTCCGGTAATTTTCTCCCCAGTGACAATGAATGGGAAATATACAAACCTCTCCATATCCCACATTTCTCAACCGATTACAACGGTTCCACCATCCACACACTTCACTCACTTTATTAAATTAAACTACATGTTTAAAAGAAATTCCAGGAATCCCCGGTTTTCCAAAGCCCTATTTTCACCTCTTCCTGGGAAATTTTTACAGTCCACATTTTTCAACTGTTTTTGACCATTCCACCTTTAAGACATTTCTCTTAACTGGGACAACAAAACTTCCATTTTTCTTTTCGTACAAATTCCCGGTTTACCCGAAACTCCAGGAATTCAGAAATACCCATTTAAATTCAAGCTGTTACTACATCAACATTTTTCAAGAAAAATTCCAACACCGACCTGTTCATATCACCTAGGACTATTGTGCTAGAATCGATATTTTCAAAAATTCCTGGTTTTCTCATGATTCCCAAATTTCCAGGAAATTTTGCGCCATTTTTTTTTTACTCGATTCCAACATTTCCAACCCACACACTACTCTTTCCATATGTCAAACGCAAAACATGTTTTCACTTTCCCTAAATTTTCCGTTTTCTCCACCATCCACACACTCCACTCACCTTATTAAATTAAACTACATGTTCAAAATAAATTGCAGGGATTCCTAGAATCCCCGGTTTTCCAAAGCCTTATGTTCACCTCTTCCTGGGAATTTTTTACAGTCCACATTTTTCAACTGTTTTCGACCATTCCACCTTTAAGACATTTCTCTTAACTGGGACAACAAAACTTCCATTTTTCTTTTCGTACAAATTCCCGGTTTTCCCGAAACTCCAGGAATTCAGAAATACCCATTTAAATTCAAACTGTTACTACATCAACATTTTTCAAGAAAAATTCCAACACCGACATATTCATATCATCTAGGACTATTGTGCTAGAATCGATATTTTCAAAAATTCCTGATTTTCTTGAAATTCCCAAATTTCCAGGAAATGTTGCGCCAATTTTTTCTCGATTCTGACCTTTCCGACCCACATACTACTCTTCCCATATGTCAAATGCAAAACATGTTTTCACTTTCCCTAAATTTCCGGTTTTCCAGGAATTTCCAGAACTTTTCTCCCCATTGACAATGAATGGGAAATATACAAACCTCTCCATATCCCACATTTCTCAACCGATTACAACGGTTCCACCATCCACACACTCCACTCACCTTATTAAATTCGACTACATGTTCAAGAGAAATTCCAGGAATTCCCAGAATCCCCGGTTTTCCAAAGCCCTATTTTCACCTCTTCCTGGGAAATTTTTACAGTCCACATTTTTCAACTGTTTTTGACCATTCCACCTTTAAGACATTTCTCTTAACTGGGACAACAAAACTTCCTTTTTTCTTTTCCTACAAATTCCCGGTTTACCCGAAACTCCAGGAATTCAGAAATACCCATTTAAATTCAAGCTGTTACCACATCAACATTTTTCAAGAAAAATTCCAACACCGACCTATTCATATCATCTAGGACAATTGTGCTAGAATTGATATTTTCAAAAATTCCTGGTTTTCTCTAAATTCCCAAATTTCCAGGAAATTTTACGCCATTTTTTTTTACTCGATTCCGACCTTTCGGACCCACACACTACTCTTCCCATATGTGAAACGCAAAACATGTTTTCACTTTCCCTAAATTCCCCGGAATTTCCGGTAATTTTCTCCCCATTGACAATGAATGGGAAATATACAAAACTCTCCATATCCCACATTTCTCAACCGATTAGAACGGTTCCACCATCGGCGGCTCATGCACATCGGGGGGGATTCACACTCAATTCCTACCAGAATTGCAACTCCTAGTTATTATTCTTATTTGCTCACTGGCGCTCCTTGTCAATCAAAGTACATTCGTCAAGCTCCTTTGGAAGGGGCTGATAGTCAACGCCACACATTGTGCAGATTTTTGAGTTATATTTTGGGTGGGAGGCAACAGGATATTCTTACTCATCCAGTAGAGCTCAATATGCTACTTTGCAGCCCACACATGAATCACCACTCCACCAAGTTCAGTCACAATCCTGGAGAAGGACCAAACAGCAGAGCAGCACTAAACCATATTTGCTTTTATTTCTTTGGTAAGCTTTAGGTTCTGCTTTAAGGGGAAATGCATTTTTTTTTGGAATGTTGCCTATCGTTCACAATCATTATGTAAGACCAAGACAGAAGGTTGTTGTTGTTTTTTGCATTCTAACAAATAAAAATCATGTCTTGGTGTCTAGCAATGCAGCTAATGTTAGCAATCAATTCTACCTCTAAATCACTTTAAAAATGCATCAAAAACGACAACAATGCTTAATTTACATTTTGTAACCTGTATGCTACGGTATTAGCTGTAAAAGCTAGCAATGGAAAGAGATAAGCTAGCTTCTATGTTAGCATGAAACACGTTTGTGTCATGATATAAAGTGTGACTCACTCGATGGACAGTTGTCTGTTTGGCGCAGCTGGCCGGGGACATTTTTCCTGGTTTATTTGGGTAAGCACTCCATTTATGTCGATATAGCTTGTCTTCAAATTCCACATTTTGCAGCTTTGAGTCACTTTCACCTCAGTCTCTCGGCTTCCGTCTGCTCCAACGTCTCACTCTACCTTCGTGTTCGCTTCGAGGAGCAGTAGTTCATCCTCAGTATGTTCAGCTTCAAAAAGATAAAGTTGTGAATCCTTATTTGTCCAAAAATAGTTGTCTTCGTTGTATGTTACCAAGTCTGCTACGATTAAAACAGACTCACGTTTGTTTCCGGAAGTAGGAACACACATTTGTTGATCAAAATAGGCTAAATATTGTACATATTACATATTGTTATGAAGGTGTCTGTTACTACATTATATATATGTACTTGCAGTGTGTATATTGTACGTATTACATATTGTTATGAAGGTGTCTGTTACATTATATATATACTTGCAGTGTGTATATTGTACGTATTACATATTGTTATGAAGGTGTCTGTTACTACATTATATATATACTTGCAGTGTATATATTGTACATATTACATATTGTTATGAGGTGTCTGTTACTACATTATATATATACTTGCAGTGTGTATATTGTACATATTACATATTGTTATGAAGGTGTCTGTTACTACATTATATACTGTAAATACTTGCAGTGTGTATATTGTACATATTGTTATGAAGGTGTCTGTTACTACATTATATATATACTTGCAGTGTGTATTGTACAGTACATATTACATATTGTTATGAAGGTGTCTGTTACTACATTATATATATACTTGCAGTGTGTATATTGTACATATTACATATTGTTATGAAGGTGTCTGTTACTACATTATATATATATACTTGCAGTGTGCATATTGTACATATTACATATTGTTATGAAGGTGTCTGTTACTACATTATATAGATACTTGCAGTGTGTATATTGTACATATTACATATTGTTATGAAAGTGTATGTTACTACATTATATATATACTTGCAGTGTGTATATTGTACATATTACATATTGTTATGAAAGTGTCTGTTACTACATTATATATATACTTGCAGTATGTATATTGTACATATTACATATTGTTATGAAGGTGTCTGTTACTACATTATATATCTACCTAAATGAAATGGTGTCTGTAACACGGCAGTAAAGCGGCTGATCAAACAAAACAGAAGTCATGGTCATGGACCCGCTAGCTGCGCAAATTAGCTCTCCAATCAGCTAAACCGACTCAATAACTCCACGGAGACGTTTTGGTGAATTTACTGAGGAATTTGTGAAAAGAATGCCATTGTAAGTTAATAAGTCTAACACACACACTCGTAAATGTTTTAGCATATTAGCTAATGCAAACGACGATAGGTCGATTACATAAATGTGGGGCGGCATAGCTCGGTTGGTAGAGTGGACGTGCCAGCAACTTGGGGGTTCCAGGTTCGATCCCCGCTTCTGCCATCCTAGTCACTGCCGTTGTGTCCTTGGGCATGATACTTTACCCACCTGCTCCCAGTGCCACCCACACTGGTTTAAATGTAACTTAGATATTGGCTTTCACTATGTAAAGCGCTTTGAGTCACTGGAGAAAAGCACTATATAAATATAATTCACACACACACACACACATTACAGTATGAAAACACTCCTACAGACATCACTGTCAGAATAATTGTATCTAAGTTATCACAAAACTTTGTGTTTCAATGAGTTCCCGGCGAGCAGTCAAAAGCTGTCTTTGATCTTACCAATCAAAAGGCTTGTAACACTCCACTGTGTAGGATGGGAAGCGACATGAAGGTGTCGGTTTCTTTGCTTTATTGTAATCCACAGGAAGATTTTGTCTTGACCCGAGATCTACAAAGCGGAGAGGGAGCAGGACCTGACTCCCCTCCAGGCACTTTTTCTTTGAACTGTTTTGTAACCAAAAGCGACGGCTGTTTATGACCCCCTTCCCTTTAGAAACAGCTGTTGCCATATAATCAGGGAAAGTCCAAATACAAGAGGAGGCGTACAATCTTTCGTCAGCGCGTGGTGGGACACTGTTCAAGGGTACACGGTCTACGCGTTTCTCCTCATTGAGCCAAATTTTATTCTGTCTCTGTTTGATTCCTTGCTTCTTTGTCTGTTTAATAGATGTCATCAGTGTTTGAACCTGACAATCACACATGGGACGGTTTAGTAAGTAAGAATTGTTTTAGTTACATTGTAAAAATTACAAACGTTGCTTGGAGTGACGAATGGAACGCTACGGACGATCAGAAGACGAAACGGCACTTGTACTTCCGGCTGAAAGCGCTAAATGGAAGAACACTGCAGTGAGCAAACTTGTCCAAAAGATGGCGCCACAGCACAAAGAGTAACACACCTCTACAGTGTCTTTGCTTAGTTGTTATTTTTAAACTGTTTGCACTAAGAAAAATCCATAACTTAGCTTCAGTCGGGAATCTACGCCAGATGAAAACGTAGAGTTATTGGTATCGGTATTGGTATCGGCCGATCTCACTCAGCAAATTAAACCCTGATGGGAACATCTTTAATTTGAGGTAGTGGCAACAAAGTAATGAAGGACTAATCGCACGATGAGGAGTATTTACAGCCAACTACCCGGCTGACCACTGACAGGTGGAGAAGTTGTTGGAGCTCATCCTTCCACAGCCGCCATGACAATTACGGAGCAAATGTCAGGGCGTTTAGCAGGAGGCGAAGACGATGAGCACAGCGCGGCCTTGGATGGAAATCAAGCTAACGAACCTCTCAGTTGGCGACGCCGCGCACAACAAGAAGTGTGCTCTCCCGCGGCGTCTTGAGTGAGTCACGTGACACCACAACGTGCCAGGACGGCACCTGCTAGGTCGTGCAAGTGTCAATCAGGAGCTGAGAGAAGGTTGTGAAGTCAGTCCTTTCATGGAGGTCATCTAGCCCAGGGGTCGGCAAACCAACATATGGAAAGGGACCAAAGTTGGACCAAAAATACAAAAAATAAAAATCTGTCGGGAGCCACAAAAAATTAATAGTCTTATGTAAGTGTTATAATGAAGACAACACATGATGTAAGTGTCTCTATTAGCCTACTATCACAATGACTTTAAAAGTCTTATATAAGTGTTATAATGATGGCAACACATGATGTAAGTGTCTATATTAGCTATATTAGCCGACTATCAAAATGACTTTAAAAGTCTTAAACAAGTGTTATAATAAAGGCAACACATGATGTAAGTGTCTATATTAGCCTACTATCAAAATTACTTTTAAAATCTTATATAAGTGTTATAATGAAGGCAACACGTGATGTAAGTGTCTTTATTAGCCTACTATCACAATGACTTTAAAAGTCTTATATAAGTGTCATAATGAAGGCAACACATGATGTAAGTGTCTATATTAGCTATATTAGCCTACAATCAAAATGACTTTAAAAGTCTTATATAAGTGTTATAATGAAGACAACACATGATGTAAGTGTCTATATTGACTATATTAGCCTACTATCAAAATGACTTTAAAAGTCTTATATAAGTGTTATAATGAAGACAACACATGATGTAAGTGTCTATATTGACTATATTAGCCTACTATCAAAATGACTTTAAAAGTCTTATATAAGTGTTATAATGAAGACAACACATGATGTAAGTGTCTATTAGTTATATTAGCCTACTATCAAAATTACTTTAAAAGTCTTAAAAAAGTGTTATAATAAGGACAACACATGATGTAAGTGTCTATATTGACTATATTAGCCTACTATCAAAATGAATTTAAAAGTCTTATATAAATGTTATGAAGGCAACACATGATGTGTCTATATTAGCCTACTATCAAAATGACTTTAAAAATCTTATATAAGTGTTATAATGAAGGCAACACGTGATGTAAGTGTCTATATTAGCCTACTATCAAAATGACTTTAAAAATCTTATATAAGTGTTATAATGAAGACAACACATGATGTAAGTGTCTATTAGTTATATTAGCCTACTATCAAAATTACTTTAAAAGTCTTAAAAAAGTGTTATAATGAAGACAACACATGATGTAAGTGTCTATATTGACTATATTAGCCTACTATCAAAAGGACTTTAAAAGTCTTATATAAATGTTATAATGAAGGCAACACATGATGTAAGTGTCTATATTAGCCTACTATCAAAATGACTTTAAAAATCTTATATAAGTGTTATAATGAAGGCAACACGTGATGTAAGTGTCTATATTAGCCTACTATCAAAATGACTTTAAAAATCTTATATAAGTGTTATAATGAAGACAACACATGATGTAAGTGTCTATTAGTTATATTAGCCTACTATCAAAATGACTTTAAAAGTCTTAAACAAGTGTTATAATAAAGGCAACACATGATGTAAGTGTCTATATTAGCCTACTATCAAAATGACTTTAAAAATCTTATATAAGTGTTATAATGAAGGCAACACGTGATGTAAGTGTCTATATTAGCCTACTATCAAAATGACTTTAAAAGTCTTAAACTAGTGTTATAATAAAGGCAACACATGATGTAAGTGTCTATATTAGCCTACTATCAAAATGACTTTAAAAATCTTATATAAGTGTTATAATGAAGGCAACACGTGATGTAAGTGTCTATATTAGCCAATTATCAAAATGACTTTAAAAATCTTATATAAGTGTTATAATGAAGGCAACACATGATGTAAGTGTCTATATTAGCCTACTATCACAATGATTTTAAAAGTCTCATATAAGTGTTATAATGAAGGCAACACATGGTGTAAGTGTCTATACTAGCTATTTTAGCCGACTATCAAAATGACTTTAAAAGTCTTATATAAGTGTTATAATGAAGGCAACACATGATGTAAGTGTATATATTGACTATATTAGCCTACTATCAAAATGACTTTAAAAGTCTTATATAAGTGTTATAATGAAGACAACACATGATGTAAGTGTCTATATTAGTTATATTAGCCTACTATCAAAATGAATTTAAAAGTCTTATTCTAGTGTTATAATGAAGACAACATCCGTTGGCGGTCCCGTCTTGTCCCCCTTGTAACGTATGTCTGCTCTTAGTGGGACTGTGCCAAAAATGTAATTTCAGTTCCTATGTGTCTTGTACATGTTAAAGAATGGACAATAATAAAGCATCTTGAATCTTGATCTTGAACTTCCACATGTTTCATCCGAATCAAACTGTTCCAACTTTAAACTGTTCAGCCTATTTGGGAATTGCAGGCTTTCCCTTGACAAATTCCAAAAATTCCCAGATTTCCCAGAATTCCAGGTTTTCCCGGAAATGTTTCCCATTCAGAATGAATTGGCCATTTTTCAAACTTCCACCATTCCCACATTTTTCAACTTATTCAAACCATTTCACCTTCAACACATTCCACCATCCTGGAAATTTAAACTTCCCCTTTTCCAAGTTAAAAAGAATTCCAGGATTTTCCAGAATTCCTGGTTTTCCAAAGCCCTATTTCCACCCTTTTTTCTGGCGACTACTTCTTCCACATTTTTCAACACAGTCCAACCGTTCCACCGTCAAAACATTCCTCTTAATCAGGACAAAAAAACAAAGTTATTCTTTTAACTGGAAAATTCCCGGTTTTCCCGAAATTCCTGGATTCCGTAATACCATTTCTCAAATCAAAATGTTACTAATTCAACATTTCTCGACCGATTAAAAAAATTCTAACAACCATTTCAACTCATTCAGACCACTCAAGTTTTTTCTTTTTACCATTTTCAAAAAAATTCCCGCTTTTCCTTAAATTGCCAAATTTTGGGGGAAATTCCCACTGAAATCAATGGGACTTTCTTCAAAGTTCCACAACTTCCACATTTTTCATCCGATTCAAACCGTTCCAACTTCAAACTGTTCAGCCTATTCGGGAATTGCGGGCTTTCCCTTAATAAATTGCAAAAATTCCCAGATTTTCCAGAATTAAATTTTTTCGATTCAAAATGAATTGGCCATTTTTCAAACTTCCACCATTCCCACATTTTTCAACTGATTAAAACCATTCCATCTTCAATGTATTCCACCACCCTGGATGTTCAAACTATCATTGTTCCAAGTTCTAAAAAATTCCAGGAATTCCCAAAATTCCCGTTTTTTCAATATACTTTTTTGACCCTTTTTTCTGGCAACTACTCCTTCCACATTTTTCAACCCACTTCAGCCCTTCCACCGTCAAAACATTCTTCTTAATCAGGACAAAAAACAAAGTTATTTTTTTAACTGGAAAAATTTTGGGTTTTCCTGAAATTCCTGGAATTCCGTAATACCATTTCTCAATTCAACATGTTACCACTTCAAACCATTCCAACTTCAAACTGTTCAGCCTATTCGGGAATCGCGGGCTTTCCCTTGACAAATTCCAAAAATTCCCAGATTTCCCATATTCCAGGTTTTCCGGGACATTTTTCCCATTCAAAATGAATTGACCATTTTACAAACTTCCACCATTTCCACATTTTTCAACCTTAATTAAGCAGGACAAAAAAACAAAGTTATTTCTTTAACTGGAAAAATTCCTGGTTTTCCCGAAGTGCCTGTAATTTTGTAATACAATTTCTCAAATCAAAATGTTACTAATTCAACATTTCTCGACCGATTAAAAAAATTCTAACACCAATCATTTCGAGTCATTCAGACCATTCAAGTTTTTTTTTTTTTTACCATTTTCAAAAAAAAATCCTGCTTTTCCCGAAATTCCCAAATTTTTTGTATGTTGATATTGAATCCCTTAATTTTACAGTTGATAACTGGTTTTGTTTACAGTAAATTACCATGGAAAAAACATATATTTTGAACCTGTTTACAAAAAACCCCAAAAACTATAGAATTTACGGTAAAATAGCGGCAGCTGTGATTACCAGGAATTCACGGTAAACAAAATATTTACGATGTATAAAACATTACATTATGTTAATGTTGAGTCCCTTAATTTTACTGTTGATAACTGGTTTTGTTTACAGTAAATTACTATGAAAAAAACTGATATATTTTGAACCTGTTTACAAAACCCCAAAAACGATAGAATTTACGGTATAATCCTGGCGGCTGTGGTTGCCAGGAATTCACCGTAAAACAAATTAGTGCCAATTTTGGTGTTGCCAATCAGCCTGTCCCCAGGTGCATGTCTTTGGAGCACCGGAGAGAACCCACACGGTCACGTGGAGAACATGCAAACTCCACACACAAAGACCCCTTGCTTGGGAATCGCACCTAAGACCTCCTCACTGTAAGGCACGAGCCCTAACCACTTTCTCCACCGCGTTGCCCTGTCACCGATAACCGCAAAATGCCTGTGTTTCCGTTACATGTGAGCGGTACATGAGGATTTCAACCTGAAAGTATTTGTACAACCTTTCACTGGACAACCTTCAAGTGAGCAAATACAAATGAGACTTAAATGCTGCGTATCTGTTAGATATCTGCTTGCAAGCAGCTTAAACACACTTGAACACATGGCATGGTTTATTTCCAGGCAGTTTGCAAAGAAGCTCATAGATTTAACCCCTCAATGTCTGAAACCCACTGCCTCAAAAATACAAGAAAACATGTTGTTAGCCAAAACTAGCTTTGACACAAAAAAGCCTAAATTTAAATGTACAATCTGCAAAATATTAAATTTAGACATAATACTGTACATTTTAGAGCATACTTGCCAACCTTGAGATCTCCGATTTCGGGAGGTGGGGGGTGGGGGCGTGGCTAAGAGGGGAGGAGTATATTGACAGCTAGAATTCACCAAGTCAAGTATTTCATACATATATATATATATATATATATATATATATATATATATATATATATATATATATATACACCGGTATATATATATATATATATATATATATATATAGATATATATATATATATATATATATACATCCTGAAAATATGCAAACAAAACTGTTTAGATAATTGATACTTCAAACTTGCATAAATAAATATTAAGGAATATAACATAACTTGGCTTCTGAGAGTTTCAAAATGTAATAAATAAAATGCTAAAGTTGTTGATAAACAAGCAATTATTTTAATAATTAAATATGGTCATTTTAAATGAATTATTATGATAATTTTAAATAAATTATTTCAAATATGTTTATTTTAATGTATAATTCTATGGCTGGATGTAATAAGGAGTCACGAAAAAATACAAAAAAAATACAATTAATTTTGATGTTTTTAGCAAAATATAGTAAAAAAAAATTTATTTATATATATTTTTTTTAATTAATAATTTTTTTTTTTTTTAGGTAAAATAAACATAATAATACAATTTATCTCTAGTCTGGATGATTTAGTTCTTGTCACCCCGTCATGAAAAAAGGCTGTCCTCACTCAGGTCCGCATGGAGCTGGAGGGGGCATGGCTTCCAGCTCCGGCTGAAAATCGGGAGATTTTCGGGAGAATATTTGTCCCGGGAGGTTTTCGGGAGAGGCGCTGAATTTCGGGAGTCTCCCGGAAAATTCGGGAGGGTTGGCAAGTATGTTTTAGAGTATTTGCATGCGTGTGACTTTACAGTATTTCTAAATAAATGCATTGTACATATTTTTTTTACATTTTCACAGTGTATCTACGATCATCAAAATTGATACATCAAAACGTTATAAATCAGACCAATAAAGGCTTCACATATTAGTTTCACATTTGAACATGAATTGCTGACACGAATTAACACTTTATACGATATTCAAATATGATGAGTTCCACTGAGTGAAAATTTGGTCGAAGGAAAACATGCAACTTTTCTCTGACTACAATTGAACACTCCCCTACCGAAAATCAGGAGCACTGTGACAAAAAGGGTGCAAGCTTTTGACCACAAACTTAAGTCACTGCTCTGTGACTTTCGTCTATCCTGGTCTGGGTCATTGCAGTCTTCCAAAGAGAAACTAGCGGTAGTAATTAGTGCATGTGTGTGTTCAAAGGTTTCATCTTATTGCTCCTATGTCCTCCTCTTGATGAAATAGCAACCTTGCACTTATTACAAGTAGCAATCGACTACGCACGTCGCATAATGACATCATTCCCGCCCACCGAGGAGAGAACCGTTTCAACAATTGCCAAGGGGATTCCAAGGGAACTGGGAACCGGTTCTGAACAAGAACCAGTTGTATATGCCGGTTTTAGGACTACGAGCTCAGTAACAAACCCTGACTAAATGGTAAATAAAAAGAGAATACAATAATTAGAAAATCCTTTTCAACTTATATTCAATTGAATAGACTGCAAAGACAAGATATTTAACGTTCGAAGTGGAAAACTTTGTTATTTTTTGCAAATGTTAGCTCATTTGGAATTTGATGCCTGCAGCATGTTTCAAAAAAGCTGGCGCAAGTGGCAAAAAAGACTGAGAAAGTTGAGGAATGCTCATCCGACGCTTGTTTGGAACATCCCACAGGTGGACAGGCTAATTGGGAACAGGTGGGTGCCATGCTTGGGTATAAAAGCAGCTTCCATGAAATGCTCAATCATTCACAAACAAGGCCGGGGGCGAGGGTCACCACTTTGTCAACAAATGCGCGAGCAAATTGTTTAAGAACAACATTTCTCAACCAGCTATTGCAAGGAATTTAAGGGATTTCACCATCTACGCTCTGTAATATCATCAAAAGGTTCAGAGAATCTGGAGAAATCACTGCACGTAAGCCATGATATTACACACCTTGGATCCCTCAGGCGGTACTGCATCAAAAAGCGACATCGGTGTGTAAAGGATATCACCACATGGGCTCAGGAACACTTCAGAAAACCACTGTCAGTAACTACAGTTGGTCGCTACATCTGTAAGTGCAAGTTAAAACGCTACTATGCAAAGCCAAAGCAATTTATCAACAACACCCAGAAACGCAGTCGGCTTCGCTGGGCCCGAGCTCATCTAAGATGGACTCATGCAAAGTGGAAAAGTGTTCCGTGGTCTGACGAGTCCACATTTCAAATTGTTTTTGGAAACTGTGGACGTCGTGTCCTCCGGACCAAAGAGGAAAATAACCATCCGGACTGTTCTAGGCGCATGTGTGATGGTATGGGGGTGTATTAGTGCCCAAGACATGGGTAACTTACACATCTGTGAAGGCGCCATTAATGCTGAAAGGTACATACAGGTTTTGGAGCAACATATGTTGCCATCGAAGCATTATTATCATGGACGCCACTGCTTATTTCAGCAAGACAATGCCAAGCCACGTGTTACAACAGCGTGACTTCGTAGTAAAAGAGTGCGGGTACTAGACTGGCCTGCCTGTAGTCCAGACCTGTCTCCCGTTGGTGCAATATGAAGGCTAGAATATGAGAAGGGAGACTGTGGAACAACTTAAACTGTACATCAAGCAAGAATGGGACAGAATTCCACTTCAAAAATGTGTCTCCTCATTTCCAAAAACCTTTACTGAGTGTTGTGAAAAGGAAAGGCCATGTAACACAGTGGTAAAAATGCCTTTTCTGCAATGTGTTGCTGCCAGAAAATAAGTTTCTTAGTGTGAAAATGAAATATCTTGTCTTTGCAGTCTATTCAATTGAATATAAGTTGAAAAGGATTTGTCGTATTCTCTTTTTATTTACCATTTACACAACGTGACAACTTCACTAGTTTTGGGTTTTGTCGTGAATAACATGCACTGGTTAATAGAAACCTTCCGTAGGTTACACTGGGATGTGTTCGGAGGACTCACCAGAAGAAGGATCTTGTCTTGGAGACACTCTTGTCGGCTCTGAAATGACAATCGGCTTTGATTAGTCGTGAACTGAAAGCAGCTTAACGTTTACTCGCAGCGATACGTTGTGAAAGTGAAGTTCCGGAGAGTTCCAAGGCGTCTCTACAATGCAGAGCACAGCTGAACCCCCCGAGAGATCCGCACGAACGTGATCCGCATCGCCTTTTCTCTTTTCTCCTCGCACTTTCCTTATCAGCGCTGACGCCCGCCAGCCTCCGATTAAATAAATATCCACGCTGGAGCCCACTCAAGGATGGGAAAGGACGACTGCCCGTCAGGAAGTGACTGGAACTAAAGAGCGACTTTTGGACACAGGTGGACTTTGAGAGAGAAAATGATGGGAATGAGGGTTGTGTGGTCCAATCCAGGGTTGTCTCGATACCAAAATTTTGGTACCGGTACCTAAATGTATTTCGGTATTTTTCTACATAAAGGGTACCACAAAAAATGTCATTATTGTTTTTATTTTAACCAAAAATTAAACTTAATTGTCATTTAGTCCTTAAATAAAATAGTGAACATACTAGACAACTTGTCTTTTAGTAGTAAGTAAACAAACAAAGACTCCTAATTAGTCTATGCAGTAACATATTGTGTCATTTATACACCTATTATTTTGTACACATTATGAAGGACAAACTATAAAAAATATTATTAATCTACTTGTTCATTTACTGTTAATATCTGCTTATTTTCTGTTTCAACATGTTCTATCTACACTTCTGTTAAAATGCACTTATTCTTCTCTTGTTTGATACTTTACATTAGTTTTGGATGATACCACACATTTGGGTATGGATCCGATACCAAGTAGTTACAGGATCATACATTGGTCATATTCAAAGTCCTCATGTGTCCAGGGACGTATTTACTGACTTTATAAACATAATATCACTTTTTTAAAAAGGAAAACAAATTTTGTGACGTTAAAAAATATTGATGTAATCATAGTAGTATCGACTAGGTACACTATTGTACTTGGTATCATTACAGTGGATGTCACCCATGGCATTTGTTTACATTGTGATGCCGCTGAGCTATTGTATCCTCCTACAGTGTAGAGTGAAGCATGTTTAGCTATTCCTCGTCCTCCAGTGATAATGCTACGTGTAAGAAACGTACTTTATTTGTCGCCATGGAGGCCAGGATTAGTGATTCAGAAGTCGCTAAAACACTGTCGACTGCAGATGGATGTTAGCCGCTAAAATGTAATAATCACGTATTCTTCTCTTCTTTGATACTTTACATTAGTTTTGGATGATACCACACATTTAGGTATGGATCCGATACCAAGTAGTTACAGGATCATACATTGGTCATATTCAATGTCCTCATGTGTCCAGAGACGTATTTCCTGACTTTATAAACATAATATCACTTTTTAAAAAAGTAAAAGAGATTTTGTGGCGATAAAAAAATATCGATGTAATCATAGTAGTATCAACTAGGTACACTATTGTACTTGGTATCATTACAGTGGATGTCACCCATGGCATTTGTTTACATTGTGACGCCGGTGAGCTATTGTATCCTCCTACAGTGTGGAGTGAAGCATGTTTACCTATTCCTCGTCCTCCAGTGATAACGCTACTTGTAAGAAACTTACATTATTTGTCGCCATAGAGGCCAGGATTAGTGATTCAGAAGTCGCTAAAACACTGCCGACTGCGGATGGATGTTAGCTGCTAAAATGTAATAATCACTCATTCTTCTCTTCTTTGATACTTTACATTAGTTTTGGATGATACCACACATTTGGGTATGGATCCGATACCAAGTAGTTACAGGATCATACATTGGTCATATTCAAAGTCCTCATGTGTCCA
Organism: Nerophis lumbriciformis; assembly: GCF_033978685.3. Lineage (NCBI taxonomy): Eukaryota > Metazoa > Chordata > Actinopteri > Syngnathiformes > Syngnathidae > Nerophis > Nerophis lumbriciformis. The sequence continues at coordinate 33,766,736 of NC_084550.2, read as the reverse complement.
GGGACGTATTTCCTGACTTTATAGACATAATATGAATTTTAAAAAAAGGATAAAAGATTTTGTGACAGTAAAAAATATCAATGTAATCATAGTAGTATCGACTAGGTACACTATTGTACTTGGTATCATTACAGTGGATGTCACCCATGGCATTTGTTTACATTGTGACGTCGGTGAGCTATTGTATCCTCCTACAGTGTGGAGTGAAGCATGTTTAGCTATTCCTCGTCCTCCAGTGATAACGCTACTTGTAAGAAACTTACTTTATTTGTCGCCATGGAGACCAGGATTAGTGATTCAGAAGTCGCTAAAACACTGCAGACTGCGGATGGATGTTAGCTGCTAAAATGTAATAATCACTCATTCTTCTCTTCTTTGATACTTTACATTAGTTTTGGATGATACCACACATGTAGGTATCGATCCGATACCAAGTAGTTACAGGATCATACATTGGTCATATTCAAAGTCCTCATGTGTCCAGGGACTTATTTCCTTACTTTATAGACATAATATGAATTTTAAAAAAAGGGAAAAAGATTTTGTGACCTTAAAAAATATTGATGTAATCATAGTAGTATTGAGTAGATACACTATTGTACTTGGTATCATTACAGTGGATGTCACCCATGGCATTTGTTTACATTGTGACGCCGGTGAGCTATTGTATCCTCCTACGGTGTGTAGTGAAGCATGTTTAGCTATTCCTCGTCCTCCTGTGATAATGCTACTTGTAAGAAACTTACTTTATTTGTTGCCATGGTGACCAAGATTAGTGTTTTAGAAGTAGCTAAAACACGTGTTATAACTTCACCTTTATCTTTACCTTTTACACCAAAATGCGTCCGTTCTCTCTTTTCTGTCTACACACTGTGTCTGCTTGTAAGTACTCTGTGTGTGTGCGCTGCCCAACATGCTCCTCTGCTCGTATTTTTCAAACAGAAAATAGTACTGTTTTTGATTTATTAGTACCACGGTACTCTACCAGTACCGGTATACCGTACAACGTGAGGCAAACACGACGTTGGTAAAATGGGATATTTACGGTTAGAGAAATGTCTACTTTGGTTAAAAAAAAAAGGTATATTCTTTGGTCTGTAGCACTTAGTAATAATAACCTTGATGTATTCTACAACAACGCAGCATCAGTTCAGCATCTTCCTGTTGTTTCATGTGAACAACACACATTTATTACACTACATTTATTATCTTTTAGTCTCTGTGCTCGTCTTAGTGTGTTTGCACCTTCTCTTTGCCACCCTCACCTCACTCTTCCACACCCTGGCAGCTCTCGTCAGGAGCTGCAGTCCCAGGGAAGGAGCTCCAATGATGCAAAGGAGTGAAAGCCAAGCAAATCAAAGGCGATTGTTTTTTTTATTCATGTTTTCATCACCTTTCGACACACCCGTAAGGTGGTGTTTACGCCAGCAGTGACATTATTTTGTGCGGCTGCTGGTGTTGCCAGTAGAAACACATGACTGCCGACCAATCAGCCGCCATACGGGCGACACACACCCACCCTGTTTTGGTGCGGACAACACCGGGCGTTACACACCTACGCTTAAGATGAGAGAAAAGATATCTTGACAAATAGGAGATAAATGGTAAAAGGGTTATAATATACTTGTATAGCGCTTTTCTATTATACAGCATTATTCACATGTGAATAATATAATTACAGTCTATTATACAGCATTATTCACATGTGAATAATATAAATACAGTCTATTATACAGCATTATTCACATGTGAATAACATAAATACAGTCTATTTTGCAGCATTATTCACATGTGAGTAAAAGAAATACAGTCTGTTATACAACATTATTCACATGTGAATAATATAAATACAGTCTATTATACAGCATTATTCACATGTGAATAATATAAATACAGTCTATTATACAGAATTATTCACATGTGAATAATATAAATACGGTCTGTTATACAGCATTATTCACATGTGAATAATATAAATACAGTCTATTATACAGCATTATTCACATGTGAATAATATAAATACAGTCTATTATACAGAATTATTCACATGTGAATAATATAAATAGTCTATTATACAGCATTACTCACATGTGAATAATATAAATACAGTCAATTATACAGAATTATTCACATGTAAATAATATAAATACAGTCTATTATACAGCATTATTCACGTGTGAATAATATAAATACAGTCTATTATACATCATTATTCACATGTGAATAATGTAAATAAAGTCTATTATACAGCATTATTCACATGGGAATAATGTAAATACAGTCTATTTCACAGCATTATTCACATGTGAATAATATAAATACAGTCTAATATACAGCATTATTCACATATGAATAATATAAATACAGTCTATTATACAGCAGTATTCACATGTGAGTAATATAAATACAGTCTATTATACAGCATTATTCCCATGTGAATACTATAAATAGTCTATTATACAGCATTATTCACATGTGAATAATATAAATACAGTCTATTATACAGCATTATTCACATGTGAATAATATAAATACAGTCTATTATACAGCAGTATTCACATGTGAATAATATAGATACAGTCTATTATACAGCAGTATTCACATGTGAGTAATATAGATAGTCTATTATACAGCATTATTCACATGTGATTAATATAAATACAGTCTATTATACAGCATTATTCACATGTAAATAATATAAAAACAGTCTATTATACCGCATTATTCTCATGTGAATAATGTAAATACAGTCTATTATACAGCAGTGTTCACATGTGAATAATATAAATACAGTCTATTATACAGCATTATTCACATGTGATTAATATAAATACAGTCTATTATACAGCATTATTCACGTGTGAATAATATAAATACAGTCTATTATACAGCATTATTCACATGTGAATAATGTAAATACAGTCTATTATACAGCATTATTTACATGTGAATAATATAAATACAGTCTATTATACAGCATTATTCACATGTGAATAATATAAATACAGTCTATTATACAGCATTATTCACATGTGAATAATATAAATACAGTCTATTATACAGCATTATTCACATGTGAATAATGTACATACAGTCTATTATACAGCATTATTCACATGTGAATAATATAAATACAGTATTTTATACAGCATTATTCACATGTGAATAATATAAATACAGTCTATTCTACATGTAAGTACAGTCAAAAAGGAACATATGCATTATACAGTCTGATGGCTTAGAGATTATTATATTAGTGAAGAAGAGGAGGCAGCACGGTCGCCCATAGGTTGGCTCGGAAGCAAAATGTAACATTTCTACACCTCGTAAAACGTCAGCCTGTAGTCAATAAGTTCCTTCTTCTCCTCTGTCGACTTGTTGTGGGGCAGACTGGCTCGTAAATGCACATGCGTCCTCCGCTGTAGCCATTTCTCATGCAAAGTAGCGTACACTTCTAACTTATATCAGTCAGTAGACTCGCCATGGAAGCGCTAAAAACTACAAACCCCAAAAGCAGTGAAGTTGTCACGTTGTGTAAATGGTAAATAAAAAGAGAATACAACAAATCCTTTTCAACTTATATTCAATTGAATAGACTGCAAAGACAAGATATTTCATGTTCACATTGAGATTTACTTTGCAAATAATCATTAAATTAGAATTTTATGGCAGCAACACATTGCAAAAAAGTTGTCACAGGGGCATTTTTACCACTGTGTTACATGGCCTTTCCTTTTAACAATACTCAGTAAAGGTTTTGGAACTGAGGAGACTCATTTTTGAAGTGGAATTATTTCCCATTTGATGTACAGCTTAAGTTGTTCAACAGTCCCAGGCCAGGCCAGTCTAGTACCCGCACTCTTTTACTACGAAGCCACGCTGTTGTAACACGTGGCTTGGCATTGTCTTGCTGAAATAAGCAGGGGCGTCCATGATAACAATGCTTAGATGGCAACATATGTTGCTCCAAAACCTGTATGTACCTTTCAGCATTAATGGCACTTTCACAGATGTGTAAGTTGCCCATACTTTGCGCCTACAACAGTCCGGATGGTTCTTTTTCTCTTTGGTCCGGAGGACACGACGTCCACAGTTTCCAAAAACAATTTGAAATGTGGACTCGTCAGACCACAGAACACTTTTCCACTTTGCATCAGTCCATCTTAGATGAGCTCGGGCCCAGCGAAGCCGGCGGCGATTCTGGGTGTTGTTGATAAATGGCTTTCGCTTTGCACAGCGAGTGTGTTTTTGCCAGCCAACTTAAGCGCGTGGCCAATAAAAGTGGTGGCAGAAGTCAACAAAGAATAAGTGTGTCATTCGTTTTTATTTATTTGCACAACTTTTTATCCAAATGTATATTTATTTAACACTACGAAGCTGTAAGTCCATGTTTCCTGCCCGAGCAAACCTGTTTTTATTTATATTTTGGTTATATGAACAGCTCTATTATTTTTAATTGTACACTATTTGTATTATATTTTTAATAAATGTTCAAATAATGCTGTACCCCTGTTTATGTTTCTGATGTTAATTGCATATATTATATACATACTTGCAATGTGTATAATGTACATATTACATATTGTTATGAAGGTGTCTGTTACTACATTATATATATATATACTTGCAGTGTGTATATTGTACATATTGTTATGAAGGTGTCTGTTACTACATTATATATATACTTGCAGTGTGTATATTGTACATATTACATATTGTTATGAAGGTGTCTGTTACTATATTATATATATATATATATATATATATATATATATATATATATACATATGTACTTGCAATGTGTATAATGTACATATTACATATTGTTATGAAGGTGTCTGTTACTACATTATATATATATATACTTGCAGTGTGTATATTGTACATATTACATATTGTTATGAAGGTGTCTGTTACTACATTATATATATACTTGCAGTGTGTATATTGTACATATTACATATTGTTATGAAGGTGTCTTTTACTACAATATATATATACACTTGCAGTGTGTATATTGTACAGATTACATATAGTTATGAAGGTGTCTGTTACTACATTATATATATACTTGCAGTGTGTATATTGTGCATATTACTCATTTTTATGAAGGTGTATGTTACTAAATTATATATATACTTGCAGTGTGTATATTGTACATAATACATATTGTTATGAAGGTGTCTGTTACTACATTATATATTTACTTGCAGTGTGTATATTGTACATATTATATATTGTTATGAAGGTGTCTGTTACTACATTATATATATACTTGCAGTGTGTATATTGTACATATTACATATTGTTATGAAGGTGTCTGTTACTACATTATATATATACTTGCAGTGTGTATATTGTACATATTACATATTGTTATGAAGGTGTCTGTTACTACATTATATATATACTTGCAGTGTGTATATTGTACATAATACATATTGTTATGAAGGTGTATGTTACTACATTATATATATATACTTGCAGTGTGTATATTGTACATATTACATATTGTTATGAAGGTGTATGTTACTACATTATATATATACTTGCAGTGTGTATATTGTACATATTACTTATTGTTATGAAGGTGTATGTTACTACATTATATATATACTTGCAGTGTGTATATTGTACATATTACATTGTTATGAAGGTGTATGTTACTACATTATATATATACTTGGAGTGTGTATAATGTACATATTACATATTGTTATGAAGGTGTATGTTACTACATTATATATATATTTGCAGTTTGTATATTGTACATATTACATATTGTTAAGAAGGTGTCTGTTACTACTATATATATATATATATATATATATATATATATATATATATATATATATATATATATATATATATACTTGCAGTGTGTATATTGTATGTATTACATATTGTTATGAAGGTGTCTGTTACTACATTATATATATACTTGCTGTGTGTATATTGTACATATTACATATTGTTATGAAGGTGTCTGTTACTACATTATATATATATATATATATATATATATATATATATATATATTTATACATATATATATACTACATTATATATATACTTGCTGTGTGTATATTGTACATATTACATATTGTTATGAAAGTGTCTGTTACTACATCACATATATACTTGCAGTGTGTATATTGTACATATTACATATTGTTATGAAGGTGTCTGTTACTACATTATATATATACCTGCAGTGTGTATAATGTACATATTACATATTGTTATGAAGGTGTCTGTTACTACATTAGATATATACTTGCAGTGTGTATATTGTACATATTACATATTGTTATGAAGGGGTCTGTTACTACATTATATATATATATATATATATATATATATATATACATATATATATACTTGCAGTGTGTATATTGTACCCATTGCATATTGTTATGAAGGTGTCTGTTACTACATTATATATACAAACGTACACTTGCAGTGTGTATATTGTACATATTACATATTGTTATGAAGGTGTCTGTTACTACATTATATATATATACTTGCAGTGTGTATAATGTACATATTACATATTGTTATGAAGGTGTCTGTTGCTTCATTATGTATATATATATATATATAAGAGATGAAATAGTCTTGTGATTTTTTTCCCACACATACATACATATATATATATATATATATATATATATATATATATATATATATATATATATATATATATATATATATATACTTGCAGTGTGTATATTGTACATATTACATAATGTTATGACGGTGTCTGTTACTTCATTATATATATATATATATATATATATATATATATATATATATATATATATATATATATACTTGTCTGTATATATATATATATATATATATATATATATATATACTTGCAGTGTGTATATTGTACATATTACATATTGTTATTAAGGTGTATGTTATTACATTATACATATACTTGCAGTGTGTATATTGTACATATTACATATTGTTATGAAGGTGTCTGTTACTACATTATATATACAAACGTGCACTTGCAGTGTGTATATTGTACATATTACATATTGTTATGAAGGTGTCTGTTACTACATTATATATACAAACGTACACTTGCAGTGTGCATATTGTACATATTACATATTGTTATGAAGGTGTCTGTTACTACATTATATATATATATATATATATATATATATATACTTGCAATGTGTATATTGTACATATTACATATTGTTATGAAGGTGTCTGTTACTTCATTATATATATATATATATATATATATATATACTTGCAGTGTGTATATTGTACATATTACATTTTGTTATGAAGGTGTCTGTTACTTCATTATATATATATATATATATATATATATATATATATATATATTTGCAGTGTGTGTATTGTACATATTACATAATGTTATGACGGTGTCTGTTACTTCATTATATATATACTTGCTGTGTGTATATTGTACATATTACATATTGTTATGAAATGGTAAATGGTAAATGGGTCGTACTTGTATAGCGCTTTTCTACCTTTTTAAGGAACTCAAAGCGCTTTGACACTATTTTCCACATTCACCCATTCACACACACACACACACACACACATTCACACACTGATGGCGGGAGCTGCCATGCACGGCGCTAACCAGTCCCATCAGGAGCAAGGGTGAAGTGTCTTGCTCAAGGACACAACGGACGTGACTAGGATGGTAGAAGGTGGGGATTGAACCAGTAACCCTCAGATTGCTGGCACGGCCACTCTCCCAACTTCGCCACGCCGTCCCATGAAGGTGTCTGTTACTACATTATATATATATATATATATATATATATATATATATATATATATATATATATATATATATATATATATATATATATATATATATTTATATATGTCTTAATAAGGTTATCCAAAAAATAGTGCTCGATACCGTAGTAGAGCGCAAAATAGAACTCGTTGGGAGTTTCCTCCTCTCCCAGCTCGCTAGCGTCAATCTGAACCTTGGTATTTACCGTGATGACGGACTGGCAGTGTGTCGCGCCTCGCCAAGGAGCAGCGAGAATACCAAGAAGGGCATATGCCAAATTTTCAAAGAGAACGGCCTACGGATCACGATTGAAGCCAACAAGCAAACCGTCAACTTCCTTGACGTCACTTTCAACCTGAGAAATAACAGCTACCAACCATTCACGAAACCCAACACAACACTCCAATACGTGCACCATGACAGCAACCACCCACCCACCACCACGAAAAGAATACCTACCGGAATTAATAAAAGGCTATCGATGCTGTCATCTAGCAAAGCTGAATTTGACCAAACAACCCCCCCCCCGTACCAAAAAGCCCTTGATGAAAGCGGATACAATTTCACCCTCACCTATGAACCCACGCCAGGAAACCAGCCAAAAAAGAACAGAAAACGAAACGACATCATCTGGTACAACCCCCCATACAGCAAAAACGTCTCAATTAACATTGGACACAAATTCCTCAATCTGATTGACAAACACTTTCCCAAAGACAACACCCTAAGAAAAGTATTCAACAAGAACAACATTAAATTGAGCTACAGCTGTATGAACAATATACGACAAATTATCTCAAACCACAACAAAACAATTGCAAATGAGCCGTCGGCCCCCGGACAGAGCGACTCCAATACCAACAAAGGCTGTAACTGTCGAAAGACACCTGATTGCCCTCTCAACGGGGGGTGCTTACAAACATCAGTTGTCTACCAATCTAAGGTAACACGTAAGGACATTAACACATCCGACACATATGTAGGATTAACCGAGGGAGAATTCAAAACCAGATGGAACAATCACAAGGCTTCTTTCAGGAACCAAAACCTGCGGAATACCACAGAACTCAGCAAACACATTTGGGACCTCAAAGACAATAATGTTGAATATTCAATAACATGGCAAATTCTTGCATCCAGCACACCTTACAATAGTGGTAATAAAAGATGCAACCTATGCTTGAAAGAGAAACTGTTTATTATGTACCGTCCAGACCTGTCATCCCTCAACAAGCGCAGCGAAATTGTAACAGCATGCCGCCACAGACGGAAACACCTCCTAGGTAACACATGAGCCAATCACCACGCCCCTACGCCAGCCTGTACCCACCCACTCTGTGCTCTATATAAACCATGGTATGTGAATGCTCCCATTAAAATCTCCTGATGATTGAGGGAACCCCCCCTCATGAAACAGGCCTGTAGAGATGAAATAGTCTTGTGATTTTTTTCCCCACACATACATATATATTTATATATATATATAGAGATATATATATTTATATATATATATATATATATATATATATATATATATATATATATATATATATATATATATATATATATATATTTATATATGTATATATATTTGCAGTGTGTATATTGTACATATTACATAATGTTATGACGGTGTCTGTTACTTCATTATATATATATCTATATATATATATATATATATATATATATATATATATATATATATATATATATATATATATATATATATATATATATATCTATCTATCTATCTATCTATCTATCTATCTATCTATCTATCTATCTATCTATCTATCTATCTATCTATCTATATATATATATATATATATATATATATATATATATATATATATATATATATATATATATATATATTGGGACGGCGTGGCGCAGTGGAAGAATGGCCGTGCGCGACCCGAGGGTCCCTGGTTCAATCCCCACCTAGTACCAACCTCGTCATGTCCGTTGTGTCCTGAGCAAGACACTTCACCCTTGCTCCTGATGGGTGCTGGTTAGCGCCTTGCATGGCAGCTCCCTCCATCAGTGTGTGAATGTGTGTGTGAATGGGTAAATGTGGAAGTAGTGTCAAAGCGCTTTGAGTACCTTGAAGGTAGAAAAGCGCTATACAAGTACAACCCATTTATCATTTTATTTATATTTGCAGTGTGCTTATTGTACATATTACATATTGTTATGAAGGTGTATGTTACTACATTATATATATACTTGCAGAGTGTATATTGTATGTATTACATATTCTTATGAAGGTGTCTGTTACTACATCATACATGTATATATACTTGCAATGCGTGTATTGTACATCTGAACATCTGAACTTATTTGAAGGCAATGTTCTGTGACGGTTCTTTCCAGTTTGAAAGGATGACAACATGAAGTAAAGATGAACACAATTAAAAGCGGTAAACAAAGGAAGGAATGAAGGAATAAAGGAGCAAAAGTGAAAGAACTTGTCAGCCAGCTTCAAGTTGTGTGAATGTTCCAAAACATTCACACATGCTTTTTAAACTTCTTCTTCTTCTCCAGATTTTGTCGCGCTCTACCTTCCACATTTTTTTACCCGATTCTAACCCTTCCAACTTCAAACTGTTCAGTCTATTCGGGAATCGCCGGCTTTCCCTTGAAAAATTCCCCAAATTCCCAGATTTCCCAGAATTCCAGGTTTTCCGGGACATTTTCCCCATTCAAAATGGATTTTCAAACTTCCACCATTTCCACATTTTTCAACCTATTCAAACCATTACAACATCAACACATTCCACCATCCTGGAAATTCAAATTACCTTTTATCCAAGTTCAAAAAAATTCGAGGATTTTCCAGAATTCCTGGTTTTCGAAAGCCCTATTTCCACCCTTTTTTCTGGCGACTACTCCTTCCACATTTTTCAACCCACTTCAACGTTCCACCGTCAAAACATTCCTCTTAATCAGGACAAATAAAAAACAAAGTTGTTTTTTTTTAACTGGAAACATTTCCGGTTTTCCTGAAATTCCAGGAATTTCGTAATACCATTTTTCAATTCAACATGTTACTACTTCAACATTTCCCGACCGATTTGAACATTTCCAACACCAACTCATTCAGACCATTCAAGTTGTTTTTTTTACCATTTCCCCCCAAAATTCCCGCTTTTCCCGAAATTCCCAAATTTGGGGGAAATTCTTTTTGAAATCAATGGGAAATTCTTCAAAGTTAAATTAAGTTAAAGTTAAAGTACCAATGATTGTCACACACACACTAGGTGTGGTGAAATTTGTCCTCTGCATTTGACCCATCCCCTTTTTCACCCCCTGGGAGGTAAGGGGAGCAGTGGGCAGCAGCGGTGCCGCGCCAGGGAATCATTTTTGGTGATTTAACCCCCAATTCCAACCCTTGATGCTGAGTGCCAAGCAGGAGGTAATGGCTCCCATTTTTATAGTCTTTGGTATGACTCGGCCGGGGTTTGAACTCACAACCTACCCATCTCAGGGCGGAGACTCTAACCACTAGGCCACTGAGTAGGTCGCCCAGTGTGTGAGCTTGTAGTGCAGGTAGTACCAGGGACTCAGGTCCATGGCACATTTCCCTCAGGGTTCTTCTTGGTGAGTCCATCACTGCTTGAGTGTTGGTGAAAGTCAAGTGTGTCAACACTTCTGGAATTGTGAGGACCTTTGCTACACAACTCCCACATTTTTCATCTGATTCAAACTGTTCCAACTTCAAAATATTTACCTTGTTCGGGAATTGTGTGCTCTACTTCAACAAATTATTTATTTATTTTTCTCCAGGATTTCAGTTCAACTTCAGCATATATAAGCCACGCCCACTACATTTTAGAAGAAAAAAAACATTTCCATATATAAGTCGCACCGGACTATAAGTCGCACCCTCCACGTTTTAGAAAAAAAAAGACATATTTTCATATATAAGCCACACCAGACTATAAGCCGCACCCACTGCATTTTAGGAGAAAAATAATATATTGCCATATATAAGCTGCACCGAACTATAAGTCACACCCACTACGTTTTAGACGACAATAATATATTTCCATAAATGAGCCGCAAACACTACATTTTAGAAGAAAATAATGTATTTCCATATATAAGCCGCACCGGACTATAAGCCGCACCCACTGCATTTTAGGAGAAAAATAATATATTGCCATGTATAAGCTGCACCGAACTATAAGTCACACCCACTACGTTTTAGACGACAATAATATATTTCCATAAATGAGCCGCAAACACTACATTTTAGAAGAAAATAACATATTTCCAAATATAAGCCGCACCCACTCCATTTTAGAAGAAAATAATATATTTGCATATATAAGTCTTACTGGACTATAAGTCGCACCCACTGCATTTTAGAAGAAAATAACATATTTTCATATACAAGCCGCACCCACTGCATTTTAGAAGAAAATAATATGTTGCCATATATAAGCCGCATCCACTAAATTCTAGAAGAAAATAACATTTCCACATATAAGCCGCACCAACATGTAAGCCACACCCACTGCATTTTAGAAGAAAATCACGTATTTCTATATATAAGCCGCACCGGACTATAAGCCGCGCCCACTGCATTTTAGGAGAAAAATAATATATTGCCATATATAAGTCGCACCAAACTATAAGTCACACCCACTACGTTTTAGACGACAATAATATATTTCCATAAATGAGCCGCAAACACTACATTTTAGAAGAAAATAACATATTTCCAAATATAAGCCGCACCCACTACATTTTATAAGAAAATAATATATTTGCATATATAAGTCTTACTGGACTATAAGTCGCACCCACTGCATTTTAGAAGAAAATAACATATTTTCATATACAAGCCGCACCCACTGCATTTTAGAAGAAAATAATATGTTGCCATATATAAGCCGCACCCACTAAATTCTAGAAGAAAATAACATTTCCACATATAAGCCGCACCAACATGTAAGCCGCACCCACTACATTTGAGAAGAAAAAAAACATGTCCATATATAAGTCGCACCGGACTATAAGAGCACCCTCCACGCTTTAGAAAAAAATGACATATTTTCATATATAAGCCACACCCACTGCATTTTAGAAGAAAATCACGTATTTCTATATATAAGCCGCACCGGACTATAAGCCGCACCCACTGCATTTTAGGAGAAAAATAATATATTGCCATTTTTAAGTCGCACCAAACTATAAGTCACACCCACTACGTTTTAGACGACAATAATATATTTCCATAAATGAGCCGCAAACACTACATTTTAGAAGAAAATAACATATTTCCAAATATAAGCCGCACCCACTACATTTTAGAAGAAAATAATATATTTGCATATATAAGCTGCACCGAACTATAAGTCACACCCACTACGTTTTAGACGACAATAATATATTTCCATAAATGAGCCGCAAACACTACATTTTAGAAGAAAATAACATATTTCCAAATATAAGCCGCACCGACTACATTGTAGAAGAAAATAATAAATTTGCATATATAAGTCTTACTGGACTATAAGTCGCACCCACTGCATTTTAGAAGAAAATAACATATTTTCATATACAAGCCGCACCCACTGCATTTTAGAAGAAAATAACATGTTGCCACATATAAGCCGCACCCACTAAATTCTAGAAGAAAATAACATTTCCACATATAAGCCGCACCAACATGTAAGCCGCACCCACTACATTTGAGAAGAAAAAAACATGTCCATATATAAGTCGCACCGGACTATAAGACGCACCCTCCACGCTTTAGAAAAAAATGACATATTTTCATATATAAGCCACACCCAATGCATTCTAGAAGAAAATCACGTATTTCTATATATAAGCCGCACCGGACTATAAGCCGCACCCACTGCATTTTAGGAGAAAAATAATATATTGCCATATATAAGTCGCACCAAACTATAAGTCACACCCACTACGTTTTAGACGACAATAATATATTTCCATAAATGAGCCGCAAACACTACATTTTAGAAGAAAATAACATATTTCCAAATATAAGCCGCACCCACTACATTTTAGAAGAAAATAATATATTTGCATATATAAGCTGCACCGAACTATAAGTCACACCCACTACGTTTTAGACGACAATAATATATTTCCATAAATGAGCCGCAAACACTACATTTTAGAAGAAAATAACATATTTCCAAATATAAGCCGCACCCACTACATTTTAGAAGAAAATCATATTTTTGTATATATAAGTCTCACTGGACTATAAGTCGCACCCACTGCATTTTAGAAGAAAATAGCATATTTTCATATATAAACCGCACCCACTGCATTTTAGAAGAAAATAATATGTTGCCATATATAAGCCGCACCCACCAAATTCCAGAAGAAAATCAAATTTCCATATATAAGCCGCACCAACATGTAAGCCGCACCCACTACATTTTCTAAGAAAACAACATTTACATATATAAGCCGCACCGGACTATAAGTCACACCCACCACTTTTTAGGGAAAAAATAACATATTTTCATATATAAGCCGCACCCACTACATTTTAGAAGAAAATAATATATTTGCATATATAAGTCTCACTGGACTATAAGTCGCACCCACTGCATTTTAGAAGGAAATAATATGTTGCCATATATAAGCCGCACCCACTAAATTCCAGAAGAAAACAACATTTACATATATAAGCCGCACCAACATATAAGCCGCACCCACTACATTTTAGAAGAATATAACATGTCCATACATAAGTCGCACCGGACTATAAGACGCACCCACTGAATTTTAGGAGAAAAATAATATATTGCCATATATAAGTCGCACCGAACTATAAGTCACACCCACTACGTTTTAGACGACAATAATACATTTCCATAAATGAGCCGCAAACACTACATTTTAGAAGAAAATAACATATTTCCATATTTAAGCCTCACCCACCACATTTTAGAAGAAAATAATATATTTGCATAGATAAGTCTCATTGGACTATAAGTCGCACTCACTGCATTTTAGAAGAAAATAATATGTTGCCATATGTAAGTCGCACCCACTGCATTTTAGAAGAAAATAACATATTTGCATATATAAGCCGCACCCACTGCATTTTAGAAGAAAATAACATATTTGCATATATAAGGCGCACCCACTGCATTTTAGAAGAAAATAATATGTTGCCATATATAAGCCGCACCCACTAAACTCCAAAAGAAAATTAAATTTCCACATATAAGCCGCACCAACATGTAAGCCGCACCCACTACATTTTAGAAGAAAACAACATTTACATATATAAGCCGCACCGGACTATAAGTCACACCAAACACTTTTTAGAAAAAAATAACATATTTTCATTTATAAGCCGCACCCACTACATTTAAGAAGAAAATAATATATTTGCATATATAAGTCTCACTGGACTATAAGCCGCACCCACTGCATTTGAGAAGAAAATAACATATTTTCATATATAAGCCGCACCCACTGCATTTTAGAAAAAAATAATATGTTGCCATATATAAGCTGCACCCACCAAATTCCAGAAGAAAATAACATTTCCATATATAAGCCGCACCAACATATAAGCCGCACCACTATATTTTAGAAGAAAATAACATATTTCCATATATAAGCCGCACCCACTACATTTTAGAAGAAAAAAATAAATTTCCATATATAAGTCTCACTGGACTATAAGTCGCACCCACTGCATTCTAGAAGAAAAATAATATATTGCCATATATAAGCCGCACCAAACTATAAGTCACACCCACTACGTTTTAGACGACAATAATATATTTCCATAAATGAGCCGCAAACACTACATTTTAGAAAAAAAAAAACATATTTCCATATATAAGCCGCACCCACTACATTTTAGAAGAAAATAATATATTTGCATATATAAGTCTCACTGGACTATAAGTCGCACCCACTGCATTTTAGAAGAAAATCATATTTTTGTATATATAAGTCTCACTGGACTATAAGTCGCACCCACTGCATTTTAGAAGAAAATAACATATTTTCATATATAAACCGCACCCACTGCATTTTAGAAGAAAATAATATGTTGCCATATATAAGCCGCACCCACCAAATTCCAGAAGAAAATCAAATTTCCATATATAAGCCGCACCAACATGTAAGCCGCACCCACTACATTTTCTAAGAAAACAACATTTACATATATAAGCCGCACCCACTACATTTTAGAAGAAAATCATATTTTTGTATATATATAAGTCTCACTGGACTATAAGTCGCACCCACTGCATTTTAGAAGAAAATAACATATTTTCATATATAAACCGCACCCACTGCATTTTAGAAGAAAATAATATGTTGCCATATATAAGCCGCACCCACCAAATTCCAGAAGAAAATCAAATTTCCATATATAAGCCTCACCAACATGTAAGCCGCACCCACTACATTTTCTAAGAAAACAACATTTACATATATAAGCCGCACCGGACTATAAGTCACACCCATCACTTTTTAGGAAAAAATAACATATTTTCATATATAAGCCGCACCCACTACATTTTAGAAGAAAATAATATATTTGCATATATAAGTCTCACTGGACTATAAGTCGCACCCACTGCACTTTAGAAGGAAATAATATGTTGCCATATATAAGCCGCACCCACTAAATTCCAGAAGAAAATAACATTTACATATATAAGCCGCACCAACATATAAGCCGCACCCACTACATTTCAGAAGAAAATAACATGTCCATATATAAGTCGCACCGGACTATAAGACGCACCCTCCACGCTTTAGAAAAAAATGACATATTTTCATATATAAGCCACACCCACTGCATTTTAGAAGAAAATCATGTATTTCCACATATAAGCCGCACCGGGCTATAAGCCGCACCCACTGAATTTTAGGAGAAAAATAATATATTGCCATATATAAGCCGCACCGAACTATAAGTCACACCCACTACGTTTTAGACGACAATAATATATTTCCATAAATGAGCCGCAAACACTACATTTTAGAAGAAAATAACATATTTCCATATTTAAGCCTCACCCACCACATTTTAGAAGAAAATAATATATTTGCATAGATAAGTCTCACTGGACTATAAGTCGCACCCACTGCATTTTAGAAGAAAATAACATATTTGCATATATAAGAAGAAGAAAATAATATGTTGCCACATATAAGCCGCACCCATTAAATTCCAGAAGAAAATTAAATTTCCATATATAAGCCGCACCAACATGTAAGCCGCACCCACTACATTTTAGAAGAAAACAACATTTACATATATAAGCCGCACCGGACTATAAGTCACACCAAACACTTTTTAGAAAAAAATAACATATTTTCATTTATAAGCCGCACCCACTACATTTAAGAAGAAAATAATATATTTGCATATATAAGTCTCACTGGACTATAAGCCGCACCCACTGCATTTTAGAAGAAAATAACATATTTTCATATATAAGCCGCACACTCACTGCATTTTAGAAGAAAATAATATGTTGCCATATATTAGCCGCACCCACTAAATTCCAGAAGAAAAGCAAATTTCCATATATAAGCCGCACCAGCATGTAAGCCGCACCCACTACATTTTAGAAGAAAACAAAATGTACATATATAAGCCGCACCGGACTATAAGTCACACCCACCACTTTTTAGAAAAAAATAACATTTTCATATATAAGCTTGTCCAGGGTGTACCCCGCCTTCCGCCCGATTGTAGCTGAGATAGGCTCCAGCGCCCCCCGCGACCCCAAAAGGAAATAAGCGGTAGGAAATGGATGGATGGAAGCCGCACCCACTAAATTCCAGAAGAAAATAACATTTACATATATAAGCCGCACCAACATATGAGCCGCACCCACTACATTTTAGAAGAAAATAACATTTCCATATATAAGTTGCACCGGACTATAAGTCACACCCTCCACGTTTTAGAAAAAAATGACATATTTTCATATATAAGCCACACCCACTGCATTTTAAAAGAAAATCATGTATTTCCTTTTTTTAAGCCGCACCCACTGCATTTTAGGAGAAAAATAATATATTGCCATATATAAGTCGCACCCACTACGTTTTAGACGACAATAATATATTTCCATAAATGAGCCGCAAACACTACATTTTAGAAGAAATTAACATATTTCCATATATAAGCCGCACCCACTACATTTTAGAAGAAAATAATATATTTCCATATATAAGTCTCACTGGACTATAAGTCGCACCCACTGCATTTTAGAAGAAAATAACACATTTTAGAAGAAAACAACATTTACATATATAAGCCGCACCGGACTATAAGTCACACCCACCACTTTTTAGGAAAAAAATAACATTTCCACATATAAGCCGCACCCACTAAATCCCAGAAGAAAATAATATTTCCAAATATAAGCCGCATCAACATATAAGCCGCACCCACTACATTTTAGAAGAAAATAACATGTCCATATATAAGTTGCACCGGACTATAAGCTGCACCCACCACGTTTTAGAAAAAAATGACATATTTTCGTATACAAGCCACACCCACTGCATTTTAGAAGAAAATAATGCATTTCCATATATAAGCTGCACCGAACTATAAGTCACACCCACTACGTTTTAGACGACAATAATATATTTCCATAAATGAGCCACAAACACTACATTTTAGAAGAAAATAACATATTTCCATATATAAGTCGCACCCACTACATTTTAGAAGAAAATAACATTTCCATATATAAGCCGCACCGGACTATAAGTCACACCCACCACTTTTTAGAAAAAATAACATATTTCCATATATAAGCTGCACCCACTAAATTCCAGAAGAAAATAACATTTCCACATATAAGCCGCACCAACATATAAGCCGCACCCACTACATTTTAGAAGAAAATAACATTTCCATATATAAGTTGCACCGGACTATAAGTCGCACCCTCCACGTTTTAGGAAAAAAATTACATATTTTCATATATAAGCCGCACCCACTGCATTTTAGAAGAAAATAATGTATTTCCATATATAAGTCGCACC
Source organism: Nerophis lumbriciformis (assembly GCF_033978685.3). Classification (NCBI taxonomy): domain Eukaryota; kingdom Metazoa; phylum Chordata; class Actinopteri; order Syngnathiformes; family Syngnathidae; genus Nerophis; species Nerophis lumbriciformis. The sequence goes on along the minus strand of NC_084550.2, from coordinate 33,747,892 downwards.
GAACTATAAGTCACACCCACTACCTTTTAGACGACAATAATATATTTCCATAAATGAGCCGCAAACACTACATTTTAGAAGAAAATAACATATTTCCATATATAAGCCGCACCCACTACATTTGAGAAGAAAATCATATTTTTGTATATATAAGTCTCACTGGACTATAAGTCGCACCCACTGCATTTTAGATGAAAATAACATATTTTCATATATAAACCGCACCCACTGCATTTTAGAAGAAAATAATATGTTGCCATATATAAGCCGCACCCACCAAATTCCAGAAGAAAATCAAATTTCCACATATAAGCCGCACCAACATGTAAGCCGCACCCACTACATTTTCTAAGAAAACAACATTTACATATATAAGCCGCACCGGACTATAAGTCACACCCACCACCTTTTAGGAAAAAATAACATATTTCATATATAAGCCGCACCCACTACATTTTAGAAGAAAATAATATATTTGCATATATAAGTCTCACTGGACTATAAGTCGCACCCACTGCATTTTAGAAGGAAATAATATGTTGCCATATACAAGCCGCACCCACCAAATTCCAGAAGAAAATAACATTTACATATATAAGCCGCACCAACATATAAGCCGCACCCACTACATTTTAGAAGAAAATAACATGTCCATATATAAGTCGCACCGGACTATAAGACGCACCCTCCACGCTTTAGAAAAAAATGACATATTTTCATATATAAGCCGCACCCACTGAATTTTAGGAGAAAAATAATATATTGCCACATATAAGCCACACCGAACTATAAGTCACACCCACTACGTTTTAGACGACAATAATATATTTCCATAAATGAGCCGCAAACACTACATTTTAGAAGAAAATAACATATTTCCATATTTAAGCCTCACCCACCACATTTTAGAAGAAAATAATATATTTGCATAGATAAGTCTCACTGGACTATAAGTCGCACTCACTGCATTTTAGAAGAAAATAATATGTTGCCATATATAAGTCGCACCCACTGCATTTTAGAAGAAAATAACATATTTGCATATATAAGGCGCACCCACTGCATTTTAGAAGAAAATAATATGTTGCCATATATAAGCCGCACCCACTAAATTCCAGAAGAAAATTAAATTTCCATATATAAGCCGCACCAACATGTAAGCCGCACCCACTACATTTTAGAAGAAAACAACATTTACATATATAAGCCGCACCGGACTATAAGTCACACCAAACACTTTTTAGAAAAAAATAACATATTTTCATTTATAAGCCGCACCCTCTACATTTAAGAAGAAAATAATATATTTGCATATATAAGTCTCACTGGACTATAAGTCGCACCCACTGCATTTGAGAAGAAAATAACATATTTTCATATATAAGCCGCACACTCACTGCATTTTAGAAGAAAATAATATGTTGCCATATATTAGCCGCACCCACTAAATTCCAGAAGAAAATTAAATTTCCATATATAAGCCGCACCAACATGTAAGCCGCACCCACTACATTTTAGAAGAAAACAAAATGTACATATATAAGCCGCACCGGACTATAAGTCACACCCACCACTTTTTAGAAAAAAATAACATTTTCATATATAAGCTTGTCCAGGGTGTACCCCGCCTTCCGCCCGATTGTAGCTGAGATAGGCTCCAGCGCCCCCCGCGACCCCAAAAGGAAATAAGCGGTAGGAAATGGATGGATGGAAGCCGCACCCACTAAATTCCAGAAGAAAATAACATTTACATATATAAGCCGCACCAACATATGAGCCGCACCCACTACATTTTAGAAGAAAATAACATTTCCATATATAAGTTGCACCGGACTATAAGTCACACCCTCCACGTTTTAGAAAAAAATGACATATTTTCATATATAAGCCACACCCACTGCATTTTAAAAGAAAATCATGTATTTCCTTTTTTTAAGCCGCACCCACTGCATTTTAGGAGAAAAATAATATATTGCCATATATAAGTCGCACCCACTACGTTTTAGACGACAATAATATATTTCCATAAATGAGCCGCAAACACTACATTTTAGAAGAAATTAACATATTTCCATATATAAGCCGCACCCACTACATTTTAGAAGAAAATAATATATTTCCATATATAAGTCTCACTGGACTATAAGTCGCACCCACTGCATTTTAGAAGAAAATAACACATTTTAGAAGAAAACAACATTTACATATATAAGCCGCACCGGACTATAAGTCACACCCACCACTTTTTAGGAAAAAAATAACATTTCCACATATAAGCCGCACCCACTAAATCCCAGAAGAAAATAATATTTCCAAATATAAGCCGCATCAACATATAAGCCGCACCCACTACATTTTAGAAGAAAATAACATGTCCATATATAAGTTGCACCGGACTATAAGCTGCACCCACCACGTTTTAGAAAAAAATGACATATTTTCGTATACAAGCCACACCCACTGCATTTTAGAAGAAAATAATGCATTTCCATATATAAGCTGCACCGAACTATAAGTCACACCCACTACGTTTTAGACGACAATAATATATTTCCATAAATGAGCCACAAACACTACATTTTAGAAGAAAATAACATATTTCCATATATAAGTCGCACCCACTACATTTTAGAAGAAAATAACATTTCCATATATAAGCCGCACCGGACTATAAGTCACACCCACCACTTTTTAGAAAAAATAACATATTTCCATATATAAGCTGCACCCACTAAATTCCAGAAGAAAATAACATTTCCACATATAAGCCGCACCAACATATAAGCCGCACCCACTACATTTTAGAAGAAAATAACATTTCCATATATAAGTTGCACCGGACTATAAGTCGCACCCTCCACGTTTTAGGAAAAAAATTACATATTTTCATATATAAGCCGCACCCACTGCATTTTAGAAGAAAATAATGTATTTCCATATATAAGTCGCACCGAACTATAAGTCACACCCACTACCTTTTAGACGACAATAATATATTTCCATAAATGAGCCGCAAACACTACATTTTAGAAGAAAATAACATATTTCCATATATAAGCCGCACCCACTACATTTGAGAAGAAAATCATATTTTTGTATATATAAGTCTCACTGGACTATAAGTCGCACCCACTGCATTTTAGATGAAAATAACATATTTTCATATATAAACCGCACCCACTGCATTTTAGAAGAAAATAATATGTTGCCATATATAAGCCGCACCCACCAAATTCCAGAAGAAAATCAAATTTCCACATATAAGCCGCACCAACATGTAAGCCGCACCCACTACATTTTCTAAGAAAACAACATTTACATATATAAGCCGCACCGGACTATAAGTCACACCCACCACCTTTTAGGAAAAAATAACATATTTCATATATAAGCCGCACCCACTACATTTTAGAAGAAAATAATATATTTGCATATATAAGTCTCACTGGACTATAAGTCGCACCCACTGCATTTTAGAAGGAAATAATATGTTGCCATATACAAGCCGCACCCACCAAATTCCAGAAGAAAATAACATTTACATATATAAGCCGCACCAACATATAAGCCGCACCCACTACATTTTAGAAGAAAATAACATGTCCATATATAAGTCGCACCGGACTATAAGACGCACCCTCCACGCTTTAGAAAAAAATGACATATTTTCATATATAAGCCGCACCCACTGAATTTTAGGAGAAAAATAATATATTGCCACATATAAGCCACACCGAACTATAAGTCACACCCACTACGTTTTAGACGACAATAATATATTTCCATAAATGAGCCGCAAACACTACATTTTAGAAGAAAATAACATATTTCCATATTTAAGCCTCACCCACCACATTTTAGAAGAAAATAATATATTTGCATAGATAAGTCTCACTGGACTATAAGTCGCACTCACTGCATTTTAGAAGAAAATAATATGTTGCCATATATAAGTCGCACCCACTGCATTTTAGAAGAAAATAACATATTTGCATATATAAGGCGCACCCACTGCATTTTAGAAGAAAATAATATGTTGCCATATATAAGCCGCACCCACTAAATTCCAGAAGAAAATTAAATTTCCATATATAAGCCGCACCAACATGTAAGCCGCACCCACTACATTTTAGAAGAAAACAACATTTACATATATAAGCCGCACCGGACTATAAGTCACACCAAACACTTTTTAGAAAAAAATAACATATTTTCATTTATAAGCCGCACCCTCTACATTTAAGAAGAAAATAATATATTTGCATATATAAGTCTCACTGGACTATAAGTCGCACCCACTGCATTTGAGAAGAAAATAACATATTTTCATATATAAGCCGCACCCACTGCATTTTAAAAGAAAATAATATGTTGCCATATATAAGCTGCACCCACTAAATTCCAGAAGAAAATAACATTTCCACATATAAGCCGCACCAACATATAAGCCGCACCACTACATGTTAGAAGAAAATAACATATTTCCATATATAAGCCGCACCCACTACATTTTAGAAGAAAAAAATAAATTTCCATATATAAGTCTCACTGGACTATAAGTCGCACCCACTGCATTCTAGAAGAAAAATAATATATTGCCATATATAAGCCGCACCAAACTATAAGTCACACCCACTACGTTTTAGACGACAATAATATATTTCCATAAATGAGCCGCAAACACTACATTTTAGAAAAAAAATAACATATTTCTATATATAAGCCGCACCCACTACATTTTAGAAGAAAATAATATATTTGCATATATAAGTCTCACTGGACTATAAGCCGCACCCACTGCATTTTAGAAGAAAATAACATATTTTCATATATAAGCCGCACACTCACTGCATTTTAGAAGAAAATAATATGTTGCCATATATTAGCCGCACCCACTAAATTCCAGAAGAAAAGCAAATTTCCATATATAAGCCGCACCAGCATGTAAGCCGCACCCACTACATTTTAGAAGAAAACAAAATGTACATATATAAGCCGCACCGGACTATAAGTCACACCCACCACTTTTTAGAAAAAAATAACATTTTCATATATAAGCTTGTCCAGGGTGTACCCCGCCTTCCGCCCGATTGTAGCTGAGATAGGCTCCAGCGCCCCCCGCGACCCCAAAAGGAAATAAGCGGTAGAAAATGGATGGATGGAAGCCGCACCCACTAAATTCCAGAAGAAAATAACATTTACATATATAAGCCGCACCAACATATGAGCCGCACCCACTACATTTTAGAAGAAAATAACATTTCCATATATAAGTTGCACCGGACTATAAGTCACACCCTCCACGTTTTAGAAAAAAATGACATATTTTCATATATAAGCCACACCCACTGCATTTTAAAAGAAAATCATGTATTTCCTTTTTTTAAGCCGCACCCACTGCATTTTAGGAGAAAAATAATATATTGCCATATATAAGTCGCACCCACTACGTTTTAGACGACAATAATATATTTCCATAAATGAGCCGCAAACACTACATTTTAGAAGAAATTAACATATTTCCATATATAAGCCGCACCCACTACATTTTAGAAGAAAATAATATATTTCCATATATAAGTCTCACTGGACTATAAGTCGCACCCACTGCATTTTAGAAGAAAACAACACATTTTAGAAGAAAACAACATTTACATATATAAGCCGCACCGGACGATAAGTCACACCCACCACTTTTTAGGAAAAAATAACATTTCCACATATAAGCCGCACCCACTAAATCCCAGAAGAAAATAATATTTCCAAATATAAGCCGCACCAACATATAAGCCGCACCCACTACATTTTAGAAGAAAATAACATGTCCATATATAAGTTGCACCGGACTATAAGCTGCACCCACCACGTTTTAGAAAAAAATGACATATTTTCGTATATAAGCCACACCCACTGCATTTTAGAAGAAAATAATGCATTTCCATATATAAGCTGCACCGAACTATAAGTCACACCCACTACGTTTTAGACGACAATAATATATTTCCATAAATGAGCCACAAACACTACATTTTAGAAGAAAATAACATATTTCCATATATAAGTCGCACCCACTACATTTTAGAAGAAAATAACATTTCCATATATAAGCCGCACCGGACTATAAGTCACACCCACCACTTTTTAGAAAAAATAACATATTTCCATATATAAGCTGCACCCACTAAATTCCAGAAGAAAATAACATTTCCACATATAAGCCGCACCAACATATAAGCCGCACCCACTACATTTTAGAAGAAAATAACATTTCCATATATAAGTTGCACCGGACTATAAGTCGCACCCTCCACGTTTTAGGAAAAAAATTACATATTTTCATATATAAGCCGCACCCACTGCATTTTAGAAGAAAATAATGTATTTCCATATATAAGTCGCACCGAACTATAAGTCACACCCACTACCTTTTAGACGACAATAATATATTTCCATAAATGAGCCGCAAACACTACATTTTAGAAGAAAATAACATATTTCCATATATAAGCCGCACCCACTACATTTGAGAAGAAAATCATATTTTTGTATATATAAGTCTCACTGGACTATAAGTCGCACCCACTGCATTTTAGAAGAAAATAACATATTTTCATATATAAACCGCACCCACTGCATTTTAGAAGAAAATAATATGTTGCCATATATAAGCCGCACCCACCAAATTCCAGAAGAAAATCAAATTTCCACATATAAGCCGCACCAACATGTAAGCCGCACCCACTACATTTTCTAAGAAAACAACATTTACATATATAAGCCGCACCGGACTATAAGTCACACCCACCACCTTTTAGGAAAAAATAACATATTTTCATATATAAGCCGCACCCACTACATTTTAGAAGAAAATAATATATTTCCATATATAAGTCTCACTGGACTATAAGTCGCACCCACTGCATTTTAGAAGAAAACAACACATTTTAGAAGAAAACAACATTTACATATATAAGCCGCACCGGACTATAAGTCACACCCACCACTTTTTAGGAAAAAATAACATTTCCACATATAAGCCGCACCCACTAAATCCCAGAAGAAAATAATATTTCCAAATATAAGCCGCACCAACATATAAGCCGCACCCACTACATTTTAGAAGAAAATAACATGTCCATATATAAGTTGCACCGGACTATAAGCTGCACCCACCACGTTTTAGAAAAAAATGACATATTTTCGTATATAAGCCACACCCACTGCATTTTAGAAGAAAATAATGCATTTCCATATATAAGCTGCACCGAACTATAAGTCACACCCACTACGTTTTAGACGACAATAATATATTTCCATAAATGAGCCACAAACACTACATTTTAGAAGAAAATAACATATTTCCATATATAAGTCGCACCCACTACATTTTAGAAGAAAATAACATTTCCATATATAAGCCGCACCGGACTATAAGTCACACCCACCACTTTTTAGAAAAAATAACATATTTCCATATATAAGCTGCACCCACTAAATTCCAGAAGAAAATAACATTTCCACATATAAGCCGCACCAACATATAAGCCGCACCCACTACATTTTAGAAGAAAATAACATTTCCATATATAAGTTGCACCGGACTATAAGTCGCACCCTCCACGTTTTAGGAAAAAAATTACATATTTTCATATATAAGCCGCACCCACTGCATTTTAGAAGAAAATAATGTATTTCCATATATAAGTCGCACCGAACTATAAGTCACACCCACTACCTTTTAGACGACAATAATATATTTCCATAAATGAGCCGCAAACACTACATTTTAGAAGAAAATAACATATTTCCATATTTAAGCCTCACCCACCACATTTTAGAAGAAAATAATATATTTGCATATATAAGTCTCACTGGACTATAAGTCGCACTCACTGCATTTTAGAAGAAAATAATATGTTGCCATATATAAGTCGCACCCACTGCATTTTAGAAGAAAATAACATATTTGCACATATAAGCCGCATCCACTGCATTTTAGAAGAAAAATAATATGTTGCCATATATAAGCCGCACCCACTAAACTCCAGAAGAAAATTAAATTTCCATATATAAGCCGCACCAACATGTAAGCCGCACCCACTACATTTTAGAAGAAAACAACATTTACATATATAAGCCGCACCGGACTATAAGTCACACCAAACACTTTTTAGAAAAAAATAACATATTTTCATTTATAAGCCGCACCCACTACATTTAAGAAGAAAATAATATATTTGCATATATAAGTCTCACTGGACTATAAGTCGCACCCACTGCATTTGAGAAGAAAATAACATATTTTCATATATAAGCCGCACCCACTGCATTTTAGAAGAAAATAATATGTTGCCATATATAAGCTGCACCCACTAAATTCCAGAAGAAAATAACATTTCCATATACAAGCCGCACCAACATATAAGCCGCACCACTACATTTTAGAAGAAAATAACATATTTCCATATATAAGCCGCACCCACTACATTTTAGAAGAAAAAAATAAATTTCCATATATAAGTCTCACTGGACTATAAGTCGCACCCACTGCATTTTAGAAGAAAAATAATATATTGCCATATATAAGCCGCACCAAACTATAAGTCACACCCACTACGTTTTAGACGACAATAATATATTTCCATAAATGAGCCGCAAACACTACATTTTAGAAAAAAAATAACATATTTCCATATATAAGCCGCACCCACTACATTTTAGAAGAAAATAATATATTTGCATATATAAGTCTCACTGGACTATAAGTCGCACCCACTGCATTTTAGAAGAAAATAACATATTTTCATATATAAGCCGCACACCCACTGCATTTTAGAAGAAAATAATATGTTGCCATATATAAGCTGCACCCACTAAATTCCAGAAGAAAATAACATTTCCATATATAAGCCGCACCAACATATAAGCCGCACCCACTAAATTCCAGAAGAAAATCAAATTTCCATATATAAGCCGCACCAGCATGTAAGCCGCACCCACTACATTTTAGAAGAAAACAAAATTTACATATATAAGCCGCACCGGACTATAAGTCACACCCACCACTTTTTAGAAAAAAATAACATTTTCATATATAAGCTTGTCCAGGGTGTACCCCGCCTTCCGCCCGATTGTAGCTGAGATAGGCTCCAGCGCCCCCCGCGACCCCAAAAGGGAATAAGCGGTAGAAAATGGATGGATGGAAGCCGCACCCACTAAATTCCAGAAGAAAATAACATTTACATATATAAGCCGCACCAACATATGAGCCGCACCCACTACATTTTAGAAGAAAATAACATTTCCATATATAAGTTGCACCGGACTATAAGTCACACCCTCCACGTTTTAGAAAAAAATGACATATTTTCATATATAAGCCACACCCACTGCATTTTAGAAGAAAATCATGTATTTCCTTTTTTTAAGCCGCACCCACTGCATTTTAGGAGAAAAATAATATATTGCCATATATAAGTCGCACCCACTACGTTTTAGACGACAATAATATATTTCCATAAATGAGCCGCAAACACTACATTTTCGAAGAAATTAACATATTTCCATGTATAAGCCGCACCCACTACATTTTAGAAGAAAATAATATATTTCCATATATAAGTCTCACTGGACTATAAGTCGCACCCACTGCATTTTAGAAGAAAATAACACATTTTAGAAGAAAACAACATTTACATATATAAGCCGCACCGGACTATAAGTCACACCCACCACTTTTTAGGAAAAAAATAACATTTCCACATATAAGCCGCACCCACTAAATCCCAGAAGAAAATAATATTTCCAAATATAAGCCGCACCAACATATAAGCCGCACCCACTACATTTTAGAAGAAAATAACATGTCCATATATAAGTTGCACCGGACTATAAGCCGCACCCACCACGTTTTAGAAAAAAATGACATATTTTCATATATAAGCCACACCCACTGCATTTTAGAAGAAAATAATGCATTTCCATATATAAGCTGCACCGAACTATAAGTCACACCCACTATGTTTTAGACGACAATAATATATTTCCATAAATGAGCCACAAACACTACATTTTAGAAGAAAATAACATATTTCCATATATAAGTCGCACCCACTACATTTTAGAAGAAAATAACATTTCCATATATAAGCCGCACCGGACTATAAGTCACACCCACCACTTTTTAGAAAAAATAACATATTTCCATATATAAGCTGCACCCACTAAATTCCAGAAGAAAATAACATTTCCATATATAAGCTGCACCAACATCTAAGCCGCCCCCACTACATTTTAGAAGAAAATAACACGTCCATATATAAGTCGCACCCTACATGTTTTAGAAAATAATGACATATTTTCATATATAAGCCACACCCACTGCATTTTAGAAGAAAATAATGCATTTCCATATATAAGCCGCAACGGACTATAAGCCGCACCCACTGCATTTTAGGAGAAAAATAATATATTGCCATATATAAGCCGCACCGAACTATAAGTTACACCCACTACGTTTTAGACGACAATAATATATTTCCATAAATGAGCCGCAAACACTACATTTTAGAAGAAAACAACATATTTCCATATATAAGCCGCACCCACTACATTTTAGAAGAAAATAATATATTTGCATATATAAGTCTCACTGGACTATATGTCGCACCCACTGCATTTTAGAAGAAAATAACATATTTTCATATATAAGCCGCACCCACTGCATTTCAGAAGAAAATAATATGTTGCCATACATAAGCCGCACCCACTAAATTCCTGAAGAAAATTAAATTTCCATATATAAGCCGCACCAACATGTAAGCCGCACCCACTACATTTTAGAAGAAAACAATATATTTGCATATATATAAGTCTCACTGGACTATAAGTCGCACCCACTGCATTTTATAAGAAAATAACATATCTTCATATATAAGCCGCACCCACTGCATTTTAGAAGAAAATAATATGTTGCCATATATAAGCCGCACCCACTAAATTCCAGAAGAAAATCAAATTTCCATACATAAGCCGCACCAACATGTAAGCCGCACCCACTACATTTGAGAAGAAAATAACATTTTCATATATAAGCCGCACCGGACTATAAGTCACACCCACCACTTTTTAGAAAAAATAACATACTGTCATATATAAGCCGCACCCACCACATTTCAGAAGAAAATAATACATCTCCACATATAAGCCGCACCGGACTATAAGCCGCACCCACTACATTTTAGAAGAAAATAATATATTTCCATAAATAAGCCGCACCCACTACATTTTAGAAAAATAACAAATTTCCATAAATAAGCCGCACCCACTACATTTTAGAAAACAACCATATATTTGCATATATAAGTCTCACTGGACTATAAGTCGCACCCACTGCATTTTAGAAGAAAAGAAAATGTTTTCATATATAGGCCGCACCCACCACATTTTAGAAGAAAATACTACATTTCTATACATAAGCCGCACCGGACTATAAGCCGCACCCACTACATTTTAGAAGAAAATAATATATTTCCATATATAAGTCGCACCGGACTATAAGCACCCACTACATTTTAGAAAAATAACATATTTCCATATATAAGCCGCACCCACTACAATTTAGAAGACAATCATATATTTGCATATATAAGTCTCACTGGACTATAAGTCACACCCACTGCATTTTAGAAGAAAATAATATGTTGCCACATATAAGCCGCACCCACTAAATTCCAGAAGAAAATAACATGTCCATATATAAGCCGCACCGGAATATAAGTCGCACCCTCCACGTTTTAGAAAAAAATTACATATTTTCATATATAAGCTGCACCCACTGCATTTTAGAAGAAAATCATGTATTTCCAAATACAAGCCGCACAGGACTATAAGCCGCACCCACTGCATTTTAGGAGAAAAATAATATAATGCCATATATAAGCCGCACCGAACTATAAGTCACACCCACAACGTTTTAGACGACAATAATATATTTCCATAAATGAGCCACAAACACTACATTTTAGAAGAAAATAACATATTTCTATATATAAGCCGCACCCACTGCATTGTAGAAGAAAATCATATATTTGCATATATAAGTCTCACTGGACTATAAGTCGCACCCACAGCATTTTAGAAGAAAATATTATGTTGCCATATATAAGACGCACCCACTAAATTCCAGAAGAAAATTAAATTTCCATATATAAGCCGCACCCACTACATTTTAGAATAAAATAACATTTCCATATATAAGTCACACCCACCACTTTTTAGAAAAAATAACATTTTCATATATAAGCCACACCTACTACATTTTAGAAGAAAATAATACAAACCCCGTTTCCATATGAGTTGGGAAATTGTGCTAGATGTAAACATAAACGGAATACAATGATTTGCAAATAATTTTCAACCCATATTCAGTTGAATGCACTACAAAGACAACATATTTGATGTTCAAACTGATAAACTCTTTCTTTTTTTGCAAATAATCATTAACTTTAGAATTTGATGCCAGCAACACGTGACAAAGAAGTTGGGAAAGGTGGCAATAAATACTGATAAAGTTGAGGAATGCTCATCAAACACTTATTTGGAACATCCCACAGGTGTGCAGCCTAATTGGGAACAGGTGGGTGCCATGATTGGGTATAAAAGTAGATTCCATGAAATGCTCAGTCATTCACAAACAAGGATGGGGCGAGGGTCACCACTTTGTCAACAAATGCCTGAGCAAATTGTTGAACAGTTTAAGAAAAACCTTTCTCAACCAGCTATTGCAAGGAATTCAGGGATTTCACCATCTACGGTCCGTAATATCATCAAAGGGTTCAGAGAATCTGGAGAAATCACTGCACGTAAGCAGCTAAGCTCGTGACCTTTGACCCCTCAGGCTGTACTGCATCAACAAGCGACATCAGTGTGTAAAGGATATCACCACATGGGCTCAGGAGCACTTCAGAAACCCACTGTCAGTAACTACAGTTGGTCGCTACATCTGTAAGTGCAAGTTAAAACTCTCCTATGCAAGGCGAAAACTGTTTATCAACAACACCCAGAAACGCCGTCGGCTTCGCTGGGCCTGAGCTCATCTAAAATGGACTGATACAAAGTGGAAAAGTGTTCTGTGGTCTGACGAGTCCACATTTCAAATTGTTTTTGGAAACTGTGGACGTCGTGTCCTCCGGACCAAAGAGGAAAAGAATCATCCGGATTGTTCTAGGCGCAAAGTTGAAAAGCCAGCGTCTGTGATGGTATGGGGGTGTATTTGTGCCCAAGACATGGGTAACTTACACATCTGTGAAGGCGCCATTAATGCTGAAAGGTACATACAGGTTTTGGAGCAACATATGTTGCCATCCAAGCAACGTTACCATGGACGCCCCTGCTTATTTCAGCAAGACAATGCCAAGCCACGTGTTACATCAATGTGGCTTCATAGTAAAAGAGTGCGGGTACTAGACTGGCCTGCCTGTAGTCCAGACCTGTCTCCCATTGAAAATGTGTGGCGCATTATGAAGCCTAAAATAGCACAACGGAGACCCCCGGACTGTTGAACAACTTAAGCTGTACATCAAGCAAGAATGGGAAAGAATTCCACCTGAGAAGCTTCAAAAATGTGTCTCCTCAGTTCCCAAACGTTTACTGAATGTTGTTAAAAGGAAAGGCCATGTAACACAGTGGTGAACATGCCCTTTCCCAACTACTTTGGCACGTGTTGCAGCCATGAAATTCTAAGTTAATTATTATTTGCAAAAAAAAAATAAAGTTTATGAGTTTGAACATCAAATATGTTGTCTTTGTAGTGCATTCAATTGAATATGGGTTGAAAAGGATTTGCAAATCATTGTATTCCGTTTATATTTACATCTAACACAATTTCCCAACTCATATGGAAACGGGGTTTGTGCATTTCCATATATAAGCCGCACCGGACTATAAGCCGCACCCACTACATTTTAGAAAAATAACATATTTTCATACATAAGCCGTAGCGAGCATTCACACTTGCCTCATCTAGTTCCTCCATGTTCTCTCTGCAGCAGACAGCAAAGGTCCTCACAATTCCAGAAGTGTTGACACACTTGACTCTCACCAGCACTCGAGCAGTGATGGACTCACCAAGAAGAACCCTGAGGGACATGTGCCATGGACCTGAGTACCTGGTCTTACCTGCACTAGGAGCTCACACACTGGTCGACCATCATGGTGCTAACGAGCCCAAGGAGCCCTTAATGAGCCGGTAAATGATTATCTAACAGGAAGCAGCAACAGGTCAGGCATCCTCTAACCTCTGACCTCTGACCTCTGATCCAAAGACTCCATGGCTGCACACATGCAGGATCTTACCCTCCGTCAGCTCCCAGTGTGTAACTTCTCCTCCTCTGAAACATCCTGCTGAGCAGCGAAGAGGCCCTTGTGGAGTGTGGAAGACTCAGTGAGTGTTTCTACACCTGCCTTGTTGTGGCCCTCATCGGGCGTGGATGTTTTGCCTCCACCTCAGCTGGCCGATAGGAGCCGTTGAAAGAGCAACATGATCCAGTCTGACTTCATCGCCCTTCCACGAGGAGTACAATAAAACAACTCAACTGTGTCGCTTTGTGCAAGTAAGAGGCTGACAAAAGTAAACACAGAGAGCGTTTTACAGGAGGCAATAAACCCACACTCAGGTGGAACAATTCATCAACATCAAATCCATATTGGACTTCTAGTTAGTGCAACCAGCTAACCACAAGAGACTGAGGTCTTTTATTTGATGACTTCTTTCCCTCTCCTCTGTCTCCTGTGCTTTTACTTACAACATGTTTGTGTACGCTGCTGCACTCACTGGGAATACAAGTCATACTTGACACTAACTAGTCACACTTGACACTAAATAGTCACACTTGACACTAACTAGTCACACTTGAAAGTAAATAGTCATACCTGACAGTAAATAGTCACATTTGACACTAACTAGTCACACCTGACACTAAATAGTCATATTTGACACTAACTAGTCACACTTGACACTAAATAATCACATTTGACAGTAAGTAGTCATACTTGAAACCAAATAGTCACACTTGACACTAACTAGTCACACTTGACACTAAATAGTCATATTTGACACTAACTAGTCATACATGACACTAACTAGTCACACTTGACACTAACTAGTCATACCTGACAGTAAATAGTCACACGTGACACTAACTAGTCATACTTGACACTAACTAGTCAGACTTGACACTTACTAGTCACACTTGACACTAACTAGTCACACTTGACACTAACTAGTCATACCTGACAGTAAATAGTCACACGTGACACTAACTAGTCATACTTGACACTAAATAGTCACACTTGAAAGTAAATAGTCATATTTGACAGTAAATAGTCACACT